>NC_079508.1:67206635-67571945 GCF_030052815.1 Hevea brasiliensis
AGTTAAAGTTGATGATGGGATGGACATCCTTGAAGGAAAAAGGTGTAAGGGTGAGATAGGACTAAGATTAAGGAATAAGTATAGCATGTTGAAAAGATATCAACGATAGCAGAAATAGGAAAAGAAAGTAGATAAGATCCAAAGGACAGAAAGAAAGCTCGGTAGAGCTAGTTATAATGATGAGGATAAGAAGGAATAGGTATGCTAGGAACACACTAAGAGATATTTGAAACAAGTTATTATGTAATACCCCTATGTTCGGTAGTGCGTTCTACTATTCTGATGACAGTGTCTGTCCGGACAGCTAGGATGCTTGGAATTATATTTAAATATTAGTGTGGATATATAAGAAAGTGCAATACAAGAAAAGAAAATACAAGAAAAACAAAGGAAAAATAATAACAATGAAATAAAACTAAGTTAAACGAGCCGAGAACTATAGCGATGGGTGACCGCACCGGGAAGTTACAGCGTGGACTGTTGACTAGCCCTGGACCGTGGGGAACCCTGAAAAATATTTTTAAGACTTAAATGAACATCTATTGAAGTATAAATGTCATTAGAAATATCAAAGAAAAATTAATTAATTAGTACAAAGAAAAACGAGAAATCAAGAAAACGACAAAACTCGGTATTACCGAAAAATCGGGAATGCAATCCGAATAGGGGCATTGTAGTCATTTAACATCCCGAGTTGCCTTTTGACCTAAATTTCCATTAAAAATAAATGATATTACACTTTGAAAACATCATGAAAAATTAAAAGGAGATACATTATGTAAATAGTGAAAGTGTGGTGGCCAAATTGCAAAAATTAGAAACTTTAAATAAATAATCATTAAATTATTCCTAAGTGCTCCATTAACTCTCATCTTGAGCCACCTATATAAGTAATTGGGACAGATTGTTCCACTAAATCATCTCATTTTCTTCAAGCTTTCATCCATAGCCGAAATGAAATCCTCCCAAATTCACCATGGCCGTTTCATGTATGAGCTCAAGTTCTCCACGATCAAGCCATTATTTCTTCAAGCTTCCTTCATGAAAAATGATCCTTACACCATGGGAAACCTATAGGCAGCAAAAAGGAGAGGAAATTTCAAGAATTTGTCAAGCTCAAATTGAGGTTAGTGCTTAATCTTTCTATTTTCCTTTAATAATCCTTGTATTGAGCTTTGGATAAGTTGAATTGCTAAGAAAAATTGAGGAAATGATGAGTATTGGTGAGCCTTAATTTTGGCAGCCATGGAAATGCAGGGTTAGTGACTTATTCTTATATGTATTGGATGGGAATTAAGGTTGATTAACTCAAATAAAAGTTGTAGTTGGTTAATGTCCAAGTATGTGCATATTAGTGCTTAAATTAAGGGTTTGAAATGGGACCTTAATGCTTTGGCAAACTGTCATATTTGATAGCCTATAATATCATGAATTTGTGTGTAAATATTAAGTTTATTAATGAAATATGATAGTGTTAAATTGTGGGCAGCATGTGTAAGTGATATTGAAGTATGAGTATATTAAAGTGTATGTGTAATATTGATATTGAGATATGTTGAATTTTGGTGAAAGTGAATGTTGAGCTTGAATGGTGAATTGTGTGCATTGAGCACTTGAGTTTTCTGCCCAATATGCTTGCTGGAATTGTGTACAATATATATATGGAAGTGCTATTGATTGAATATTGAAGTAATGAGGAGGAGAAGGAATATCAAATTGGAAGTGTAAGTGTTTTGCGCAGGTTATGTGTTGATGGCAGTATCTAAATTAGGTCATAAGTACCAAACTGTGAACCCAATTGGTATGAAGCCAATGGAGGGTGAAACTAGACACCAAATAAGCCAACTTTTGTGTAGAAATGTTACCTAAATTCTGCCTAGAAGGTGACTTGAAAAATGACCGAATCCGGATTAGTGACTTGAAAGCCTGAAAATTGACCATTTGAGTAGAAGTTAGTGTTTTGACCATAAGTTACTCAAAACAGGTCCAAATGATCTGAAATTTTTACCATGAATAGTTTAAACATAGATCTACAATTCTTATGAAGACACCAAAGCCCAGAAATGGCCAGAACCAAGCCAAATAGCTTGTACAAGTTCAGGTACCAAAACTGGCCGAACCAAAAGTGACCTAAAAATGACCTAAGCCTACCATTTTAGTGCATTCTATCCAGCATTGGTAAATTAACCATATCTTGGTCTACACTACTCAGAATGACCTAAAATTTTATCCCGCATGCAATAAGACATAGACCTACAAGTTTGTAGTTTGGACCGAAACCCGAAAACCGATGGAACTAGGTCGTCCGGCTAGGTCAAAATAGTTTACCGAAATCCGGTAAATTGCAATAAAATGCAATACACTTGGAAATAAAATTGGTAACATACACCAACACTAAAAGGCTACAAAATGTGACATATTGGTAACATTAGAATTGACTCACTTAGAGTGCATCCAGGGTCAACATTATAGGTTGACTAATGAAATGAATTGAAGAGAATAGTACCAAGAAAATTTAAATATTGGATTTTATTATTAGAAACAAATTCATTGAGTACTGAAATACTTTAAATTGTGTGTTTCAGTTGAAAAGGATATTGAGAAGCGTAAGGAACATTGAGTCAGGGCCAAGAGGCATATATCAAAGGTTTGTGCATAATAATTTTGATTTCTCATTTTCTACTTAAAAATTTAATTGAACATTATAGTTTTAAATTGTGTCTGTGCACAATACTTTTTATATTCACTGCTTTTACCAGAAAATTTATTTGGAGAAATGAGTTATGAATAATTTTTTATTGTTTTGACTTTGGGAATATTATTTGAAAATTATTGTGTTGCCTACTTTGCAAATGGAAATTTTGAGATAAAATGTGATTTGTGGTTTGTATGAAATATTGTGATTTGGAATTATTTTGATTCACACTTGGCATGACAATGTTACTATGTTCCTCCTCCATTTATGGGGTGAGTGTGATTATATTCCTCCCTCTTTGACTTGCCAGTCTAAGGTGAGTGTGGATGAGTTCTCATTATCTAGCTAGCTTCCTCCCTCATTGATTTCGATTAGTGGGGTGAGTGTGCCTTGTCGTGATGTACACACGGCATGTTCGGAAAAATTTGTGTCATGGCCTAAATTGTGTTATTGATTGGCAAAACTGTATTATTCAGTTATTTGATCAAATTGTGTTATTAATTGACAAAACTGCATTATTCAGTTATTTGATCAAATTATGTTATTGATTGGCAAAACTGTGTTATTCAGTTATTTGATCAAATTGTGTTATTGATTGGCAACACTGTGTTATTCAATTGTTTGACCAAATTTGTGTTATATGAGCTTTGAAAAATTGTGAATTGTTTGGATTATAAATTGTCAATAAAAGTTTTACATACCGCATTTTAAATTGTTATTGTGCACCACTGAGTAAATTTTACTCAACGATAGCTTTTCATTGCTGTTGCAGGTAGACAGACTGACAGGGCAGCAGAGTAGGCTGCTTGTGCTACATTTTGAGATTTCACCGGGTATATTGAGTATACCATATTGTATAGTTTTTTTTTGTAATGTATGTGCACTGTATGTATATATTGTACTTGGTTTTGAGCAGTTGTAAACTAAAATTATAAATTATTTTGGCTTGTAAAAATATTATGGAATATTTATCTTATCTCAGCTTTTGAAAACACTGGAAAATTGGTTGTTGAACTGAATTGATAATGTTGAGAAATTTATTGTGTTGTAAGAATTTATTGGAGTTTGGGATTGAGGAATTATATATTTAAAGTGCTTTTACAGGTTTTTGAAGAACTGTTTTATTCAAAATACAGATGACACTCTGCCAAAATTTTTACAAAAATTATTAATACTTCAAATGTGTTATTTGGTTTCACTTCAGTTAAAAAAAATAATTTTAACACCTGTCAATAGTGCTCACCACTGTAAAATTGTAAGAAAAGTTTTAAAATCCCTTGTAGTGTATTTAATGGGTTATCAGTAGACGAAGTTGGTAATTCATTAGGTATACTACGGGATCATGTTATGCCTTACGGAGGGGTAAGGTGTGACATATTATGAGATGATAGTTTAAAGGAGTAGTAGAGCCTCGATCTGAGTGCCAATGTGTCAGAAGTAGGCCACATACTAAGAAGCTTTAGGAAGAAGTCTAGATATTTCAATTCCAAAGAAGGAGTGGGAAACAATAAAGTTGCATTAACTGGGCTGTCAGGGAATACAAATACATTTGTCCTATAAGAAAAGAGATCCAGTTCACTTTCCAATATTGATAAGTGGTGTAGGGTACGCTTGACACTTGGATAGAGCTCTACATAACTAGTTACATAAGATGGACAGGAGCTGGTCTAAGGACCTTAGTAATGACACAAAACAGATTAAAAATTTGAAGTATCATGGGAGTGAAAAGATTTATAGGTATTGACCATTGAGGTTATAGGACAAGTAAAGGTTTCAAATGAGATGTATATGATAGGTGCTACAGGAAAGCATTTCATAGGATACTATAGGGTAAGGAACATAAGTCATGTTTTTGGAGAACAGAGATTATTGAAACAAAGGAATGAGGACTGAAGTCACCAAGAGACACGTTAGGGCATAATAAAAGTGAGGTAAGCACCAAAGTTGATTAAAGTTATCAAATATCAAGTCGAAAGTAGTGGAGTTATAATGAGTACTAGAGATGACAAAAAAAAAAGAGCGGTAAACGAGTAGTCAGATGTGATGGTTTAGACTCAGAAGGAGGATGGTAGCTGGCATACTATGACAGGGGCAGATAGACATAAAAATTTTTAACCATCCATGCAGATCTAAGGTGGAAAGATGTAAAATTTGCAATGGGTGACCGTGTTCTTGAAGGTTTCTCCATTACATAGGACCTTTTAAGATCATGGACAGAGTGGGAGCAGTTGCCTATCAGTTAGAGTTGCCACCAAACCTTTCTCATGTCCACCCAGTATTCCACATTTTCATGCTTAGAAAGTATGTTCCCGATCCTTCTCATGTGCTGCGACCAGACACACTGGAGTTAAATGAGAATTTGATCTTTGAGGAGCAACCAGTAGTCATAGTAGACTATCAGATAAGATAACTTTGGTCAAGGCAAATCCCTATGGTTAGTCCTGCGGAGGAGTTAATCTATGGAGGAATGCACTTGGAAGTTAGAGCGGGATATGCGCAGTAAGTACTCATAAGTTTGATATGAAACTATGTGTCTATGTTCTGCCTTGTGTAAAATTTGAGAACGAATTTTCTATAAGGAAGGAATAATGTAACATCCCTAATTTTCAAATAATTATTTTATATATATATATATTTTATTCTAACCCTGGTATTGTAAACTTTGCGTATGTACTTTCATTTCGTGAAAATTCGATCGTTGCCCGGATCTGCAATTTCGAGCCGAGCAGATAAGCTGCTGGAACCATTTCAGAACCGGGTCAAGATTATAGGCTATCCCACCATTTTCATACATTCTAGACGCGTTCCATTTGTTAGATTTGGCATAGGTAAACTCGAATTCTATATTACTCAATTTTTGCCTTGTACTGGGTTAGAATAAAATTTATAAAATATTCGTAGATAATAAGAAAATTACGATTCCTATTGTAATAGCCTTATAATTTTGTTAAGGACCACAGGACAGGTTTATAGAATTTTTAAAGTTAGTTTGGATAGTTTTTGAAAAATATTAGTTTTGAAGTCTTATAATTGAGTTGTCTGATGTTGTGATTATTGCTTAGTTTGGAGGGCCCAGGAGGGGCCATATAATGATAATGAGATATGGGTTGAGTTTAGAAGTGTTATTTGAACCATTTTGCAGGTTGGATAGGTCATAGATATAGGGGAGACTCTGCTGGATTTTCAGCACAACTTAGGGTGTCTTTGGTCTTTTATAAACTTGTATTGAGTCAAATATATTAAATAATTATAATGAAATTGTCAGGTGAGCCGGGACAGCCTTCCTCCTCCGCCCAGCTGCCGCAGTGACCTCTATTCAAGTTTGTGAGTAAAATATTAATTTTAATTATAATTTCGATATTATTATATGTTCAAGCATGCCCATGCATCACTTATAAATATGCATCTATATAGTTAAACACTAGGCACGTTTTATATTGCATTCATAATTGTTAAAGTGCCATGGATGTTGTTTGTGGTAATTTGGAGCAGTGTGTGTGCGTGGCGTGCGTCTGATATGGTATTGGATATGGACAGGACGGGTAGACACAGCTTGAGAGACACTCGCTGCGACCCGGTCCTTCGGGTTAGACACAGCTTGAGAGACACTCGCTGGGACCCTGCATTTGGTTTATTAAGCGAAAGTTCGACTTGAGAGACGCTCGCTGATAGAGGTTGGATTAAAAGGGCTGTATAGGGGATCAACTCCCATATATGTATTGCTTGACAGTGTTGAGTGTGTGAGTGCTCCAAATTGCCTTTTTGCTGTTATGATATAAAAATTATGACGATGTTGCATTTCACTCTACAGGGTGCATTAGCTTTTAATAGTTATAAAGATTATGATTAAAATTGGTATTTTACTCTCTGAGTTGAACGCTCACTCCTATTCATCTATTTTTCAGGCTACAGGAGGATTATTTGTTGTGGCTAACCTGCTCTTCTTCTTCGCATGTCTATTAATAGTATTTAATGTATTTTGTACAATTGGGTTAAATTTTAGACTCCGCATGTGTTAGAAGCACTTATTTTTATTTTGGGCCTGCATTATAAAAGTTATGTTGGACCTGTAAAATTATTAACTGTATGCATGATGGGATTGGAAGAGGGAGCTGAGCTCCTATTTGAGTTATGACATTTTGATTATGTGGAGGGTGAGCTGAGCTCTCTAATTTATTATATATTGTGTTTACAGGTCGGGTGAGTCAAAAACTCCCCGTTGAATGGTCCATTTTATGGTCGGACTCTGTCAGGTTGAATTCTTGAAATTGGGCCCAAATGGGCCTTAGAGTTGAGTTGAGTTGAGGAATAGTTAGGCTTACTACGAGCCTTGGGGGCTTTAAACTGGCCTAGGTCCTAGTGTCGGTTTGGCCCATAGGTTGGATCGTGGCATCATCAAACAGCGAGGTAAAACCCCTAACTTCCCTATACTCATAAATTCGAGCCCAACACTCTTGTTGACTCTAATTATTAACTGAATTGGTATTAAGCAATCCTCATCAAATTAATAACTACTTTAAGAATAGGAAATAGTTAAGCTGAACAACGATTTATAAAGCATAAACCATTTAATTCATCCTATTATTTCCTTAGGTTATTATCGAAAACTTGGATCACAATCAATAAAACCTAATTACTACTCACATTCAATCTTACATAACAATTATGAATTATGAAGATGAACTAGCAATTGATCAAATCAAACAATTAACTAATAGGTCTTTTTAACAAATCATTCAATAGATCAAAAATAATTAAATCAGGAAACAATAGATATTCAAAAAGACATAAATTAAATTAAGAACCTGGTCTCACAATTCATGCATAAAAACTTGAATCCCTTAAACTGAATTTAGAACTTAGGCACTCATGTTAATGGCTTACAGAAAATTAAAGAAAAATAAAGAAGATATCTAAAAAGAGAATGGAGAATGAAGGTCTTCTATGGTGTTCGAAAGTTTGGTTTGTGTGTTTCGGCTGTTGCCCAAAGATGGTCTTCATACTCGAAAACCTAATCCAAAAATAAGAGTTAAACTTGGAAAAGTTTTGAAATTCAAAAGCTATATTTTTTGCTGTGCAATCACGGTAGTTTTTCAGTCACTTTCCTTTTGAATCTGCCTCTGCCTTTTTCAGGAAAGTTGTAGCTCTACTTCTTAGCTTTCCAACGGGTACTCATTTGCCCAAATCCGAGGTCTACAGCCTAAGTTATTGGCTAAAAATCGAAACTGGTTCTGATAGACTGTCTAGCCCATAATTTTGACTTCATTGTTGTTTTTGACATTTAAAATGGCCTTATTTCGCTTCCAGCCCTTCACAATAATTATAGAGTTGGCTCTTAAGGTTCAATTAGGCCTAGGTTTACTTCATTTAGACCTCTAAAGCTCCAGATATAAAATAAATCTCAAGACTGGTCGTGACAAATCAAGTATGGGCTTTTCCAATAGGTCCATAGCTCATTTTGACAATCTTGGAGACTGATTTGGGCTTTGGTCCCTCTTTGTCATTTGTAGTGCTCTAACTTAGCTTTTCAATGAATTAAACAGCACTCAATTCAGAGACCCACAACTTTAGAAACACTTGAAAAATACAACAAATGTCAAATTAATGCAAATGCTAAAAATTTCTCCATTTAATACAATTATTTCAATAACTATCTAAAAATATGTCTAAATGATAATTATATTTTAATCAACTGAATTAGGCATAAAAATACACTAGAAACACTAAATATGATGAAAATAAAATTAATAATTTATACACTTATCAGAAAGCCATCAGGAAGCCATGAAGAATCAAAATTTCATCATCAAAAGCAAAAGTGACAAATGGGGGAACTTTGGCAAAGCAATCAATTGCACATGCTCAATTATGCATTTTTCATCTTCCTCTTTCCCTCCCTTTTATGAACTATTCACTTCCGTTTGATTCAGCTCCAATATGATCTCATTGATTCACCTCTTGTCGTGCGTGCGCGCGCATTCACACGTATGTAAAGTAAACAAGGATTACGATCATTTGTCACTTTTCTCACAAAATTTGTTTTATTTATTTTTTTCATCTTTAAATTTTAATTATTATTTAAATTATTATCTTTATTTTTGTTAGTTAAATTATTATTTTTAAAATTTAATTTTAAAAATTAAAATTTTTTATGATTAACTATAATATTTAAAAATTATTTTATATTTTTTATAAATTTATTTATGTAAAAATATTATTTATCATATATTATTTTCCATAATAATAATAATAATAATAATTTAAAATAAAAAAAGTAATAATAATAAAATGCCATTAATGATCATTAATTTAAAAAAAATAGCCATTAATTTATGATATCACATTTTTAATATATATATACCAGGTAAGTTTTCCCTTGAGGTCACTACATAGGCTCTCAAATCTATTATACTTATACTAAGTGTTAATTTTAAATTGCATTTAGAAGAAAATTAAGATTCACGTTTATTTTAAAATAAAATTAAAATCATTTAGTGAAACATTTTTAAACATATTTAGTGTAATTAAATTTAGTATTTAATTAGTGATAATTTGCCAACTCAAGAAGTTTAATTTCAAAATTTAACAAATATTATCATGACTCTCCTGTTAGTGTTATGACTGAAGGTTTAATTTTCCCGAGCATGCTATGACTGAAGGTTTAATTTCTTTTAAAATATTTGTTCCATTATAACCAAGCATCAGGGATATTTGAATATTTGTGAAAAATTAATGATTGAATTTTTTTTAAATATGTCTAATCATTAAAAGTAATGCTTATCTATTAATTTTTAATTTTTTTTAAAAAAAGAAAAGTCAACATTAAATTTTTTCTGTATTTTCTAAACAGCTGTAATATATAATTACTAAACATAATTATCATCTATTATTGTGTTTTTTAATTTTTAATTTGAAAGTATCAATGGCAATAAAATCATGACTCATATTTATTTTGAAGAAAAATTAAAAGTAAAATATTTTTAAACATATTGACTGTAATTATATTTAGTATTTAATTGCTGATGATTGCCAATCCAAAACCTTTAATATTTCATTAAATTATAAAATATTAAGAATTTTATTATTATAAATAAATAATAACTTATGACTATTAAAAAAAAACTTATAGCCATTAAATCCACTTATTTGAAAGTAACTGTCAACTTATTTGGTTAAAGTTTATGGTTAACTTTTAGAGTTTTAATATTTTAAACAGTAATATTAAAATTTTTTCAATTAAAGAATAATTTTTTTTAAATTAATAATAATTTAATGATATAATTAAATATGATATAAATTTTCTCTATCTATCTACCTATAAATAGTTGATACTTTCTATCGATCAACACGCACTAATTTTTTTCTTCTCACCAAGCATTCTATTTTCATCTAATTGCTTTTAAATCCTCATTTAATTTATTTATATTACTTATTTCAAGAGTTATTGGCCACTATTCATAAATCTTATTATTTTTAATTCTTTTTACTTTTATCACTCCATTAAGCATAGTAAAATTAAAATAAATTATTTAAAAAAAAAAGAGTTGAATTGACACAAATTAAGAATTAAATTAAATAATAAATAAAAAATAATATTATATTATAATCAATTAATATAAAATAAATATATATTCTCTCTATAAAGTCACCCAAATATACAATTTATATTTTTTTATATAATTAATGTAATTTTCCATAAAAAGTTGAGAGTTACCATTCAAGTCTTCACTACAAGGACTAGCAATCATTTTTTTCATTTTCTTTTTATTTACTTTTTTGCATTCAATTATTTTTTTTGTTTTAATTAAATAATAATATTTTTTTACAGTCGAAAAATGTCAAATATACATAAAAATAAAATTATATTGAAAATTTGAATACAAGTAAAAATAATTAAAAATATTAGCTAAAGCTAAATAAAAAAATAAAATGTAAATAATAATTTAAATCAATGAATCAAATGTTAAAATAATTCAAATTTATAATCTTATCAACTTATCATATCAGGCAGTAATTTAGTTTCACTTTGATCGATAATCAATAGCATCAATAAATTTCAAATTATTTTTATAAATAAAATATTATTATTATATTTTAAATAAAATAATTACATAAACTGCTATAAAAAGAATTAAAAATATATTTTTTTAAATAATTTTATCATAAATTAATTTAATTAATTACTATTAAAATAAAAGAAATTTTAAATTAATTAAACAAAAATTTTGAAAAAATTAATTTAATAATAAAAATTTATACCCGTGCTAGTTCTTCTATACATTGGACCACCCTTATAATTCAGCATGTTTTCCGTATTCGAATTCCTTATTTAACTTTATTGGATGTAAGCCTGTAACAATTAAACATGGCCATCACCACCTGCCAGAAGTTTCTAAAGCATACATACCCATGAAGGTGAAAGGTAATTCCACAAGGATCAATTCCCCATCTATTGATTCTTAAAAGGGTTATCGAATTGGGTTGGTATTCTGCTGGTGAATTCTTGGTCCCCTACTCCACTTTCTCATTTGAAGGTTTGAGCATATTTTAAGATCAATGTCCTATTGATCCAGGAATAAAATCTTGCCTGCTTTCAAATTTACTTTACTTTTTGAAATATCGTAACCCTTTCGGCCTATTAGAGGGACCTACAAGACTCGATCCACCAAAAGTGGGCCAACCAAACCTGTAAGTCATCATCACTGTATCATATTGATCTGTACATGGTGAAGGAATAGAGTTATCATCTATAGATGGGCCCAAAACAATAGGACAATTCTTCGCAAGTGGGCTTTAAGAGCATTGGATGAATAAAACCACACAAGGAGCCTACAGCATCTACAGCTTTATTATAGCCCTACAACAAAAACTTGCAATAAGTAGCAACACTTTCGTAACTGTTGTCCTATTCTTTGTATTAAGCACTATAACCTTGGCTTGATGGATGCCATTGTCCGACGTCAAGGCCGTTGCACATGGCAGTAGCAGCTTCTTCCATGGAGACTTGAGAGACCCCTGTGTTGCAAATATTAGCAAATGCACGCATGTGTTTCATGCCATACTGGGTCAATGATCCGCAGTGTGTTTCAAACACACGAACCTGAGATTTGAATGGCAGGTGTTACATGTATAATTGATCATTAATGTAATGAAACATGAAATAAACAGAAAACGATGATTATGTTACCATTGATTTCAAGCAATTCCAGTCATCTACCAGGGGCAAGCCGGGTCCTCTAACAGAATGAAGGATGGAAGAACTTTTTTGGGGTCCAAACAATAGAGTTCCAATCAATTCTATGCTACTATCCAAGTGCTTTCTATGCTTTATTGTCTCAGTGACCTGCTGGAGGATTCGTGTCTTCTTTTCTGACCCATCTTTTGACCTTTTGTACTGAAAGAAATAAGTATGTTACTATGAATCGAACTTCTTACATGAGTTCTAATATCACTTATATACTCGTCATATTTAATGTTTTAAGAGGCCACAACGCTCACCATTTGCCACATGAAGAGAAGCTCTGCATCCCTCTGGTTAATAACATCCATAGGTGCACTGATATGGCCATTTTTTGGAGGGAAGTTCACACTTGCAGGGTCAAAACCTTGATATAAATAGACCCTTTCTGCTTTGATGCTTGTATTCCCATATTCCATCACATGAGATCCAGCATTATAAGTATTACAATTAGAAGTCCTGGCCTTTACCTGCACAAAACCAAAAGGAAACCTCACATTAAACGTTTAATGATAGGCAATATGCATAACTAAATGGTATATAAAGTTTATTGTTGGGAATTAAATGCCAAAGCATATGTAGCATCGACTTTACCGTCTTATACTGTTGATTTAACGTTTCTCTCTTCAGATTGTGCGATTCACTGCAAATTCATCAGAAAATAATAAGGAAGACTGCCAAAAAACATAAGATTTTTTCTGGATATAAACACACCTGTCCTCCATCCAAGCAACACTGTACAAATCCCCTAAACAGGTGATGAATTCTGGAGGTGGAGGAGGCTCCATCCCAGGACAGTAAGTTCCAAAGCTATTCTCTTGTGCATTTGATGCTGTAGTGACATAAATGTTTAGATCTTTGGGCATGATCCCTTCGAAAATACTCCCACTTTCACAAGCTTCTACATATATAATCTGGTTTCAGAACACATCCAACTTTGTAAGCAACACAATTAATTGTTAATTTGTTCTATTTGGATAGGAAAAATTTTCTCTTTGATTACCATTTCTTTGTAGCCCCCAGCTGCCTGTTTCTTCTTCAAAACCTCGATGAAATCCATTGCATACACAAAAGGCGGATTTGGCATCCCTGCATTATTACATAGAAAATCAATTCTAATTTCTAAACAGAAAACTTGACTACACACACACACACACACACAGAGAGAAGGAATTGCCAGCTTATATACCAAGAACTCCAGGGCCTCCATGATCAGTATAGTACAAGAAGATCCTATCATTTGCCTTGCTATTTACAACCTTGCCACTTCCACCCTTGACAGCACTTTTATCACCAAGAAGTACTGCATACAGATTCTTAGCAGTAACGTGCTCGCCGGTGTAATCCTGTAAAGACATGCCATTATAGTTGACAATCAAGTGAATCTATCATCAGCGATTAATAACTAATTGATCTAAATTTAGTTGCAAATTTCCCACAAATAAATGCTATCAAGTGATCATAAGTTACTGTACTGCACAATTGTCACTCCGAGACCATTGTGTGGCCTCGTGGTGTACGAACATCCCTTTAAAAACTCATGAAGAAAAAAAAAATGAATCTTTTGTTAGAATCTAATTCAAATATATTTGATTTAGTCTTTATTTTTTAAATTATTGCATTCAAATTTTAAGTAATTATCTAATCTTAATTAATAGTAGAAATTTAGATGAGATTTTTATTTTATTTTGTTAGATCTAAGTGCTATATAAACAGCAAATCAATTAAAATTGTAAATAGGGTTATATAGATATTTTCTTTCTATTCAATAAAAATGTAATTTCTTTCTATTCAATAAAAATATTCTTTATTCTTATGCATTATCTCAGTTATCCTATGGCCAAACCTTTAAATTCTTGATTCACCAATAGCCCCAACCAATTTCTCCTTGCCTTCGCCCCCTATTTTTTCGGAAAAAAAATATCAAATATGAGCTATCAAAATGAAGTCCTATTTCTAAGCTTTTAATTTATGAGATCAAGTAGAAAATAATATTATCTTACTCCACTACCAGAAAATTCAACTCTTGCCCAAATAAAAATTCACTATGAGAAGAGAGCTAAGAAATACAAGGCAAAAACTTGTAAAGAATCTTCAATTTCTAAAACTATTTTCATAAAGATTATGGCTTGTGAAAATACAAAAGAAGCTTGGGATTTGCTCAAGGAGGAGTACGAAGGCAATGATCAAATAAGGTTTATGTAAATTTTAAATCTCAAAAGAGAATTTGAGATTCAAAAAATGAAAGAGTCTAAAAATGTCAAAGACTATTGCACTAGGCTCGTGTCCATAGCTAACAAAATTAGACTGCTTGGTAAAGAATTTCTTGACAAAAGAATTGTAGAAAAAATATTTGTTAGTCTTCTGAGAAGTTTGAGCAAAAAATTTCATCATTTGAGGTTCATGCAAATTTTTCATAAATAACTATTACAGAATTAATCGATATTTTACAGGCTGTGGATCAAAGAAGAGCAATCAAACAAGAAGGAACAATTGAGAGAGCCTTTCTAGCAACAAAATCATCCACAAAGAAAAAAATTTTCACAATGTGGTATTTGCAAAAGGTTTAACCATGAAGAAAAGAATTGTTAGCATAAAGGCAAACCACAATGTTTTAATTATAAAAAATTTGGATATTTGTTAAAAAATTGCAGGTTTAAAAATGAACAAACAAATATAACACAAGAGAAAGAATCTCTTTTTTGAAGTTTGAAAAGAAGTGCTCCAATAAAATCAGAAGCAAAGATTAATGAAAAGTACACCAAAATTGTCAGTTAGTGATAAATGCTCTAACACTTAAATTTGTCTTATGGAGATAAGTGCTCCAACACCCAAATTGCTAAATGGAGAGAAGTGCTCCAATCAAAAAAATAAATAAATAAATAAATTATTTTGAGTCCATGTTTGAATTAAGAGAGAGAATATTAAAATTTAATTCAAACATATTTAATTTAATCTTTATTTTTAAAATTATTGCTAATGGTTGAGATTTAAATAAGAGTTTTATTTTATTTTATTAGATCTAAGTGCTATATAAATAACACATCAATTAAAATTATAAATAAAGTTATATAAATAATTTTTTTCTATTCAATAAAAATATTCTTTATTGTTCTGCATTTATTTTTATTGTAATACCCTTTGTTGTTGGATACCGCCATACAGTATTAAGCAACCACGTCTCCCACCATTAACTATTTTAATTCCAGTTCATGTCCATAATAACATCCAAGCTAAACTATGAAAGATATTTTTAATGAAAAGTCCAATAAACCAATATTTTAAGTTGTTGGGTCTTTATTGTAATTTCAAAAATTGGGTCTTTATTGTAATTTCAACAATGGAACCTATCCTTTTCGCTTTATATATATGTATAAAACAATTATAAGATCTTTAGTGCCAAAGGATATTAATTTTGTGCAAACCAATCAAAATTAATTAAAGTAAAGATCTTAGCAATTTATTATGTACTACGATACCTCAGGAGAGGATTCTAAATTTCAACCTTGAAATTACATCAAATATCACTATCAACGACAGATACGACAATGTCTGGTTCCCAATTAATATTATTTATTTTACCAACATATAATTGTCAAGAAACATCAAAGATGATAGCCTACCAACCAATTCTTAAATTTGGAGACGTGATTAATACTAAATAATAAATCCTGTCCATAGATTAAAAAAATCAAAGATACTGCTACTTGACAAGGACTATACCACATATGCATTTTAGTGGAAGCTAGCTAGCATCAATTCAATATTCAAATATACCTTAGGCACACCGGCATATACATCTTCTCCCTGTGGATGGTTGATGATAATCCCAGGCCTTGGATTCAATTCATTTTTAGCTATATCATCATACATAAAAACTATTATGTTCTCCTCTTTTAAGCCTCCTTTTCTTAGAAGCTGATATGCATGGCAAACATCGGCCTGTAAGATCATTTATACCCAAAAATTATGAATCTTCATTATAAAGAAAAATAAAATAAATTGATTAATTAGTTTGAACCAACTGATCTTAACACACACTTCTCTAGTCTAAATGTTAGCCTGCACTATTATCTAGCTCGTAATACTACTGATCATCGAGAATCAATCGGCAAGAGTTCAAGCCCTGCTTTTCCTGGCCTTCCTCTGCCCCTTAAACGGAAAGTTATATTCAAGAAAAGAAAGAAAGAAAGAAAATTATTTCTTTTTTTTTTCTTCTTCTTTTTATACCTGATGCCTGTAATTTCCGTAACCCCCTGATCCGGCCACGAGAACTGCCCATCTTGTGCCAAGTTGATCATCATCAACTCCTGGTTCAACTTCCTCTGTGGGCATGAGGATCCCAGGCTCAAACCGGTTGAGCCGAGACGCTAAACCACCTTCAATAGATAGAAAAGACAGTATAACAACTAGAAACAGGGCATAATTGAAGGACAAGGTGAATCTATGGGTCTCCATGCAGGGTGTGGAGGGCCAAGAAAACCAGAAACGGTGGAACACAAGCGAAAATATCACCTGGGCTAGTGAGAGAGTGAGTTTGAAAAGAAAGCAAGTAGTGAGGTGGCATTTAAAGGGAGGGAGGAAAAGCCACGGAAGGCGCCATGCAAAACAAGGGGTTGACACGTCTGGCAAATGGCTGAGAAAGGTGGGTCCTACAAACGCTGTGGCTCTGGGTGCTTATGGTTTGGTTTGAGAGGCTGCATCGGTTTTCTTCTTCTTGTTCTTGTTTTTTACTTGGTTTTTAGTATTTGAGTTATTAATCGGTCATCACTGCTTCTTGAATCTTGATTGCTTTTCTTTTGGGTTTTGCTCAGGTAAGAAGCTAAGGGTTGGTTATTAATGCATTTTTTGATGGTTCCTCCACCAATTCAGTTGATAAAGCTGTTGTCTGTTATGATGGTATTGAGCGGTTATCATCTTACATTGGCTAAAAAAGGTAAAGATCAAGCTTTGGGGTTAAGATAGACTGCTGCTTTTTTTTTTTTTTTTTTTTTCATTGATGGAGAGATGATTATTAAATTCTTTTAATTCATCATATAATCCACATAAAACGATTTACTTTCTGTTATCTAGTAATAACTTTCTATTTATTATTTCCTCAGAAAAAAAAAATTCCATTTATTACAATCAAAATATATTTTTTTTGTATATTGTTTGATTTGAAAATTAGAAATTAAATTAATGAATTCTCTAATATTAGAGTTATTTTTAAAATGGTAAATTTTTAAATTTTAATTAAAATGTAATCAAAAAAGTTTAAATTTCATGATATCTCCCTCGCAATCTATTTAGGGAAAGAATTCCAGCATGTTAAATTCCATTGATTCAGTAAAACAATCCAATTAATTTGTCTGTGATCATACTCGAAAATGCTAGATGCTGCCCTTTGGACGATGAAGGTATTTGGCGTATTAAACTCTTAATTTATCCTAATTTATTCGTAATGGTGGGATGACAAATTAATGGCCTTTTAGAGGGAAGTGTTGGCCAATCCTACAAGCACTTGCGTTAAACCAACATGTGATGAATTTGGAGTTGGAAGAAAAATGAAAATGGTAAAAATAATTCATTAATCCCAGCAAAGTAAGAATGCTTTACTGATGAAGTGATGATGCAGGTGTGACAAAGGTTACGTACCAATGACTAGTTGGGATTCATAAGAGTCCAGCAATTTTAACTCTTCGATAATTGTGTAATTTTGAGGAGGTTTATAATTGTAGTGCTGGAGTCAAAGTGCGTGTTGGGTTTTGAGGCTGTTGGGAGATATACAGAGTTAATCAAGTTACAGGGAATTAAATTCATGAGTCATATTATAAAATTGTAGGAGAAAGTTGTGGAACATCGATCACGTCATGATACTTCTATCTCTCTCAATCAATTTAATTTCATGCTTGGTCGTTCAACTATAGAAGCGATCTTTCTCATTAAAAGTTTGATGGAGAAATATAGAGACGTGAAGGAAGATCTTCACATGGTTTTTATCTATTTGAAGAAGGCTTATAATAATGTTCTAAGATATATCTTATGGAGAGTGTTAGAACAAAATATGGTATCTATTAGGTACATACAAGTGTTGAAAGATATGTATGAAGGAGCAACTACTATTGTGAGCATAGTGGGAGAGATTTTCCTATCTCAATTGGATTACATCAAGGTTCAGCTGTAAGCCCTTATCTTTTTACATTAGTTTTAGATAAATCGACGAAACATATACAAGAGAGTATCTCTTGGTACATTATGTTTGCAGATGATATAGTTCTGATAGATGAGACGTGAGAAGGAATCAATAAAAAGCTAGAGCTTTAGAGAAGTACTCTAGAGTCAAAGGGTTTTAAGTTAAGTAGAATGAATAGAGAATACTAATACATGCATTGCAAGTTCAGTAAGGGCCGAACTGGTAATAGAATATCACGACCCAATCTATAGGCCGGACCGGCACTAGGACCTGGGCCAGCCTAAAGCCCCCGAGGCCCGTAGTAAGCCTAACTATTCACTCAACCCAACTCTAAGGCCCATTTGGGCCCAATTTCAAGAAATCAACCGGACAAAGTCCGGCTATAAAGTGGACCTTTCAACGAGGAATTTTTGACTCACCCGACCTGTAAACAAAATATATCATCAATTTGGGAGCTCATCTCACCCTCCACATACTCACATCAACATAAAGATAAATGGGAGCTCAGCTCCCTCATCTAGTCCATCAAACATGCATATAGTAATTTTACAGGTCCACATAACAATTTATATTACAGACTCGAATCATTTAAATATTTCTAACACATACGAAAATTCTAGGAGTAAATAAAATTACACAAATATTGATAAGCAACCTGCGAAGGAGAAAAGCAGGTTAACCACAATAAAATCCTCCTGTAGCCTGAAAAAATATTGAACAGGAGTGAGCGTTCGACTCAGAGAGTAAAATATCAATTTTAACCATAATCTCTATAACTATCTAAAACTAATGCACCCTATAGAGTGAAATGCAACACCAACAATAATTTCACATCATAATATCAAAAAGGTAATTTGGAGCACTCATGCACCCAGTAATATCAACCATATATATATATGGGAGCTGATCCCCTATACAGCTCTCTTAATTCCAACTGTGCCAGCGAAGAACTCAGCTTGGACTTCCACTTAATAACCAAATCGGGGTCCCAGCGAAGAACTCAAGCCGTGTCTACCCCGAAGAATCGGGTCCCAGCGAAGATCTCAAGCCTTGTCTACCCGTCCTATCCATAGTCCACACCACATCACATGCATGCCAACGCACGCACACTGCTCCAAATTACCACAACAACATACATGGCACTTTCACAGTTATGAATGCAACATAAATCGTGCCTAAAGTTTATCTACATAGATATATGCATATAAGTAATGCATGGGCATGCTTAAACATATAATAATAGTGAAATTACAATTAAAATTAATATTTTACTCACAGACTTGACAACGATCCTTTGTGGCGATGCGGAGGAAGAAGGCATCGCTCACCTGACAATTACATTACAATTATTTAATACAAATGACTCAATACAAATCAAGAAAAGACCAAATACGTCCTAAGTCGTGCCGAAAATCCGGCAGAGTCTCCCCTATACCTAGACCTACCCAACCTACAAAAGGGCTCAAAATACACTTCTATATTCACAATCCATATATCCACAATTCAATCACATCACACAGCCCCTCCTGAGCCCATCAAATCAGTCATCCATCACAATATGTAAAATTTTAATTTAGTCCTTATAATTGATCATTTTTGCAAAAACTACCCAAACAAGCTCTAAAAATTCTAAAACTTTGCCCCGCGGTCCCTAGCAATATTACTAGGCTATTGCAAAAAGAATCATAATTTTCTGAGCTACCACGAATATCTTATGGATTTTTAATCCTATTTAAGCACTAGAAAATTACGAAAAAGTAAGGTTCAGGTTTACCTTTGCCGATTCTGACTCCGGGGACGCGCTCGGGACATTTGACAATGGGGGGTAGCCAAAACCTCGGTCCAATTCGGAGACTTTTCCGGTAACGGGTCTGTCTGGCCGAAAATTCACAGACCCGGTCAACTGTCGAATTTCCTCGAATTGAGGATACCTACACGAAGCCCACAACACGGGGGTTAGTACATAAATTTTTCAGAATTTTCTAAGCTCATTTAATGCTCGGAAAAATACTGCGAAGTTTCGTGGGACCCACCGAAAAACGGTGTCGAAAAATTTTGAAATTTATATCCCCGCGAAGCTCTCGACGAGTGGAGCGCTCTGGTACTCTCGGTTTTCTCGTGGGGTTCACGGTTTGTGAGAAATCTAGCCCGAAAGTCAAAATGGGCTAAAACTTCCCAGGCAAAAATTGGACAAACCGCTCGATGGATTTCGGTGTTCTTGGTGTCTATGGAAAGCTCTCTACGAGTAGATGAGTTTAGACACAAGACCCGGTCCGATTGGTGGCCGGATCGGCCGGATTTTGGCCGGGAAGGTGAACGGTCGCGTGCGCGCTGCGCATCGCTTCTGGAGCCGTTTTCCGGCGTTCCAGGCGGCGGCCGGCAGTGGGGGAGGGCTGAGGCTACGCGCCGGCGAGGTGGGGAGGCGGGGGAGGTGGCAGCGCGGCAAGGGGAGGAGGGAGGAGAGAGAAAAGAGAGAGAGAAGGGGAGGAGGTCGGACGCGCGCGGGGAAGGGAAAAAGAAAAAGAAAAGGCCGGTCCGATCCGGTCCGGTTCGATTTGGCCGGTTTGATTCAGGATACAAAATTTTTGAATTTTTACTCTGCCTCGGGACCGAAAACGAGGTCCAAAAATTTCGAAAAAATTCCAGAAAACTCAGAAAAATTCGTAGATTCCAAATATATTTTTAGTTTTCCACGTGGTCTTTAAATTAATTTTTAAAAATCATCGAAGTTTATATTTTCGGAAAAATCGAACCAGATTTTTAAAATCTGAAAAATCTCAAAAAAATTCCTAAAATTTAAATAAAATTAAAATACAAAAAATGCTCATAAAATAATAAAATTTAAAATTTTGGAGTGTTACATAGAAAAGGAGTTAGTTTGGATGGAGTGGTACTGCCCCAAAGTAATCAATTTAAATATCTTGGCTCAATCCTTCAAGTAGATGAGGGATGTGAGGAGGAAACAAGTCATAGGATTAAAGCCGGATGGTTGAGTGGAAAAGTGTCACAGGAGTTTTATGTGATCATAAAATTTCCAATAAGTTAAAAGGAAAATTTTACCGTATAGCCATATGATCGGCCATGTTATATGGTAGTGAGTGTTGAGCACTGAATGAGTCGTATGTGTCTAAGATAAGAGTTACGGAGATAATAATGTTAAGATAGATGAGTGGCCATACTAAACTGGATAAAATTCGTAATGAGAGTATTAGAGAAAAGGTATGAGTGGTGCCAATTGGGGATAAGTTGAGAGAAGGGAGATTGAGGTAGTTTGGTCATGTGAAGTGTAGACATACGGAGGCTTCAGTTAGACAAGTAGAGCACATTAGGTTAGATGATAGAAAAAAAAAAAAAGGGTAGATTTAAACTGACTTGGAAAAAAATAGTACAACATGACCTAGAAGCATTACACATTCCCGAGGATTTAACCCAAAATCGTTTAAAATGGATTTAACCCAAAAAGAATCCTTATAGCTAACTCCAAACTCTTGGAATAAAGGCTTAGTTGAGTTGAGTATATATATATATGGTTAATAATTTTTAATTAGTTTTATTGATCCCACCAAAAATAATAGATAACAATTTAAATATAGTGCACTATTATATTATATTATAAGTCTTGGTCTATATATTTTTTCAAATATCTTAATTGGCATAATAAATTTAATTTTTAATTAATTAGTTTTTTTAATATACTCATTCATACTCTTGATATATATATATATATATATATATATATAGAGAGAGAGAGAGAGAGAGAGAGAGAGAGAGAGAGAGAGAGAGAGAGAGAGAGAGAGAGAGAGATAAAATTTACAAAAATCTAAAAATTATTAGTTAAATATCACAAAACTAGAATTATTTTCCTTCATTTGTCTTTTTAGCTATTAATTAGAATTAATATTTTATTGATTTTTTAATAATGTCTAACTATAACTAATAACTTTTTCAAATTAGATATAGTTGTTCAATAGATTTTATAACATTATTATTTTTAATATATACTTGTTGATTGATAATTTTTGGTAAAATTAATTTAAATTTGTATATAAATCAACGACTTAATATATGTTATAGTCATTTCAAGTAAATTTTAATTATATAGATTATTTGAATATTATATCAAAATTAGTATAAAAATATTAATAACAACTTAATGCATAAAACCAAGGAAAAAATTATGAAAGTTAATTATGTTTATACTCACAAATATAAAATTTTTTTCCTTAAAATTTTAGTGAACTACTTACAAATATATTAATTGAGAGATTTTTCTATCTTAGGATTTATTATTGTAAAGATTACTTTTGGTATTAGGATTTAAAGTCTTAACATAAAAACTATAGTCAAATTAAAATTGAGATTCATTAACTGTGAAATAATTAATTTTAATTCATTAATTTTTAATGCACATACAATTAATTTTTTTATTAAGTGAAATTTAATAATATAAGTTTGTAAATATTAATAACAATTAAAAAATAAATTAGTGAATGTGAGATTTAATGCTTAAAGTTTATTAATTTTATTATAAATAAAATAAATAATTTTAATGAGTTAATAATATTTATAGGAGTATAATTATAAATTTATAAATTTTAAAATTAAAAATCATAATAGAAATTTTACCAATAGAATTACTATTAAAAAATTATAATTTTAATTTATATTAATTATATTAATAGTAAAATTAAACTTTTTTATAAATTTAGTTTATTACATAAATTTCGTTTGACGAATTTATCGTCACTAAAATGTCTAAACAGCTAATTTATTTATATTATTTTATTAGTAACGAACTCACATATTTATTGCTCATAGTTTAAAACTGTCAGTGACAAGTACATTACCACTGGAAGTTTTTAGCAATAGATTTGTTGTCGCTGAACTATATTATTAGCGACGGATTTATATATATATTCATGATATTTTTATAAATAATATAAATAATAAAGGGTATTTAACTAAATGCAAGATTTCCAAGACCCAATAGACACAGAGTCATGAGATGTCATTCAAAGCGCTGACCCACCATCTCCTGTACACCGACAGTGGCCAGACTTTTTTAGAATCGACTCTGATGACTCCGACTTTGACACTCTCAACTTGTCCACCACTCCATAAGAAAATTTAAAGTTTATCAGTCAATAATATAATAATGTGTCCTCTTTATTTTGCTTTTCTTTATCTACTATAAGAGTGTCGATAGCCAGTTTCCAACCGGTTGCCTGTAAACCTAAGAGCCTCCAAGTCTATATAAGGAGTTGCTCTCTTCAGTTGTAATCAGACTCAGTTTTCCTTTCAATAATATTCTCTGAAGTTCTCTTCTATGGCTTTCTAAACCTTTCTCTTTCTCTCCAAAACCCTTTGAACTTGTATCATACTCTTATAATCAGAGATACGTATGCTCTACACTTGCCTCTTTAACAGGATCCTGTGTATCAGAAATATCTTTGTTATGATATTAGGTGCGATGATCCCGTTATCATATGTATAATGTACAAAAAGGCACAGCCAGTGAGTACCTATGGAGAGGGAATAGGCATAACATGAGTACATTATATGTATGGTAAGGGCTCTCGGCTTATCTTGGTATCAGAGCCTGATTATACTTATATTATACATACTTCATTGGTAAGTAGGGGAGAAACTTTCAACCTTTGATATTTCTCTTAATCTCTGTATCACTGTTTTCTGTCATCTTCTCTTATCTTGATATATCGGCTGGAAACTAGTAACTGCTTGATTCCTTCCTAGAAGGTAGAGCGATCTCTAGCCACAACGCCACGTACCAAAAAACATGGCTTGTCAAACACCTAACCCTGTTGCTGAAACTCATCTCTAGACCCCTTCTTCCTCTGAAATTGTTAATCTCACCTCTTCTCTTTCTTTCTCTTCCCCACTTCGAAGAACACTATCTTCCAGAATTGATAATCTCGTGGAGATATCTACTCTACATGAAGATGCTCAGGTTGGAGAATCTCTTTTACCTCTTCTCAGTCCCTATAACATCTACAGACGATCTGGATCTCTAACCAGATCTATAAGATCTCTCATTTCTTCCAGGAGATCTTTATCAAAAGAATATGTTCAGGCCTCCAGAATGGACCAGTGCTCTCTTCAGAGCTCATCTGCTGAACAGTATGTGACCTTAGAAATCCCTTCTCAGCTCATTCCCAGATGGAGACAAGAAGGATTTTCTCATCTCCACTTTGGAGCTGTTAGACTTATCCTCAGTCTATATGGACGATGAGGGCTTCCAGTAACAGCAAGAGTGTCTCTCCTTGATACGAGGTTCTTACAGTATGAACATGCAGTGATAGGAACATGTCTTACCACTTTGCATGCTGGAAGTGTGGTACTGACTTTCTTCCCAAACTACAATCTTACACTCAGGGATCCACATCTCAGCACCTCTTTAAAATTCCAAATCCAACTCACTGGTGCAGCTCAAGTTACATCCTCCATGATGGCTACGTTACATCATCAAATTATCTACAGGATGCAAGATCATGCAGTAGATCTATCTCAGCCATCTGTCTCAAATGATGCCCTGCTCGTGTTAGCAGATACTGAGACCACCCCAATAATTGTTCAGATACCTAGGCAACTGCCTAGAAGTGAGCTTGAACAGCTTATCCCGAAGGATTGGTTAACCAATTACGAAAGGCTCCATTCAACCTCTCAACCAATCCAGATCACAGAATCCTCTTTCAAGAGAAATCCTGACGGTACGGTACAGACCACTTTTCAGCCACCTGCCTGTATTTCATACCATGATGGTCCAGCCATTAGAAAAGGAGCAAGAAGATTTTCCCATTGGAGCAGTAACACCTGACAACCATTACATCTATCCTCAGAAGATAGATGGTCACTATCCCTGGGATCTCCCAGGATCTGGAATGTGTGATGAAGATTGTGACTGTTGTGATAACTACTGGGAAAATGAATATGACCATCCATTGTCTGATAAAAATTGGAGAAAGCTTACCAAAAGCATGAGAAAAGCCTCTTGCAAACCTCAGCAAATTCTCAGAAGAGACTATCCAGATAATAGTCCATGGATTGGTATCCATGAGGAAACCAAGCAGAAGAAGCCTCTTCCTATCTATGAGCTTGCCCTTAAGATCATCAGAAAAGAAGGAAAGAGACTACCCCCTCTTATACCAGTTTCTTCTCCTCCCCCTGCACTTCCTTTAGTGCAACCCTGTATGATGTTCTCACCTACTTCTTATGAAGCAGATTTCCCCCCATTAACACAACAGACAGACCAACAAACCAAGATCTCCACCAGACCTTTCATTCACTCAACTAAGGTTGATATTGAAGGTCGGATCACCCCGATCACTCAAGCTGAAGAAGTTCTGAATTGGCAGACAAAGAATGTAGTTGTCCAGAACAAGACATTACAACGAATTGACTCCAAGATTGATCAAGTTCTCACCAGAACTCATCACATTGATCAAAAGGTCGATTCTTTTACTGCATTTGCCTAGAACATGTATAAAGACTTGCAAGGCAGAATTACTCAGCTTAACAAGGATTTAATATCCTCAATCCAGCAAAGGAGATTTGGCACGGAGTTTAACCAGAAGGAACAAGAAATCATAAGGTTAAGAAAACAGTTAGCCCAAGTTGAAGCGGATCTGCGTAAGCCAACAGAGGCTCCTGTTTCTTACAGCCCATTTTCTACTCCAATGGCCCATAATCCTTTCCTTCCTACTCTTGAACCTGCATATTCCCCTTTCGGCCCTTTTAACTACGCATATGAACCACCTTCAACTACATATCACCCATCTCCATTGTTTAGACCTACTCCAACACCTACCAAATATGAGCCAAAAAGTCCATCTTCTTCGGAAGAATCCCATCCACCTAAAAGAAAGATTGATAAGGGAAACGACAAAATGTATCCCGATCCTCCTCCTCAGCATATGGTGTCTATACCCTCTGAACCAGAAGATGACTCTTCTGATAACTCGTCTGATGACAGTGAAGATGGACAAATGGATATCACGACATTGCTCATGGCTGATCTTAAACCAACTACATCTCAAACAGGCCCTTCTCCAACTACAGATTCCACCAGTGGCACCACAGGTCCTCCCACTAGACCTCCTCAAGCCCAAGACCCACATGCGGAAATGCCAGAAGATGATCCAATCCTGGATTTTAATCTCCCAGGTGCCCCACATCAATCCAGGCCCAGCTCAGGCCCATGGTTCACACTAGACGACATTCCTCCCTCAAAATGGAGAGATCGTCTTGCAGAATTTAAAGCTTGGCTTGACGTTCAGATGCTTCGAGAAGATGCTGATTCTCATACTGTCCTCAGAGAATTTATCTCTCGAACTACTAGCACATTACAAGACTGGTTTTCCTCCATTGGAGAATATAATAAAGCCCAGTTTTGTCACTTAAATGTTATACAAGCTGTCAATGCTATTTTTGCTAAGTTCCTTGGTGATGCATCATTATATAGCAAACAGCTACGACAGGAGTTCTTTAACATGCGTTGTTGCTCTTTAAAGAGAACAGATATTGAAAGGCATTACCAGTGCATGGCTCAGCGCTATTATTTGTTAAATGGATATAATGATGTCAATCTCAGGCATACATATATTGCTTCTCTTCCAGAAGTATTACAACCTGAACTCTACAGGAGCATCACTGCTACCAGAAGAGCAATGAATGCCATCACCATTGGAGAGATCCATCAGATGACCTTGGCTTGTTTAGATAAAATGTATGAGCAACAGAAGTTGTTCAAGGACATCATTAACAATAGCAAGGCCTTGAAGAATATCTGCCAGAAGTCCCATCTTGCCATTAAATGCAAGGAAAAGAATTGTGAATGCAAGCCAAAGAGAAAAGGGCATTACAAGAAGTATTCCTGTGGGTTCAAACCTCCTTTCAGGCAGAAGAAAAGAAGAAGGCCAGTCAGATATTTTCGAAAGAAAAGAACATGTACAAAGAAGACTGACAGGTGCCACATCTGTGGCAATCGAGGTCACTATGCCAAGAACTGCCCTAAGAACCCTAATAAGGCAATCAAGCTTCTACAACATATACAGCAGGCTTCTCACATCTCTCTGGAGCATGATGATGTCGAATCCCTGTTCTCTGAACAAGATGAACCAGATGAAGATACAGTCTTTGCTCTTGGAGCAGATACTGGCTCAGAGCAAGACCGCTCTTTCTCTTCAGAAGAATCTAGTTCAGATACTGAAGCCCATTACCCGTCTTACCTGGCCCAACATATCCAATCCTCTCAATCAACTTATGGCCCAGACACTATTCCAATTCCTTTAGTCCCGCTTCATATTCTTCCCAGTAAATATGAACGGCCCATTAGTGTCATTGGTTTCCTAGATATTGGGGCTCACAAAAGCATGATGAACCCAGCCATCTTACCTCCAGAATACTGGGTCCCTCATGAAGAATACTACGAGGCAGCAGATGGGAATGTTTTCAAAACTAACCTCATCACCAAGCATCCCATTGGGATTCAGTTCTTCCCTACCTGTATCCTCTAAACCAGGGTCATCGGGTCAGATCTTCCTGACAAGGATCTGTTAATAGGCTTTGACTTGTATTAACAGGCGAAGCATTTAAAGATCCTCCCCACAGGATTAAAGTATAAGAGGAATTTTCAGCCATTCACCTCTGTCCCAAGGTTATATTCTTTGGCTGATGCCTCAGTAGAATTTCAAGAACACAAGGAGCTCCTCTTAAGATCCTATGCTGATTCCCATGCACATTTTTACCATCATCACCCCTTGCGGTAGAACCCAGATTTCTTTGTCAATCTCCCATTCAAACTCAATGAGGATATCAACCCAACAAAAGCATCACACTCGGAGATGAACCCTACAGACTTGGCTCTAGCCCAAGAAGAGTGCAAACAGTTTATCCAACAAGGTCTTATAGAACCCACTTCCTCTCAGTGGGCCTGCCAGGCCTTTTATGTTGAAAAAAGATCTGAGAGATTAAGAGGAAAGAAAAGACTTGTCATTGATTACAAGCCCCTCAATCATTTCCTTCAAGATGACAAGTTCCCACTACCAAAACCTGAAACCTTGTTCACCCAACTCCACTAGGCCCATGTCTTCTCTAAGTTTGATCTTAAAGCTGGATTTTGGCAATTGGGTATTAACCCCTCTGATAGGCCCAAAACCGCTTTCTGTATTCCCACGGCCCAATACTAATGGATAGTCCTTCCATTCGGCCTTAAGACGGCCCCATCAGTTTTTCAAAAGGCCATGATAAGGATATTCGAGCCCATACTTCATAGTGCACTTATTTACATAGATGGTATCCTTCTCTTCTCCAAAGATGTTACTGCCCATAGAACCCTTCTCTCTACATTTCAACAAATGTTGGATTCCTATAGAATTATGCTATCAGAAAAGAAGAGCTCATTGGCCCAAACTGATATCGACTTCCTTGGAATAAAGTTCAAAGATGGAAAATACCAACCGGGACCTCACCTTGCAGAAGAATTACTAAAGTTTCCTGATAAGGACTTGACAGAAAAATAAATACAACAGTTCCTTGGTATTATTAATTATATCAGGAAGTTTATTCCCCATGTGGCCACCCACACTTGCCAGCTGTCAAAGATGCTTAAAAAGAATGCTCCACCATGGAAAGAAGAACAGATATGTGCAGTCAAGGCATTAAAAGAAGTGGCTCTGAATTTGCCACCTCTGAAGATTCCTAGCATTGGACATCACATCCTTCAGACTGATGCTAGTGACACCCACTGGGGTGCAGTCCTCATCGAAGAAATACAAGGAGAAAAGCATATCTGCGGACATGCTAGTGGAGAATTTCCAAAGCCTCAGAAACATTATCATTCGGTCTACAAAGAAATATTAGCTGTCAAAAATGGGATAAAGATATTCGAATTCCATCTCATTGGCCACCATTTCACTGTGGTCATGGACAGCTCATCCTTCCCAAAGGTTCTAGACTTCAAAAACAAGTCTCTTCCTGAACCACAATTACTGAGGTTAAAGAACTGGTTCGCCAAGTATAAATTTACGGTCCAGCATATCAAAGGGAAACATAATTTGGTTCCTGATCTTCTATCCAGGCCCAAAACCCTCCACCTGATTCAATCTTTCTCTACACTCCCTTTAATCCTTATGGCTTCATCATCATCCTCTCCATATACTCCTTCTCCGATGCACAATTTCCTAGTTCCTACTCCAGACAGTTTTCCCCCAGGATGTTCACCCAACCAGCCTATCACAAAAATGGCTAAGTTTGCAAGGGACCATCTGTTCCACTACCTAAGCACCAGAAACACTCTGAGAGGGTTACTCCCATCCTCGTCTATCTTTATCCCTGATAACCCTTTCCTCACCTGTTTCAGTATCCACCCTGACAGAGAACTCATCCTGGAAGAACTATGGCTTCTCTGGTGCATGGTTACTCTCTATTCCACAGGGATAGAGTTCCCACTCATGGCCCTATACCAGTATGTTATGAGTAACACCAACAGGACTCTCCTGTCTAGATTCCTGAAATGGTTCAAGCCCATTTTAGCATGGCGCTACAATCTGAAGTGCATCATAGACACCCATGGAATTGAGGAAAGGCCCATCAGCGCTTAGCCCAATATCAGAACCATGTTCATAATGCACAGGCCTTTCTCTAGAAGGCCCGATGGACTCCTCTGGACCCAAAATACTGAGTACGAATGGAGAACTTATGTCACACCTTACCCCTCTGTAAGGCATAACATGATCCCGTAGAATACCTAATGAACTACCGAACTTTACCTACCGATAACTCATTAAGTACCCTACAAGGGATTTTAAAACAATTTTCTTACTTTTGATAAGTGGTGAGCATTTTCTAATAAGTACTTAAAACATTTAGTTAAAATTAAAACTAGTTAATATTTTTGGCCCATTTTATTTTTACGCAAATTTTATAAAAATTTTGACAGAGTTTTCTCTGTATTTTGAGAAAACAGTTCTTCAAATACCTGTAAAAAGCACTTCTAAAAATTTTTCTCAACAACTGCTTCAATTTCATACTCAATCTCAATCAATTTCTCAACACATTTATCAACTTTCAAATTTCAAATCCACTATCCAATGATCATCAAAATACTAGCAATCCATTTCATTCAAATTAAATAAAATAGTTCCATTCATATTTCATTAGAAACAAAACACATTATTACAAAATTTACATTAAGAGAATTTCAAACTACAATATATATTACAACTTTATACAAATTTTATACAAACTGCTCAAGACCCATTTTTACATGTCCATACATTTATGTGCAATATATACATCAAAAGAAATATTTATAGTTAGGGTATAAATTATACCCGATAACTTCTAGCAGGTAGCTCCCCTGTCCTCAGCAGCTCAATCTGCTGCTCCTCTAGTCTCTATATCTGCGACAGCATACAAAGCTATCGCTGAGTGGTGAACTCAGTGGTGCACAAACTAATAATTTAAAACTTAATACAATTTATGATTGACAATTCATAACAAATAGAATTTTAAAATTTCTAAATTCTTCAAAATCCATGACCTTCAGAAATCAACATTTTCATTCATGCAAATTATTCATTCGAATAGCATTTTGATCAAATAGTAACTATTTATTTACATTTCTTTTAAATTCCGAGACAGTGAAAAATTTTTGAATCATTGACAAATTATTTATTTCAATCACAATTTATCAAATCATGCATAATTTAAAGGACGTTGCCAACAATACACACAGTCGAACCCATGACCCAAAATTCGAATAGATGCCATGTTGTACACCACGACATTTCACATTCTCCCAATAACCGAGGCTAAAAGGGAGAAACAAAGACTAGCTAGTATATATGAGTACTCATTCACATCATTCCCCAACTGGCAAGCTAGAGAGGAAGAAACTCACCCCATCAAGTGGAGGAGTTATCTCACTAGACAAGCTAATGAGAATTCACAACATATTTTGTCATGTCAACTGTGGTTTCAAATTATATTCAAAATAATTTCTATTTGCAAAGTATTTACAAATCAACATATTTAATCATCATAAATTCATGCTTAAGGTTGGCAACACATCAAACTTAAAATTTACAATCCTCAAAACAATGCAATAAATCCTTAAATGCATAAGAAAATTTATATTCAAATTATACAATTTCATTCAATAAGTTAAAATTCTCAACACAACAAAACCATAAATCATACAATAAATTTATTTCAAATCAATTTGGAATTGAAAAATAACAAAAGAGTTAGTTGTGCGCAAACCTCAAGCGAGTCGCCTCTTGGCCTTGACTCGGTTCCTCGGGTTCTTTCCTGGTATTCTTTCCAACTGAAACACACAATTTTACAGTGTTTCAATACTAGAACTTAAAATAAATCCAAAATAAATTTAGCTTCACTTTTATCTAGCTCTAACGCGCTTAACTCGACGTTCTTGAAATTTTGTGTTTCGGGTTACTATTCACTACACTATTCAAGTCAAATAGTTTACTTTCTAAGGCTTAATAGGTATGGGAACTCCAACTTCACCCACATACCACATTTTGGTCACTAAACTTGTTGGTTTTGGTCATTTTTTCAAAACTTAGGTCTTTTAGGCAAAATTGCAAATTTTTAGTTTTGGTGTCCCTAATTGTACTGTTTCATTGGTCAGTTTACTGTTGGAATTTGGCAAAACTTTCTTCATAAAAAATGTTTCTTATTGTCTCAAGTTTATTCTCCTTTTTGAATCACCCCAATTGGAGTTTTGTAGCTCAAGTTATAAGCAAATTACGTTTACTGTTCATGCTGCAGAATTTAGTTCTGCAGATTTATTGATCCAACTTCATTCAGTAATTTGATCAAGTTAAGTTCATAATTTGGTCTATTTTTCTTCATATGAAATGTTCTACCATGTCTTAGGTTTCCATCGGTTCAAGAATTGCCTAAATCAAAGTTTTCTAGAGAAAGTTATAGCCATTGAAACTTTACTGTTCAAATGGCAAATCTGCAGTCTGTAGATTCAGTGACCCAATTTGGCTCAGCAATTTGATTGGGTTAATGGCATAATTTGGGTTGGTGTTCTTCATAAAAGTTTTAGGTATATATCTCATCTAACCACTGGTAAAATTTCAAGTCATTTTGACCTGCCTAGCTCGAGTTATGAGCAAATGAACAAACACTGTTCATTTGGTCAGGTTATGCAGGGCAGCCTGCGATTTCTCAACTTCGGTTACTTTGTTCACTAGGTTTTAGTCACTTTTTGGACAGGCTTCCTAAATGAAAATTGTGTCATTTAGTGCCTATTTTCATCCCCAATTGGTCTCATATCCATTGGACTTGTAAAATTTCGTTTTTGGTCCCTCAAAGGAAATTTTGGTCATGCTGCCAGCACATGACCTTATCCAATCCGAATTGGCTTTTAATTCCAACACTTCTAACATACCTCATTTGGTCACAAATGACCATTTTTCACTTCACATTAGGTCAAATATATCATTTACCAATTTCTCCAAAATTTTTGCCTCAAAACCCTAGGTTTCAAACCCTAACCACACTAATTTATTATAATTAACTAATTCAAAGCATATAAACACAATCTTTCAACTCATTCAAGCATTTTAACATGTTTAACTCAATCAAACTCATGCAAATCACTCTCCCCTCTCTGCTGGATGAATTTCAGTTTAGTCCCTCACACATTTTTTTTTTATTTTAAGTTTATTTACAAGTAATTCAAGCTAAAAACACAACAATTAATCTCAAACTTTCAATTTGATGTGCTTACCTCAACTTTGATATCCAATCTTCAATTTTTCTCCTCTTTTCTTCTTTCTTTCTTATTAAATTTCTCTCTCAAGGGAAGGGAATAAGGTTTTATGGAGTGATTATGGAAGAAGTTGGGATTTGATAAGGGTTTTAAAGCTTGAAGACAAGCTTTAATGGAGGTTTAACTATGGAGATATGAGGGAGAGGGAAAGTGACGTTTTGAATAAGAAGACTTTGTGTTTTATTTTTTTTTTCTTTTCTTTCTTTATGTCTTTTGTCTAATGGAAGAACCAAAAATCCATTTAATCAAATTATTAATTATGGGATTTATGGCATCATGCATGATGTCATGCATGATGTCATTTCCCTACACCTTTTTCATTTTTCTTTTTATTTCTTTTTTTTCTATTAGTTCTTTAATTTAATTTTCGATTCCGAAATTTTCTTTTTTTCCGATTTTATTTGACAGTTAGGTCAGGAGTCAGCTCTCGGGGTCAATTAACCAAATTGCCCATCGCCGGTTCATCCCGGTTTGCAATTAATTTCATATTTCTTCCGGCTCCCTGACCTAATTATTTGACTGGCTTAACAGTTATTTTTCACGATTTTCTCTTTTCCACTGTGTTTATAAGGGTCCTAAGGACCGCGGCGTCACATTTTACAGTTCAAAATTTGAGTTTAAATCGACTTCGCAGTCGTTTTCGAGAAGGTCACCCATCGCTATGACTCTCGGCTCATTTAACTTCTTATGTTATGTTTTTCTCATTTACACTTAAATAATTGACAATTGCTAATTATTTATGTTTATGGCTTATTTAATTATCTTAGATGTGGTTCTAATCCCCTTAATTATCGGGACCGACACCGGTCACCAGAACAATGAAATATACTAGGCTATGCAAATGGGGGTGTTACAATTCTCCCCCCCTTAAAATAATTTTGTCCTCGAAATTTTACCTGGTATCAGTCTCTGAACAGTTGTGGGTGCTGTCTCCTCATATCCTATTCATGCTTCCAAGTAGCTTCCTGGCCTGAATGATGGTTCCTTAGCACTTTAACCAATACTATTTACTCATCGATTGTTCACCTCGTGTGCCAAATTTCTTATGAGCTTCTATCATAAGTTAGATTCAAATTCATTTCAATTTTAGAGGTAAACAAATCTGTGTGCTAGTGGATCCACTCTTTCTAGGACCTCGTATGATCCTATGGGTGAGAACTTAGTTTTACTCTTTTCTTATCAAATCTCTTGATCATTTGATGCAACCTTCAGTTTAGTTTAGAATATTTTAGTCTTTTCTTGTTATTGTTTTAACAATTATTTTTCTTTATAGTCTTTTTTTTTAAATGACCTTGTTGGTCGTATATGAACTGCTTATCTCTTTCTTGGCCATAGGTCCATAACCATTATCTTACCATTTCCATTTATGACCACGGTCTATGTGCCATTTTGCACTATCTTGTTTGCTTTTATTTAACTTATTTTCTTCTTGATAAAATAGTTCGGGATATCGTTACGCATCTTAAGTAAGTTGTTTACCTTAGTGGCAATTCCTCATTTAGTGTTTTTCTCATTTCTTAATGTTCTATTTGTTTCCTTCTTTCATTCCGCAACTTAACTTTAATTATTTTATTCCTCAATCTTATCTTCTTCCTTAACTTGGTCATTAGTCGTAATTTAGTACCTCTTATCGTCCCTAATAAATCCACTATACTTCAATATTACTTTGATTTGGTCCTCTGACCATTCTAGTCAACACTTTAACTAATATTTATAACGTTTCTTTATTACATTTGCACCAACTATTCTAATTTTTACTTCTATATTTTCTTTTATCTACCGATATTCTATAGCTTATTTTCTGCTAGTTTGTGATCATTACCTTTTTTTTTTTAACCATAAACAATTCTTTAATCTTAAGAAGGAAGTCTACCGGACTCTCCTGTTTCCCATGCTATTCAAAAGTTCCACTTGAATTCTAATCTAATCCTTATGATCCGCACAATAAAATTGTGCTCTTCCTAAAGAATACCTGGCCAACTAGTTCCTATCGAATTACTGTTATCAGTAGAATATCATTTCTTAACTGTTTTATAAGTTATAATTGTCATCCATAGCATCCTGTCTCTTCTAGGGAAACAAAATTATATTTTGTGTCTTACCGTTACACAAATAGAATACTGTTCCTTACTAAACTTTGAGCAAAAGATCCATTGCAATACCAGAACAACTATAAACCCCATATCGGAGACTGGATGACTTAGCCCTATAGGTGTTATTTTTAAATTTTTACCATGCTAAAATCTCTAGTCCCATAACAATTCCTGATGTACTGTAATTCATGCTAGGGTAACGGAGTCTTTAACTCTCACTACCTTGCAACCATGATATTTTGATATTCTAATTATAGAGTTTTAAATCCCGAATTAGGATTTGCAAACTCAGTTTTAGTAATAAAACTCTATTATGGTATAATTGTACCAGAGCGAAAATCATTTATAACTATTCTTATCCTTATGTACTATTGGGTAATACGTAGCTCTACACAATAAATCTCAAGTCAATACTGTGATCTGCAGCTTACAGCATAAACATCAAGTATATTGCTTAGTTACTACTATACATCCCAATAGATCAAACTTCCCTATGTCTTATTTCTTTCAAATCCACTAATATCTTAAACTTATTTTGATTATGGTACTTACTGACATCTATCAACAGTAATACCTTTACTTTCATCTAGGGCAAATATATTACTACTACTAACTTTTAGGTCCTCTTGCCTTACCTAATTAGGCTTACTAATTAACTTTATAATTTATCGTAATCTAGGAGATGTCTCTCACTAGAAACTTTTCCAAAATTAATTCCAATCATGCTTATTATCGCAATTTTTATCTAAAAGACTAATTACTAACACATTAAAATTTATCTCCATGCAAGGGAATAGCAGTTGAACATATAATTTTAGCATTCGCATATAAACAAGTAGAGCCGGAATCAAATAGTACATAATTATTCCTTTCACAAGTTAAGGACATACCGGCAACTACATCTGAAGTCTCTGCTTCTTCCCCTCGATGCAAGGCATTCCCTCTTTTTAGTGTATTCCTCTGCTCGGGTTGGTCCATTGTACGAGGATTACCCGAAGTGTTGTCTCTACTTCTGCCTCTGCCCCTACTGACTATTAATGAGCCTCTAAAATTAGAACCTTGGACTGATTCCTTTGGTGTAGTATGTGGCATAACTCGACGTGCGCTAGTACAATCTCGGGCGAAATGTCCAATTCCACCACAATTAAAACAGGCTCCAGTGACCCTATGGCATATACCTCCATGTAATTTCCCACAAACGTCACAGAGACGGGTAGGGTAGGAACTTCTGGTTCTTTGACGAATGGTTCTTGATTGCTTTCGCCCTGAAGGTCCACCTCTGTCATACTTAGGAGCTCGGGGTCCCTCAAAATCTTTTCTCTTTCCCAAATTACTACTCGAACTTTGACCGATGGGTTTCCCACTTTTCTCTTTTTCATTCTGCTCTTGAGGGGGTTGGGTTTGTACTTGGGCCTGGGCTGACAGATTATCAACCATTTGCTGAAAGAACATGGCCAGCTGCTGGGCCGTTTGTGCAGTAATTTGTATAGGAGGGATTGGTGCAGTTGGACCCCCAACGCTCTGTGAAACTGGGGCCTCTCTTTGTACGTTAGCTCTATCAGACTACTCTACAATTTTATCCCTCTTGTCCATATCTATTCACAGGATTTTTTTCTATTTCCTGTACACCCAACACAAGGAGATTTCTCCTCGTTAGTTCATATTCATGATGTAATGCACGGTATGTAACAATTATGGACATTGAGCAGTTGTACTTAACAAGGAAAGACACAAATTCACAATTTAAAACGTACTTCAAAAACTTGCTCTGATACCACTAAAATATGTCACACCTTACCCCTCTGTAAGGCATAACATGATCCCGTAGAATACCTAATGAACTACCGAACTTCACCTACCGATAACTCATTAAGTACCCTACAAGGGATTTTAAAACAATTTTCTTATTTTTGATAAGTGGTGAACATTTTCTAATAAGTACTTAAAACATTTAGTTAAAATTAAAATTAGTTAATATTTTTGGTCCATTTTATTTTTACGCAAATTTTATAAAAATTTTGACAGAGTTCCCTTTGTATTTTGAGAAAACAGTTCTTCAAATACCTGTAAAAAGCACTTCTAAAAATTTTTCTCAACAACTGCTTCAATTTCATACTCAATCTCAATCAATTTCTCAACACATTTATCAACTTTCAAATTTCAAATCCACTATCCAATGATCATCAAAATACTAGCAATCCATTTCATTCAAATTAAATAAAATAGTTCCATTCATATTTCATTAGAAATAAAACATATCATTACAAAATTTACATTAAGAGAATTTCAAACTACAATATATATTACAACTTTATACAAATTTTATACAAACTGCTCAAGACCCATTTTTACATGTCCATAAATATGTGCAATATATACATCAAAAGAAATATTTACAGTCAGGGTATAAATTATACCCGATAACTTCTAGCAGGTAGCTCCCCTGTCCTCAGCAGCTCAATCTGCTGCTCCTCTAGTCTATATATCTGCGACAGCATACAAAGCTATCGCTGAGTGGTGAACTCAGTGGTGCACAAACTAATAATTTAAAACTTAATATAATTTATGATTGACAATTCATAACAAATAGAATTTCTAAATTTCTAAATTCTTCAAAATCCATGACCTTCAAAAATCAACATTTTCATTCATGCAAATTATTCATTCGAATAACATTTTGATCAAATAGTAACTATTTATTTACATTTCTTTTAAATTCCGAGACAATGAAAATTTTTTGAATCATTGACAAATTATTTATTTCAATCACAAATTATCAAATCATGCATAATTTAAAGAGCATTGCCAACAATACACACAGTCGAACCCATGACCCAAAATTCGAATAGATGTCGTGTTGTACACCACGACATTTCACATTCTCCCAATAATCGAGGCTAAAAGGGAGAAACAAAGACTAGCTAGTATATATGAGTACTCATTCACATCATTCCCAACCGCAAGCTGAGAGGAAGAAACTCCCCCCATCAAGTGGAGGAGTTATCTCACTAGACAAGCTAATGAGAATTCACAACATATTTTGTCATGTCAACTGTGGTTTCAAATTATATTCAAAACAATTTTTATTTGCAAAGTATTTACAAATCAACATATTTAATCATCATAAATTCATGCTTAAGGTTGGCAACACATCAAACTTAAAATTTACAATCCTCAAAACAATGCAATAAATCCTTAAATGCATACGAAAATTTATATTCAAATTATACAATTTCATTCAATAAGTTAAAATTCTCAACACAACAAAATCATAAATCATTCAATAAATTTATTTCAAATCAATTTGGAATTGAAAAATAACAAAAGAGTTAGTTGTGCGCAAACCTCAAGCGAGTCGCCTCTTGGCCTTGACTCGGTTCCTCGGGTTCTTTCCTGGTATTCTTTCCAACTGAAACACACAATTTTACAGTGTTTCAATACTAGAACTTAAAATAAATCTAAAATAAATTTAGCTTCACTTTTATCTAGCTCTAACGCGCTTAACTCGACGTTCTTGAAATTTTGTGTTTCGGGTTACTATTCACTACACTATTCAAGTCAAATAGTTGACTTTCTAAGGCTTAATAGGTATGGGAACTCCAACTTCACCCACATACCACATTTTGGTCACTAAACTTATTGATTTTGGTCATTTTTTCAAAACTTAGGTCTTTTAGGCAAAATTGCAAATTTTCTGTTTTGGTGTCCTTAATTGTACTATTTCATTGGTCAGTTTACTGTTGGAATTTGGCAAAACTTTCTTCATAAAAAATTCCCTATTGTCTCAAGTTTATTCTCCTTTTTGAATCACCCCAATTGGAGTTTTGTAGCTCAAGTTATAAGCAAATTACGTTTACTATTTATGCTGCAGAATTTGGTTCTGTAGATTTATTGATCCAACTTCATTCAGTAATTTGATCAAGTTAAGTTCATAATTTGGTCTAATTTTCTTCATATGAAATGTTATACCATGTCTTAGGTTTCCATCGGTTCAAGAATCGCCTAAATCAGAGTTTTCTAGAGAGAGTTATAGCCATTGAAACTTTACTGTTCAAATGGCAAATCTGCAGTCTGCAGATTCAGTGACCCAACTTGGCTCAGTAATTTGATTGGGTTAATGGCATAATTTGGGTTGGTGTTCTTCATGAAAGTTTTAGGTCTATATCTCATCTAACCACTGGTAAAATTTCAAGTCATTTTGACCTGCCTAGCTCGAGTTATGAGCAAATGAACAAATACTGTTCATTTGGTCAGGTTATGCAGGGCAGCCTGCGATTTTTCAATTTCGGTCACTTTGTTCACTAGGTTTTAGTCACTTTTTGGGCAGGCTTCCTAAATGAAAATTGTGTCATTTAGTGCCTATTTTCATCCCCAATTGGTCCCATATCCATTAGACTTGTAAAATTTCATTTTTGGTCCCTCAAAGGAAATTTTGGTCATGCTGTCAGCATATGACCTTATCCAATCCGAATTGGCTTTTAATTCCAACACTTCTAACACACCTCATTTGGTCACAAATGACCATTTTTCACTTCACATTAGGTCAAATATATCATTTATCAATTTCTCCAAAATTTTTGCCTCAAAACCCTAGGTTTCAAACCCTAACCACTCTAATTCATTGTAATTAACTAATTCAAAGCATATAAACACAATCTTTCAACTCATTCAAGCATTTTAACATGTTTAACTCAATCAAACTCATGCAAATCACTCTCCCCTCCCTGCTGGACGAATTTCAGTTTAGTCCCTCACACATTTTTTTTTTATTTTAAGTTTATTTACAAGTAATTCAAGCTAAAAACACAACAATTAATCTCAAACTTTCAATTTGATGTGCTTACCTCAACTTTGATATCCAATCTTCAATTTTTCTCCTCTTTTCTTCTTTCTTTCTTGTTAAATTTCTTTCTCAATGGAAGGGAATAAGGTTTTATGGAGTGATTATGGAAGAAGTTGGGATTTGATAAGAGTTTTAAAGCTTGAAGACAAGCTTTAATGGAGGTTTAACTATGGAGATATGAGGGAGAGGGAAAGTGACGTTTTGAAGAAGAAGACTTTGTATTTTATTTTTTTTTTCTTTTCTTTTTTTATGTCTTTTGTCTTATGGAAGACCCAAAAATCCATTTAATCAAATTATTAATTATGGGATTTATGGCATCATGCATGATGTCATGCATGATGTCATTTCCCTACACCTTTTTCATTTTTCTTTTTTTTTCTTTTTTTTTCTATTAGTTCTTTAATTTAATTTTTGATTCCGAAATTTTCTTTTTTTCCGATTCTATTTGACAGTTAGGTCAGGAGTCAGCTCTCGGGGTCAATTGACCAAATTGCCCCTTGCAGGTTCATCTCGGTTTGCAATTAATTCCATATTTCTTCTGGCTCCCTGACCTAATTATTTGACTGGCTTAACAGTTATTTTTCATGATTTTCTCTTTTCCACTGTGTTTATAAGGGTCCTAAGGACCGCGGCGTCACATTTTACGGTTCGAAATTTGAGTTTAAATCGACTTCGCAGTCGTTTCTGAGAAGGTCACCCATCGCTGTGACTCTCGACTCATTTAACTTCTTATGTTATATTTTTTTTATTTATACTTAACTAATTGACAATTGCTAATTATTTGTGTTTATGGCTTATTTAATTATCTTAGATGTGGTTCTAATCCCTTTAATTATCCGGACAGACACCGATCACCGGAACAGTGAAATATACCAGGCTATGCAAATGGGGGTGTTACAACTTATGAGGGATCAATCACTGAAAAGGACGCCATGGGACCCCTAAGAAAACAACTAGCTGAATATCTCTGTGAAATCAATAGCTATTATTGTCTGGTGCCTCCCCATGTGAATTGCACATCACTTGGTCCCATCCGGTCTCTCACTGATGAGCCCATTGACTGGACCCATCCCATGTGGCAAGATTCCCAAGACCCAATGGACACAGAGTCACGAGATGCCATTCAAAGCGCTGAACCACCATCTCCTGTACACCGACAGTGGCCAAAGGACTTTTTGGAATCGACTCTGACGACTCCGACTTTGACACCCTCAACCTGTCCACCACTCCATAAGAAAAGTTAAAGTTTGTCAGTCAATAATGTAATGATGTGTCCTCTTTATTTTGCTTTTCTTTATCTACTATAAGAGTGTTGGTAGTCAGTTTTCAACCGGTTGCCTGTAAACCTAAGAGCCTCCAAGTCTATATAAGGAGTTGCTCTGTTCAGTTGTAATCAGACTCAGTTTTCCTTTCAATAATATTCTCTGAAGTTCTCTTTTGTGGCTTTCTAAACCTTTCTCTTTCTCTCCGAAACCCTTTGAACTTGTATCATACTCTTATAATCAGAGATACGTATGCTCTACAGGTCAGTACTGGGGGACCGACCTTATGAGGAATTTAGTGTGCTGACTAGGCAGGATATCCTTTTCAGATCAAGTGGTTTCAGAGCCTCGTAACGGCATGGGTTTGCCCTTGAAGTCCCGGGTTCGAATGCCTGCGTTGTAAGTCTGCGCGCTAGCGTAGCGTGGTGGGTCAGTACTGGGGGACCGACCTTATGAGGAATTTGGTGCGCTGACTGGGCAAGATATCCATACGTTTGACATAGGAATCTAAATAAAATTGGACTGTAATAATTAATATATATATATATATATATATATATATTCTATTTTAATATCAAAACTATAATCATTTAAAAAAATAAAAATAAAACTGTAATTAAATATTAATGCAATTTTTTATTATTAATTTTATTTTTGATTTTTGATTTTAATTTGTAATCTTATAATTTTAAAAAATTATATCAAACACCTCTTCATTGCTAATGAACAAAATGACCTAAATTTAATTAATAAATAAAATAATTATTTTTTGTGTAAACAATTTTATTTTTATTGTTAAAACTAATTACAAGTATCTAAAGTCACCGATTAATAAAAACTAATAAATTAAAATAATTAATTATTATATATAAACAGTTTAATATATAAATTTTATTTATTATATAATAATTCATGTGCATTTAATTATAATTGCATAAATATGAAAGCAAACAATTTTATTATATTTAGGACAGTTAATATTAGGACAGTTAATATTATTTCAATCCAATTAAAAAAACTAATTAGCTAATTGATTTTAAGAAAGCATCCATATTAAATCATCTAATTTGATGTTAAGAAAAAAAATAGTCAAACTTTAATAATTATTTTTCTTTTCAAATTATATATGCCTAATTGATTGTAATCATAGGAAAAAAATATATATATAATTATAATCCTAGATATAAAAGACCATTTAATATTTTGAATTCTATTTATATATCAAAACCTAATTTTAAAAACAACATTCACCCTTCTACATATATATAAAAGTTGATATTTATCAAAATTTATAATTTTATTAGTAATAGGATATTTTTTGTAAAGCTAGTGTCCCTTTCATATATATATATATATATATATATATATATATATTTTATTATTACTTTCATATTTTAGTTAATTAATTCTTATAAAAATTTATATTTAATTGAAATTAAATATAAATAAGGTTAAGAATTTTAAATTTATATAAATATTAAATTTAATTTAAATAATAAAAATATAATTATAATTAACTTAAAGATTGAAAAGCATTTTTGGGAAAAGCCAATGTTTTTCTCTTTTCACATTTATATGCGGTATAGATAGATAGATTAATCCCTTAAAATTTTCATTAATTTCTCTAAATATTTATAAGAAATTCTTTAGTTGGTATTGTAAATTTTTATTTTTTATTAATTGGCTCTCTCATATTTTCATTAGTCTATAATAATTTATAATTTATATATTATGATTTACATAGAAACAATAAAACTATTTAGTTGTCATAGAAAAAGTGCAAAATTTTAATTAAAATTATTTATTTAAATTTTTATATTTACAAATTAAAATTTGATTGGTAATTATTATTTAAAAATTAAATACAAGTTAACCTAATAAATTTTTTTATCACACAATCTAAAATCAAATAAAAACTTTATATTTTTATTTTTTGCTCTTCCTCTCATTTTATGGGTAAATATAATTTTTTTAATTATCCCTTTCATTTTTCTTTCTCTCATTTATTTTATTAAAATTTAAAAATTATTTTATTTACTAGATAAAATTATTGATCTTAACTCTCATGCAAATTTTAATTTGATCAACTTAAATATACATTTATTTATTTTTATATGATATATTTACTTTGTTATTTTATTAATCTTTAATTTTTTTATATCAATTTAATTTCAATAATTAATAATCTAACTATTTGGGTTTATATTATTTTTTTTAATTTAAATATTATGTAAGTATTTTATATGATATTTTGATATCGGTGTTTTTTAAATAATATAATTTATAAAATGAATTATATAATAATTAAACAATAATTTTTAATACTTACATTTATTATAATTTTTTAATCGATAAAAAAGTTTTATATCCGTAATTTAATATTTTATCCGCACACGTGCGATGCGAGTACATGGTTAAATTTTTTATCAATAATTAATATTTTAACTATTTGGGTTTATATTATTTTTTTAATTTAAATATTATGTAAGTATTTTATATGATATTTTGATATCGGTGTTTTTTAAATAATATTATTTATAAAATCAATTATATAATAATTAAACAATAATTTTTAATACTTACATTTATTATAATTTTTTAATCGATAAAAAAGTTTTATATACGTAATTTAATATTTTATCCGCACACGTGCGATGCGAGTACATGGTTGAGTTTTTTATTATTTTCTGGCTTGGCCCTGGTTGTAAGGCCGGGTTACAACTCGATTGCAATGGATCTTCGCTTCTACTGTTGGGGTCTTCGCCTGGGCCTGTAAACCATAGTGATGGAGTCATGGGGCTTTGGGCCTAACAAGGTTCTGTGTTTTGGAGTTTTGAACCTAGCTTTAAGTTAAGCGAGCCACGAGCTCCTCGGTCCCATGTTTGCAACGGTTCTCGACTTCTCGAACTCGTTCTCATTTAAAGCCACACCGGAAGGAAAAAGACGAAATTTGCTATAACTGGAACGCAAACTGTGAAGAAGCATCCCGATCGTGTGAACTGTGAAGTAACAAAAGCCTCCAATCTTCCGGTAATAATGATGTTCAGCCCAGCCCAGCCCAGCCCCAGCCTGTGCATTTTGCAAAATCCTATACCAACTACCCAACAAATTTCATGTGCCAAATATGCGGAGTTTCAAAACCAGACAATGCCATTATCAAGGAAATTCCAAAAACGAAACGTGCACTAGCGGAGGATAGGACCATGTTTCTTGTGAAAAACAATCCCCTTATTGTAAAGGAACCAAAAGTATGACAATTCTCTAGCATTGTCCACCCCACCAACTTTCCCGTTGAATGGATTACTAAGTTATCAGTATTCCCCCCTCCATGACGACCACTTTAATTTCAATTGGTACCACAAAGGTGGAATGCCCAGAACTCCTCGTTCTAATCTTGGATCAAACACGTCAAACTGCACCCTACTCAGGGAGTCCAAGAGAACCTGGGCAGGAACAGCTGGCAAAAGCACTGGGCGAGCCTCAGCAGGAACTGTTCCAGCCAATGCACGAGCCTTCTGCAAATGGGCATTAGCTACTGATGCCATCTCAAAGACAGCATCACATAAGTCCTCACGTGAATCCACGTGGACTTCTGATCGACCGCCATCTTTGGCTAATAACCCATGTTTTGCTGCCACATCAGTTGGTATATATGAAAAGTGTCGGTTGCGACTAGCATGATATGGAATTGACCTAAGTAGCAATAGAAGGCCACTTGCCTTACCAACATGAGATGCTGCATGGTCAGCTGCAGTGGACCTGATGCCACCAGCTTGAAGTGTCATGTATAGCATTGTTGATACAGTGTCTTCGGCATATTTTTCCAACTCTTCTAAAGTTTCTGGGATGTCAGTAACACCCCTCCTTGCATCATTGATGCGTGCTTCAACAGACCGTTTCAACCAACCCTTAGTAATTCTATTTTCAGATATCACCGATGAGAGGGCCTGCGCTGTTGGGTGCTCAACCAACTTGTTGGAATAAATCTTATCTATAGTTTCTTGCCACCAGAGGAGGCGCATAAGACCAATCCTGGGATCTGAAGCAACATCCATGGCTCTGGCAGTTTCAACGTTCAAGGCACGAAGGGCAAATGCAGCCTTTCGCATGTTAGGGGGAAGCTCGAGGAGGCAGAGATAGTGATGGTAATCATAATTTCGAACTTGTTGTACACAGGAGGAGAAAGCTGCACGTAAGCTACTAGAAACACCTTTCATCAAATGCCCAGTGTAGTTCCCCCTACAAATACATCACGAGTATTTAGATGGCAAGTCTGAATAATGGTCTAAAAAAGTCAAAATTAAAAGCACCATTATCGTTAAGCAAAGCATGTAGATGAAAAACACAGGAAAAAGATGTGACTATATTAAGTAAAGAAGTACATATATTTTTCATAGTTCCGTTAGCTTACTTTCTAATCCCACCCAAAAAAGGGGAAAAAAAGGAATTGATTCTGATTTACTCAAACAACCGATTGACCATTAATTTCATAGACTTGCAAGTTGCAAATCCTATAAGCAACTGGAGGAAGTAGGAACTCATCTTAGCTTGGCAAAAGAACCTAAGAGGTCATCAAACCACAGGTGGTTTATAACTTATACTAGCACTCAGTACTAATCTCCATGATAAGACTTGTCAAGACAATTAATCTCATAGACTTGTCAAAGTTCTATAGTACTACAAAATTAACACAAACATCCTGTGTCAGATAAGAGCAACAACTTCTGTTCATCACTTCCACAGTCCCATGCCCCTTTCCTACTTCTAGCCAAGTGTAAGTAACTACCTTAAGAGTTTCTAACTGAATGTAAGTTTCAATTCAATTCATTGCCAATGCTTGCCCAATATTCTCATTATCTGCAACTCATCCATGAATACAGAAACTGTCAAGAAAATTTGAGTCCTAAGATGATAATTCTTGATGGAGGATTTGTCTACAAAACTTCAGCACATGGTTTATTCAATATATAGTTTATGTTTAATAGTTAACTGTCACCCCTATTTCCATGCCACGAACAATACTGCTAGGACATACATGGCATATGTGTAAAATTATAACACTACAGAAAGTAAGCAAGAATGCAGTATCTAGACTGCATTTTTATCAAACCAACATACATTCTATTAGGGAGGAAAAATCTGAAACAGGGTACGAGGCACAAATTATAAAGTTTCAGAAAAACTGGCGCCCAAACAACTTGCTGGCTGGTTTTACAAGTTTGACATCCTTGTATCTTCAACCTGCCTCTACATGTGTATGCTTATGAATCCATTTAACATTGTCGCTTGAGCTATTGTTAAGGAAAACATTTAAATTTTGATTTAAATTTAAACATAAACAACTTCAAATCAGCAAAACATAGTCTTTTTTCAACTGCATCTAAAAAATATGTTTTCCAAAAAATAATTCCAAATTAGCTTTTTAGCATTCCTAACTAATCTCAAACGAAGACTATATGTAGCACAGAAGCTTAGCTGTAAAACTCCCAAACTATTCTGAGACATTTACCTGAACAATTTCTTCAGTATAAGCTTCGTTATGAATTATCCAGAATAGACCAATGCAACCAAGCACATTGAAAAAGAATACTATATTAAAAAGTACAGCACAGGAAGAAAAATGCGCTACAACAGACGAAGAAAAAGCATATTTCTCATAGGCATTTAAACAAACAAGGACAACGCATTCTAATGAGCTTTGTCTTTGATAATTAAACAAACTAAGAGCTCATAATCAGTGAATTCAGGGGAAAAAAAAAAAAAAGAGGCCCAGATCGAAGAAATAAAGCAGTGCAATAATGGTTCAACACAAAAAATTAAGTGAAGGGGGGATTAGGAAATTGAAGCTTACCAAAAGAGTAATATGGAGGATAGTTAAGTGCAAACCATTTTCCAATTGAAGCTTCAAAATCTAAATGGCAATCCTCGATGGCAAGTCAAGACTCGAGAGATCTAAAGAAAGGAAAGTAGTTCGTTTCGAATCTTCCTCAACATACTGCAGCCTCCAAGAAAGCAGTATACTTTTTTCTTTTTTTTTTTTTCAACCCACCAAAATCATATATAAATCGGGTTGCATTCAGTTTACAAAACGCTGCGTTCTAGATAATATTTCCATACAAGCGCATCCAAACACCACCAATCTGTGAACCACCCACGAGCGAATCCAAGCCCTCGTTTATGCCGCGGAACATTCCAGAACACCCTCTTCACGAATCACCAGAACTCTCTGGTCCTTGACCTTCTTTCTTATAATGCCGGTCTCTTCTCTTTATCCATGCTTCTCTCTTAAGTAACTGCTCCCATATCTCAATTTCTTCGAAATCCCCCAGAGCCCACTCTTTTGCGACTTCTGTCTTTTCCTCGAGCTTTTCCGTCTATGGCTGACGAAGCCAAAGCCAAAGGTAACGCCGCATTCTCGGCCGGCGATTATGCCGGCGCCGTCAGACACTTCAGTGAAGCAATATCACTCGCTCCCTCTAACCACGTCCTCTACTCTAACCGATCCGCGGCTCTTGCCTCTCTTCACAAATACGCTGACGCGTTAACCGATGCCAAGAAGACCGTCGAGCTTAAGCCCGACTGGTCTAAAGGGTATTCCCGCCTTGGCGCGGCACACTTGGGATTAAACCAAATTCAGGATGCTATCGCGGCGTATAAGAAGGGACTCGAGATTGATCCCAACAATGAAGCGTTGAAATCCGGTTTGGCTGATGCTCAGGCTGCAGCTTCCAGGTCGCGAGCCGTGCCGCCGCCGAGTCCGTTTGGGGATGCCTTCTCTGGGCCGGAGATGTGGGCCAAATTGACGGCGGATCCAACTACGAGGATGTTTCTGCAGCAACCGGATTTTGTTAAGATGATGCAGGAGATTCAAAAGAATCCTAGCAATTTGAATCTGTACTTGAAAGATCAGAGAGTGATGCAAGCCTTGGGTGTTTTATTGAACGTGAAATTCAGAGCACCAAATGCTGGAGAAGATATGGAGGTGCCGGAAGCCGAGTCGCCTCCTCCTCAGCCGGAGAGAAAGCCAGAGTCAGCAAAGGAGGAGAAGGTTCCTGAGCCAGAGCCAGAACCAATGGAGGTCTCAGAAGAGGAGAAAGAAACGAAGGAGAGGAAAGCTCAAGCGGTGAAAGAGAAGGAGTTGGGGAATGCAGCTTATAAGACAAAGGATTTCGAGACTGCAATAGCGCATTACACGAAGGCGATGGAGCTTGATGACGAGGATATTTCATATTTCACAAATCGAGCTGCTGTGTATCTTGAGATGGGCAAGGTAAATTAAATAATGTTTTGTTTAATTTAATTTGCTATTGTTTATATTTATTTTGATTGAAAGTTAAGTTTATAGAGAATTTTAGAAATTGCATGTTATTCTCCTGCTTTTTATGCTGCAACATTTGTTTCTTATGTGAATCTAGAGCTTAGGCGGGGTTTGCTTGATTTTAAGCAATAGTGAATTCTTGAAAAATTCCCCTTGCATGCTATTTTGAGTTTGCATAGACCAACTAATAGTGAACCCCTTTTGTAAAGGGAATGTGTACCTGGGATTGAATCCTTCATCTCTTACACGTGGAAATTGGACAATATATGTGGACCAACTAATAATTTCCTGCTTAATCAGTATATGTGTTCGATTCAATTAAGGTGTTATGAGTCCCATGAAAGTTGTATGTTGCTATCAGCTAGGGATATATATATTTCTACATATAGGACTAACACACATCATGCAAAGCCTTTCGGTGCTGGAATTTTTGTTCGCTGCGTGGCATTCATGTTTTTAGTAACAAGTGCATAACTTTGGCCAGGTTTCCTCTAGTGGTTTTCTACTAAGTTAGTCTAACTGAGGCACCCAATTAGCAGAACTACTTTTACCATCCTTACCACAAATCATTGGTGATGATAATATATTGTGCTTGTAATGCAGAGTACAAGATATTTCGTTTAACACATTGAATATCTGGATATTACCATTTATTCTATCATTTTTTCTTTTATTATCCAAACAACAGTTTGTCAAATTCTCAAAGAAATGGAAATGTGTTGTTTAGTGCAATGCGAAGCAAAATTTGTTTGGGCTAGTTGGTTATGGTTCTTTGCAAATACATCCAAACAACTTTATGTGAAATAAAAGCCCTAATCTATATGCAAGTCAAAATGTATTCCCGAAGCAAATAATTTTTTCTAAGCAAAATAGGCGGAAATAAATGACATAGTAAACAACAACTTCTATGTTATGCTTTTTCTCTATTCTACTATTTTTATATGTTTTTGGATGAGTGAAACTGATGGTTAATATGTTTATTCATCAACCTATAAATCCTTTTTTGATCCAATTGCTACAATTTTAGTGTGAGGAATGTATAAAAGACTGTGACAAAGCTGTTGAGAGGGGAAGAGAACTTAGATCAGACTTCAAGATGATAGCAAGAGCTTTGACAAGGAAGGGAACTGCCTTAGTGAAAGTGGCAAAATGCTCAAAGGACTATGATCCTGCCATTGAAACATTCCAGAAAGCTCTTACTGAGCACCGCAACCCTGACACATTGAAGAAACTAAACGATGCAGAGAGAGCAAAGAAGGAACTTGAGCAACAAGAATACTTTGATCCAAAGTTGGCTGATGAGGAGCGTGAGAAAGGTACCTCTCCATATAAGAACTTAGTAGTTCTTATTATTTACACTCATGTCTTTTTATATTATATTATTTTGTAAATAGTCCCTCTTGTTTTTCTCTCCTATCATTCATTCCCCTCCCACCTGAAAAAGACAAAAAACAATATCACTTGTGCATAAATGCATAAGAATACAAGATCCTCATTTGCACATAATTTTTTGGCTTTTTATCTGTACCGAAACAATTTTCTCCATGATTGCAATTAATTCCCGTGTCTGGTGGCACCAATCTTCAGGCAATGAATATTTCAAACAACAAAAGTATCCAGAGGCTGTGAAGCATTATACGGAATCTTTGAGAAGGAACCCCAAGGATCCAAAAGTAAAAACACTCAACTAGATCTTTTCATTTTGTTGAGGAGTGTGTGTCATGATTCTGCTAGTTGACTTATAAATGTAAGGCTTCTTGCTATTTGCTTCTTTCAGGCATACAGTAATAGAGCTGCATGCTACACTAAATTGGGGGCTTTACCTGAGGGATTGAAGGATGCAGAGAAGTGTATTGAGCTTGATCCAACTTTTTCAAAGGGTTATACAAGAAAAGGTGCTATCCAATTTTTCATGAAAGAATATGAAAAGGCTTTGGAAACATACCAGGAAGGTCTTAAACATGATCCTCAGAACCAGGAATTGCTTGATGGTGTAAGAAGGTATGTAATATACATATATCATGTTTAAACTGATTTTATGGATCCTGTTTTCAATAAATGTGGTTGTTGAAAATGTTAAATTATGCTCTTAATGATGCTGCAGATGTGTGGAGCAAGTTAACAAGGCAAGCCGTGGTGATCTAAGCCCTGAGGAACTGAAAGAGAGACAGGTTAGTCCTTGTAAGGCTTTTGTTCACATTAATAATGTGTGGGTTTTGTAACATGAAGAAAGAGTACGTGGTGGAGCATGGTCTAAACTCTAAAGTTTGTTCCATCTTGCAGGCCAAGGCAATGCAGGATCCAGAGATTCAGAACATTCTCTCAGATCCTGTAATGAGACAGGTAAGAATTCCAAGTTTCATATTTATTTTGTTGGCTTTTCATTGTCCATTCATCAATTCCTGAATTGTGAAATCCCAAATGGTTGCTTGCTTGCGTGGTAATGTTGTTGTTGGCTGAATTTTGCAGGTGTTGGTAGACATTCAAGAAAATCCCAAGGCAGCTCAGGAGCATATGAAGAACCCCATGGTGATGAATAAGATTCAGAAGCTTGTCAATGCAGGGATAGTCCAGATCAGATAGAGGTTTCAAAGCAAAGAACCAATTGCATTATCCTTCAGCTTTTTTCATCACTGCATTGTAATCTCCTGTGTGGATTGTTTGAGAAGAAACCAATTCAAGTTGAAAAATTTTTTATATATTTCTTTTTGTTAAAATGCTCATTTTAGGAGTCGTCGAAGATAATCCTGAATTTTTCAAGTTGACCTCAGCAACGGATATGACCTTCATAATGCCATTTATATCCACCCGATAGCCTGTAATTTCAGACTTCCAAGATTTCTCACATCATTTGATCTACTCTATCCGCACATAGATTCAACAATCACTTTTTCTTTTTAATTTTAGATGCTGTAATAATGCTTCTTCACAAAATTCGTTTGCATTTATGTATGATGTGGGTACACATGAAAACAAAACTGGTTCCTTGAATCGTTAGTATCAAATTATCAATCTGAAAAGAAGTTATAATGCTCCTCCCTGAAATCAGGCTGCAACTTCTTGCTCCTTCGAAGCAAGTTGGTTTTGAATGTGCTGAGGGACAACATCAAATTTGGCTAATTGCATGGTGTAGGATGCACGACCTTTTGTCATTCCCCTAAGGGTACTAACATATTGGAACATCTCTGCCAGTGGAACAAGGGAATCAACCACCTGCATTAATTTCAAAAATTCCCATCAAAAAATTGTTGACAAAATGCAGATGGATGCTTAAGGACTTGTTTGACGCATGGAATAGAATAGAATAGAGCATGAATGAAATAACTATTCATAGTAATATAATAGCTAATATTCACTTATATTTTGAGTTTATATCATGAAAATTTAAAATAATATTTATTACACATTTTCAATTTTAATAAAATTATTAGCCAATGGAATGATATTCCACATTTAAATTTGAACAAAATCTTGAAATAGCTATTCATTGTGAAACAGATATTATATTCCTGTCTTATTCCATGTCATTCTGCGAACCAAACAAGGCCTAAGCTCTTTACCGCATTATCTTTTCCTTTGGTTGCTCTAGAAATAAATGAGAACCCATACCTAGGCAATGCATTGAACGCAGGTTTGGTTAGTAACTAAACCAATAAATAAAAGACCATATCACTGGACATTAACATACCTTAAGGCCGCCAGTTTTGTCACCAAAGCTGTTAATCTGACCTCTCCTGGAGTTGAGATCACCGATGACATCTCCCAAATGTTCCTCAGGTGTGACCACTTCAACTTTCATTATGGGCTCTAGCATCTTTGGGCCAGCTTTCTTGATGCCATCACGGAAAGCTCCCCTAGCTGCCAGTTGAAATGCCAAGACACTTGAATCCACATCGTGGTAAGAACCATCGACCAATACAGCACGTACATCAACAACAGGAAAGCCTGCAAGCACTCCATTATTCATGCACTCTTCCAATCCTTTCATCACCCCAGGAATATATTCTCTTGGCACTGCACCTCCCTTGATTTCACTTTTGAACTCGTATCCACTACCTGCCTCCATAGGCTCAAATCGTATTGTTACATCAGCAAACTGTCCTTGTCCACCAGACTGTTTTTTGTGCACATACTTCACTTCTGAAACTTTGGAAATGCTTTCTCGGTAGTTTACTTGAGGTGCACCAACGTTAGCTTCCACCTATTTGAGTAAAACAACCCATGTCATTTCAATACAAATCAACTACTAAATTTCTCATGGAGAAGAAACTTATTCCTGTGTCAAAAGACAGTAAAATCTTATCAATTTAATGACTAAGGCGAAAGCTCATTGTCCACCCCCGCCCCTTTCTACCCATTTCTCTCTTTCAAACTAGAAGATAAAATAAAGTCCAGTTTCTTCCTCAAACCACACTGATAAACAGGATTTAGGCACCACACTGATAAACAGGATTTAGGCACCACACTGATAAACAGGATTTAGGCTAACTGCTAACATATTATGCCTGTATATAGAAAGATTAAAGATGCATGTGCGTAAAGGCAAAACTATCAAAACTCTTCACACTAAACAACAAGATTAAGGATTTAAGCACCATACAAGTGAGAGAACGTTTAAAATTAAGTGCAAGAACATTTAAGAGTAAATTGATAATAGATGCATAATGAGCACAAACCTTAAATTCTCTCTTCAGACGATCTACAATAATCTCAAGATGCAATTCCCCCATTCCTTCAATAACAGTCTGATTGATTTCTTCATCTCGTGAGAAATGGAAAGAAGGGTCCTCCTGAGCAAGCTTGATCAAACCGGTTGCCATCTTATCAACATCAGCTTTAGTCTTGGGTTCAATTGCAACCTTGATCACAGGATCAGGGAAGTCCATACGTTCAAGCACAATAGGATTATCAGGATCACAGAGTGTTTCACCAGTTATGGTATCTTTTAGACCTGCCAGGGCAACAATATCACCTGTTAAAGCTAACTTTACATCCTCCCTACTGTTGGCATGCATTTCCAGAAGTCTTCCAATTCTCTCCTTCTTTCCTTTGTTTGCATTCAATACATAAGATCCTGCAGCTAGCTTCCCTGCATAAACTCTTACAAATGTGAGGGATCCCACAAATGGATCACTCATGATTTTGAAAGCTAGTCCAGAAAATGGTTCATCATCACTTGCAGTCCTTTCAATCGTCACTTCTGGGTTCTCAGGATCAGTCCCCTTCATTGATGGCAACTCAAGAGGAGAAGGCAAGTAATCAACAACAGCATCAAGCAATGGCTGAACCCCCTTATTCTTAAAAGCAGATCCACATAGGACTGGCACAAAACTGCTAGCAATTGTACCCTTCCTAATTAATTTTTTTATGCTTTCCTCATCAGGTTCAACTCCTTCTAGATATTTCTCCATAGCATCGTCATCCAACTCAACTATATTCTCTATCAACAGCGCCCGGTATTCTTGAGCCAACTCTTCAAGATCCGCAGGAATATCCCCATATACAAACTTTGCACCCAATTCTTCTCCTGACCAAAGTATAGCTTTCATCTTTACAAGGTCAACCACCCCTTGAAAATTATCTTCAGCACCAACTGGAATTTGAATAACAAGAGGTTTAGCACCCAAGTTTGTTTTTATCATGTCTCTTGTTCGAAAAAAGTTTGCTCCAAGGCGATCCATCTTATTGACAAAGCAAATTCTTGGTACTCCATATTTATCAGCTTGCCTCCACACAGTTTCAGACTGTGGTTCCACACCTGCTACACTGTCAAATAAGCAGATGGCACCATCCAAAACCCTTAGTGCTCGTTCCACTTCAAGTGTGAAGTCGACATGGCCAGGAGTATCAATAATGTTAATGCGGTGTTTGTTCCAAAATGTGGTAGTTGCAGCAGAAGTAATGGTGATTCCTCTTTCTTGTTCTTGCTCCATCCAGTCCATTGTAGCTGTTCCTTCATGTACTTCCCCTATTTTATAGTTTCTTCCTGTATAGTACAGAATCCGTTCAGTTGTAGTAGTCTTTCCTGCATCTATATGAGCCATAATTCCAATGTTGCGGTAATCTTTCAGGGGTACTGCACGCTTTGCCTCTGGAGAAAGAGAAGAAACAGAACATGTTAACTAAAACTGCAAAAATGGAAAAGTTATAAATAGTGTAACAAATTCACAAATGTTAGCATTTGTGCATATAATCACTAGTACGAAAATGTAAAATTGGTTCTTCCCAACAATAGGCCATAAGGTATTTTATAATCAATCAAAAGTCACAAAGCTCTCAAAGGATGCTCAACGGAGCAGTCGCCCAATACTTTCAAGTAGATAACAATAAAATTATTACCACCTTTTATTGTTGATAATGAATATTAATTTAAGGACATGAAGGGCTATTTTAGACATAAGGGACTGGGATGAACTGCTTTTCTTTGAAGAAAATAGAATAAAGCAGAGAACTTGAGCAGGAGAAGTGTAGTTTGAACTCTCAAATTAAATGCGCATTCCATTCCTCATAATTCCGCTCAACATCATTACAATCTCGCCAAATTAACACGAAATTGTATCATAAGAAAACTAACTATGGATAAATAGGCCACTGATTCCTCTATCCCATCAGCTAACAAAATCTAAACTTTAAAATGCAATAAAGGAAAATATGTACAAGAAAAAAATAAATTAAACCACCAATCTCAAAGTTCATAAAAATATATATATATGAATAAATAAAAACAAGTAGTTAATGAATGATGTACTCATTAACTCAACAAATAACCCAAATACTGCAATCTTAACCAAAAGGGCATATCGAAATGGCATAGAAAAAAAAATCAGTAATGGAAGCAGCAAATAAACAAAATTGAAACAGAGAGATACAGACCTTCAGTGGCCATGGCAAAGACAGAGAAGTTTCTCCTCCTCTGTTGTTGTTTTTGACGTGAAATGCAAACCTTGGAAGACTGCGAGTCAAAACGCATGCTTCCCAAAAAATGAGAAAGCGATGAAGAAATTGAAGAAGGGGGAACTGAAGCTCGAGGAGGGAGACCCAGAAACCGAATTGGTCTAGAGGAATACTTAGCTCCCCTTCGAGACCCGTTGAAGGTGCAGAGCGAAAAAGAACTTGAACCCATTAATCTCGCAGTCTCTAACGCCATTTTTTTGGCTCTTAATTCCCAGTCCCTCCCTCACTCCGAGTTCAGTTGGGAGTTAAAGATAACGAATAACTCCTCAGTCTTTTTGAACTGAATGCAACTGAAATACCCGTATTGCCCACTGCCCAATTCGATCCAATTTTCGTTATTTTTGAACGAATAGAAGCGATTTTGTTGGTTATGAATGTAAAAGAATGCGAATGCAGGCTTATTTTCTGCTAAATGCTGGAAAAATGAAAATTTTTTTTATCAGAAAAAAAAAAAAGAAAATTTGTTGATAATCTAATGCCTTAAGAATAATAATGGCTTCAAATCAGCCACATGGCTCTGGATTTATATCCTCACAAGTATAAGAGATTAGTGGGCCTTTGCCAAAATTGCCTATTTATCCAAACTTGAAGCTTAGAAGAGCCCACGTCCATCTTTTGGGTTCTCATCTTCTTTACCACATTGAATCAAAGTATTTCCCCTCCATCCCCAAGAGGTCTTAATTTCTACGCTCACTATGATATCACATAATATATTTTTGTTAAGGAGCTAAATAATCAGAAAATATTTCTCCTTTTTATGACTGTTCATTAATACATATTATTATAATTATATTACATTAATTAAAAAGAAATACAAAGTTTATTTAATTTGTTGCACTTCATTGAGCAATATTATTAAATGCATAAGAAACACTTAACTACATTTTGATACTCTCGATTATCGAAATACCATACATGGAAAATTATAAACTCACACACTTTCAAGCCAAGAAACACAAATAACGGGCTGTTCTTATTGTAGATAGAGCTTATTATTATTATTTTGTATAATTTTAGAGAAGATTTTTGATCCCAGCTGTTATAGTCATCCCCTATTCTTTGGCCATCAAAGGATTAAGGCTGAGTTTCCTTGTGAAGAGGCAAAGCTATTTATGAGAGCCAAGGCAACGCTTGTCAAATGTGCAGCTTTTGTCATGTTTTTCATAACTATATTTTTCACTTCTCCATTCATAGCATTACCAGCAAATCCATCCATGCATGTATCATCATTCGTTAAGGATGCGCTAACCCAAGTTTGTATATCATTAATTACTGGATCAGAATTTGATCCTCTAGCTCGACCCATCTCTCCAATAGACCTTGCTAGCTCATCTACTGAATCACCAACCACCTCCACGCAATCAGCGATGGCTCCAGCCTCTCTGGGCTTCTTGCCATGGAGTTTAGATAGGGTTCTCATCAAATCTGATGCTGATTTAGTGGCGGAAAATGTCACATTGAGTGCAACATGGGCTAGCATTTTGGGGTTGCTTTGAATTTTGTTGGCATAGCATCCGAGGGATTCAAAGCACAATTTAGGATAGGTTGTGTTGCTACAAGATGCTTTAACGAACTGGGCATTTGTGTTGCTAGTCAATAGCCTGGTTGCTGAGGTAGAGGTGAAGAGAATAGAAAAAAAGAGAATGAAAGTAGTTATTGTTACATGGCTTAGAATTGAACCTTCCATTTACTAACTCTTATCAAGGATTCTAGGGTAGGGTTTTAATTTGACGACAAATGAATGGAAGAGTACCCAATTTATACAGCGCTAATGAAGGCTATATGGTGCCCACAAAGATGGAGGAGAAAGCCTGACAAGAAGTATCCAGGGAAGGCATTGACAGGGGTGGGTGCATGTGGATGCGCTGGATAATAGTACCAGGTTAGTTCCATGCATTCGCTAAAGTTCAAGAAAAATAATAAAAGATAACGTTTTGGTCGTTGGATAAAAATTAGAGGAAGAGCAGATGATAAAGGGTCCATTTTATAAGAGACATGATAAGGATTTTGGACCCACTATAGAATTATGTTCACACTATTTATCATGATTTGTGAATGCATATGTGCCTTTTCTAATGCTTCCTTGCAAATTAAGTATCTATTTATCACCAATCAATTATGTCATGTACTTATTCTAATAATTGATTGTTTAAATTAATTATAATAAAATAGATTAAATATTTAAAATTAAAACCTGATAAAATAATCCCTTTACTTTTAAAAATTTGGCAATATTAATTAAAATCTTCCATGTTTATTGAGAGAAAGATTTTCCATTTTTTTTTAATCTAAAAAAAGCTCATCTAAATAAAAGATTAATTATAGTGATCTGCCAATCCTCATCAACACCATGTTGTTATATGCAAGCAATACAATCTCACTTCATACAACACTATCTTCTGCCGTATATCCCAACACATGCATTTCATAATGTATCTTTTGAATTATTCTACATATATGCATTGTCAGCTCTTTCGTCCTCGATCTCTTTTTATATTTTTGTTTTTTATAAATCAAATTTAAATATACTTATTTAAATTAAAAACTGCATTTATTTATTATCATTAAATTTAATTTAACTCGCAAAATGCTTTCATTTTTTAATATTTAATTCAAAATTTTACAATTTTAGAGATAATTTCAATATCATTAAATTATATTACACAAATTTTTATTTACATCAATTTGACATGTCAATAAGGTAATAATATTGATTTAAAAATATAATAAATGTTTAATAATTAAACGCCTTAATTAAATTTCTGCATTTGTCATTGATTATAGAATACAGATGAATAATTATAAAATTAAAAGAAAAACTTGTCAAATACAGTAAGAATTTTTTTTTTCTTTATTTAGCATTGCAATTTGGTGACATTGCAATATTTTTATTGGGTCTATGCCCAAAACTACAATATTTAATCGTTTTAGTATTTCACACTGTGAGAAATTTTGGCCAAGGAAAAATAGTTTTCATTTGAGTCGAAGAAGATGATGCTATGTTTGATAAAATATCTTGTTTATAGATTTTTAATTTTTCAAAAATTAAAAACCGTTTATTGGTTTAGTTTTTAAATTTTAAATAATTAATTACTTATTTACTTTATCTCTCCTGCTATGAATATTATAGACTCTTTATAAGATAGAGAATTATAATTATCATAAACAAGAAATTTCTAAAATCTATCAATTTTTTTATGACAAAATATTATAGTTACCAAACATCAAAACATAAATTACCTATCATGATCATCAAAATCAAACATTATGATATTTTATTGTTAGTAATTATATATATTAATTTTATAATTTCTTTAAAGAATGTTTTTACAATCACGTAAATTAAAGTTTTTTAAATTAAAATTGAGAAATAAATCCTTAAAAAAATTAAAAAATAGAAATGCAATAAAAAATTATAAAATATATAAATCAAGATGATAAAGGGAAAATGAAAAAAAAATATATTATAGATGTATAAAGGAAACTTCTTACCAAGATGCATAAACACTCAACCAATAAAAAATTATCTATATATATTTTTAAATGAAATCTACATAAATAAAAATATAATGCTGCGTACAGAAATAAAAAGAATTTTCTTCTTTAATTTTAGAAAGTGAGTCCATGTGTAATGTGAGAGAGGCTGAGTAATAACGAGTGTACTCAATAATTTCTCATTTTTTAATTTTTACAAATTCATTTCAAAAAATAGTAAGAGAACGTATAATGTTAATCCATCAATTTGCATAAATCTAGTTTCAATTATTTTTATGGATTTTCAATTGGTCTTTGGGTATAGTCGCAGGGCGTGCAAAGTTTGAGCTTATACAGAAGAAGATAGAAGGAAAGCCCATTGCCCAATTCAAAAAAGGCTTAGCAAAAATACTTGACCCAATTTATGTGTTTGAAAACTGGGTTCTTGAGGTGGTGAACTTTTTAGTTCAAAAAATCTCGAGTCTTCACTTAAAAATGTTTGGCAAGGCCACTTAAAATTTTAGGGCTGTCCAGTAATACTAGTTATTTTAATAGTTATTAATTATTTAATAATTATTAATTATTAATTTTAATAATTAATTATTTATATAATTATCAAAGTAAAAATATTTAGTGAAAATAATAATTAAATTAATTATTAAATATAAAAAAAATAAAATATTATTAACTCTAATCAAAACGTTCCCTTAACCTTTAAAAATTAGGAGCGGTAGCTTTTTATGAAACACTCTCACAAATTCTAAACACTAATATAAATATTATATCATCAAACAGTATAAATAAGAGAAATAATATTTTAACTAGAATATTATCTAAAAAGCTTACTCTTCAGCATAATTAGAGTTGTTTAAAAGATGTGTGGCATGTAAAACCTTTTTTTCCTGACTTGAGCATTGATTCACTGGGAGAATCTGATTGTGAATGTGGTAGGTGACCTAGTAATTGGGCATGGACCATGGGTTCCAAACTTGCACCATCTATTATGGAGGGAACAGAAAGAGTATTCCAGAGAGGGAAAAAGGGAATTTTCTTTTTCACAGTCGAGCAATTTTCATATTGATACAGTATGCATAGAAGTACAGTTTCCAAAGCATAAATGAAATAAAATTTACAGTCTTAAAAATCAACCCAAAGAAGCCTCAAGCAATTTCCCATTCCTTAGCCTCACTTTCAAATCTATTGACTAATGATACGTGTATTTGGGTATGGTAAACCACTCCTAAACCACACCACGTATTGAAACCAAAATAAAGGGAGTTTCATCAATAATTGCAGAAGGGGATGACCCAAAATAATTAAACCTAACTCAATTAACAACAGCAAGGAGACATAAAGTACAAGGGCATGACATTATTGCTAGTTGGTGTGGGACGAAGCATAGCTATTGATAAGAGCCAAGGCATTACTAGTGAGATGAGAAATTTTCACTATGTGTCTCCTGGCAAGAGTCTTCACATTCCCATTCATGGGATCTCCAGCAAATCCATCCATACAAGTATCATCATCTGTTAAGACTGCACTAACCCATGTCTGTACATCAGCCATTACTTGATAAAAATTTGATCCTCTAACATGTGCCATCTCCGCAATTGACCTTTGCAGCTCATACACCGAGTCACCAACTACCTCCACACAATCTACTACTGCTGCAGCCTCTCTAGGCTTTAATCCATGGATTCTTGACATCCTCTTCATCAATCTTGATGTTGATTTGGTGGCTTTAAGGGTGATGCTAAGGGCAGTATTGACTAGTAGTTTGGGGTTGGTCTTGATTTCCCTTGCATAGATTGAGAGAGAGTGGTAGCACAATCTTGGATAAGTTGTGTTGCTACATGATGTTCTGATGTATTGGGTATTTGTGTTGCTGGGTACTGGTCTAGTGGCTGAGCTAGAATTTATGTGGGCAGAGAATTCAAGAATGAGGGTAGCTATCAGAACACAGACTAAAAGTGAGCCTGCTTCCATTTTCTAAGCAGAGGATATTGCCCCAGCATGATGAGAACGAAGAAAGAAGCTAATTTATAGAAAATATCAAGCTGTGGTTCCCACGGAAGGGCAGGGAAAGGCCTGATTTTAAGGATGAATAAAGAGAAATATCGAAAACCTTATTTCAGTGCCCCGAGCATATGCTCTGTCTTTATAAATACATGGTCCCACTTTCTTATAAACAAAGAAAATTTAAATTTTACGAATACATGAAGTAATACATTTTAATACTCTTAGTGTATAATATAATTTTCCATAGATCAATTGATAAAAGCAAGTTATCAATAAGACTTTGAACAGTACCTGATGAGGAAATTTTTATATTATTGTCTGTGTCCATTGTAGGAGTCAATATCAGATCCATGATCAGAAAAGAAAGAAAAAATTCCAGAATTCTATTACATAATCAAGCTTACACAACTGAACTGACACATATTTTGGATTTAGCATAGTCATACGTAGCTTCACTTGATCAATTAGTATGTAACCTACCTCGGTTGTAATCAACCCAATTATCACCTCGATCCAAGTATCAAGGTGGTCATGATTGTGTGTCCCGTAAGCAACGTTGTCTTACTTGAGGATGACCCATCGTCTCATCATCCATGAAAACAATGATAAACAGTTCATGAATCAAGAACCGACTGTGTAAGAAGACAAAAGAATGTATCAACATCTGACCGCTACTCCAAATAAATCCATGCACAAAAAAAATCGTATACTTAATTAATCTCAAGAGCCACATAACATCAATTGCGGGTCGCCCTCTCTCTTTATATCTTTATCGGGCATTGTGACATCAAAAAAAATGACAGAACTTGGGCTAAGTGAGGTGTTATATATCTATGGCCGAATTAGGTCACACGTCTATCCAAATTGCCTGAAATGATGAAGCACCTTTTTAATGTATGAAAGAACATAACCATTTTTTTTTAAGACATGCAATTTAAAAAAAAAAAAAACTTATCAGAAATTGAATTTACAGTCTTGTGCACTGTAAATATGCATTTAATAAAGATAAAGAAGCACTCTATTTTTATTCAAAATAAAATTTAATTTATTTTACATAACATAATGATTAGAGTTGGTTAAGGTCTTATTAACTAATAAATATTGATAGTGACATTCAACCCACTCTGGTTTTTAGCCAAGATATTGATAGTGATAGCGATATATTTTTTTTAAAAGACATGCAATTTTTTCTTTTAAATCAATATTTTCAGAGGAACCCAGCTGATGAGCTCCCCATGCGAAAGTTTTTTTTTTTTCTGGAGGTAAAAGTGATTCACAGATGAGCTTAAAGCTTACAAAAACATCTTATTCATATTTTAACAGGGAGCAGGAGAAAAGAGTATCATCTCAAATTAATGGGTCTCAGTCTCCAGTTAAGCGTCCGCTAGTCAGCAGTCACTCCAATTAATTATGTATCTTCCCCACTTTAGCCTATGTGGCCTTCGTCTCGTTTCTTGTCTTCTCCATTTTCTTTTCTTTTATTCCAAGGCAGTTGAACCTCAACACATGCTCACACGCCACTTTCTCCTTTTATAGACTGGCGGCCGCTAAGTGCTTGTCGCGTCAGCTTTCATGCAGAAAATTTTCCTTCCCCTATCATACCTGATTGAGATAATAAACAACTCAAGTCTCCTTTAGAATACCCTTTCCTGCTACCATTTTCATTTTTAGATTTTGAAAGTCTCATCTGTATTTTTTTTAAGTAAAAAAATTTAAATTTCTTTGCATTGTTTGCCTTAAAAGGAATCTTTTAAGTTTGAGCTTATTGATATCAAGATAGATATCCCTTTTAGAGTCATAGAAAATATTTTATGATTTATAAAAAATTAATTTTAATAATACTAAAAATCAAATATGAGATCTCTCCCTAAAATCACAGTGAATTTTATTACTATATTTATTTGTTTTTATTTTCACTAATATTATAATTTTTTATCATCATCACTTTATATTTATCGCTACCTAAACCACCACCTTTATTGCTATTGTCAATTATTACCACTATCATTGGTACTGTTGCCACCCCCATATTCCGAATACCACTAACACCACCTCCATCTTCATCATCAAATAAATTAATATATATTTCATTTGATTTCATTCATTCAGTTAATTATATTTTTGTATTCCATTATATCTATATATTTGATAACAATACATTCTAGCATATATTGCAGCCAAAGGGTTTGCACTTTGCAATTCATTGGAGGCTCTGCATGCAGAGTTGTTCTTTGGTGCGCTTGAAGTTTTGGACTCTGTTTTTCATCCTGTTTGATTGCTTATTTGCTTGGTTAGATATAGACAGAGAGTTCTCCTATTTTCTCTTGCTGGAAGCTATAGCAAGGATTCTATTTTATGCAATGAATTTACCCTCGTTCAAAAGGAGAGGAAAAAGAAATGCTGGAATCCAAGATATTACCAAAGAAATAGAGCCATGTCACTTTTCAGCACTTTGCCCCTAATTGCAGGAGTTTTGGGGATAATATTTCACTGATTCACACAAATATATTGAGGGGATGAATAGCTTTACAAGACGAAGCACTGCCAAAAGATGTTTGCAACTTTTGATGTATCTTCAGATTTAGATTGCTTTTCTTTATGAGAAAAATCAAATAGATCAGTCAAAAAGGAAATTATCTTAATAATCACATTAATAAAGACACTTCAGCTTTAATTGCTTTAACTTTGTTCCGTATACTTTAGCCGCAGATTGCGGCCGGATTGTCCCCTGTTTCTCTTCTTCTTAATCCTAGAGTTAGGTTTTGGTCATTCATGAGATCAATAAATCATTTTTTATGCAAGTCTGGAGAGTTCGCACAAGGCAATTTATATATAAAATTAAAATGACAAATATATATATATGCTACTTTACCATAGAAGACAAAGCTTTAGGTAGAAGTGCCAATGCCACCGAAACCAAAATGAAATAAAAATAAATTATTAATTATCATTATGGTAAAAAAAATTAAGAGAAAAAGTTGCTATCAGCTTTAATTTCATCTTTGAGCTACAAGAATATGGATACAGATAGCGTTTTTCTTATTGATTTATAGTAGCGAATGGGATCTTTTCCTTTTACATGCATTGTCAAGTAATATTTGTATATATCCAAAATCAGATCAACACAGTTTGTGATACATATCAGTTGATTTTTTTTTTAAGATTGAATAATTATACTTTTTCATTGCATAGTTTTCCCAGAAGCTATCTTGTATTAAACATCCTAAATCTTAAAATTTATTTATTTCTTATCTAATACAAAACAGTGGAAATGTTTCGTCCAGGACCAGGTTGCTCTGTGCCAGCTGAGAAAAACAAGCAACTGGGAAGTTTGTCTTAGTAAATCAAATTCAAACAGGTTGAGAATGTCCACATGGTTTGAAGCTTGTAAAGTGAACTTTAATATTCAGATAAATAGGCTATACCATTGTTTTTATCCTTTTTTCCTTAAGAAAACTAGAAATCTAGAACTTCTTAAAGAAAAATTTCCAGAACACAAGTTAGCCCTCAAATTGATACCAAAGAGAGAAATATTGCTCATGCTTAGTACTGTTTTACAAGAAGCAGAGGCACAATTATTATACAAGACAAACAGGGGCTTGGTACAAACTGTAGTACAGTCCATGTTACACTTAATACATCACCTAGCCAGCTTGGATCCTTGAAGACCAAAGTAGGCCAAGCAGAAAACAACCTTATAGTATAACATCCGTATCACACAAGAACCACCAACACAGAAAAAATCTAAGGCTTTTCACCAGATGCAGACGTGAGGTGTCTAGACCCAAAGTGATTAACCAATGCAAGTGCATTGCTAGTGACTTCAGCAACATTGGTAACCCTGCGCTTGATGGCAACCTTCACATTTCCATCCATGGGACGGCCAGCAAACCCATCAAGGCAAGTGCTTTCATCAGTTAGTGCAGCACTAACCCAAGTCTGCACATTGCTCATATGCCACACGAAGTCTTGACCAACAGCTCGCCCCATATGACCAAGCTCCCTGATTGACTGACTAAGTCGATCCACACTATCACCCATATTTTCTATGCAATCTTTCACAGCTTGATACTCTCTAGGTTTTATCCCCCTTACTTTAGTTAGCTTGGTTACAAAAGCAGCAGCTGATCTGGCCCTGGATAGACTCACTGACAAGGCACTTAGAGCTAGATGGTGCTCATTTTTTTGAATTGCACGAGCATACACCGAGAGACATTGGACACACAAGTCAGGATACCGAGTGGCCTTGCATGAGGACTTAATGAAGTCCGTGGGGCTTGAGGCAGAACCTGCCATGCCAGCCGTGTACAGGGCAAAGGAGAGAAGTAGTAGGGAAAGGACATAATTTGCCATGGCTTTGAAGGATAGGAATGGTCCAGATGGAACGATTTTCGATAGAATGAATGAAAGAACGGGAGTAATATTTATAGAGGGTTTAAAAGTTAGAGATGTCTATCTTCTTCTAAAATTAAATAAAAGATGTCACGTGTCCATACCTTCTTTTCTCTGTCTCTATTATTCTTTGCTCCCTTTGATCTTTTCTCTTTATACTGTTATTCTTTTCCACTTTCCTGTGGCAAAGAATTGAAAGCATCCAGGTTTTTACTTTTCCTTCGAATACTGTAGTCTACCTAATTAATGAAGATCTTTGTGTGTGTCTACACGTGCCTAACCTCCACAATGCACTCAGTGGACTTAAACACACAGAGACCGGTACAGTTTGGGACAAAAACACCATAAAAACAAGATTGGGCATCCAAGCACGATGAAGGATGAAAATGCTAGTCAATGGCCTAAATAAATTATCGTGAAGTAACTCACCAAAATATTTTGATCTAATCAAGTTGTAACTTATATGCAAGTCAACTGACATAGCTAAATATCTAATACAGATTTCAGATCCTACTCATTGAATCTATGAAGGATCCAAGGAGGAAAATGGAGCGATTGTACAGTACACAGATAACCTCTTGCATTTAATATATAAATACAAATGCACAAGCATACACTTGATGATTTAGTCCAAGTCTACCAAGTGTATGTCTTGCATTTCAAAAGTAAACCATCAAAACCCATGTCCTTGTTTTATGTGCCTTCCAAGTAAATCCAGCAACAGCCTTTGCAATATGCATTTTCATATTGACTATGTAATCAAGAAATTGGCTAGGAGGAACTCCACCGTTGAGGATGCCAATGCATCAACCATGTGAGCAGCTGCAATATCTAAACTATATCAAATTTGCAATCCCAAGTGATTCATAACTTGAAAAGAATCGGAGTTATATTATTTTAATGTGTTGTGCTGTTGGCTCACTTTCTGATTATCATAAATAGTAGTCCAGTAATGTTGAACCTTGGTTGGGGCCTACAGGAATCTTTTTGTTTTATCATTTTGTAGGGACAATCAAGGGTTGACACCTTATCGTTTTAGCTAACGGGCAAGCAGCTAGTTTTAAATAACTGCCTGATTGGCAATTTGGTGCCACTTTGCAAGTCAAAATGCCCTGCAAATTGTTCTTGTTTCTTACAACTGAGAGACAAGGCTTCACTCTTTCCCACAATCAGTCTCCAGATCAACCAGATACCCTCCCCTATAGCAGCTTTCTAGAAACAAGTCAGCCTATAACAGAAACTCATTATTGAAGTTCACTAAACAATACTGTATTGCTTGGAACTTATCGTCTTTTAATTGCTTTCCAACTGAATGCACTCGTTTTGTATAACTATTCGTCATAAGGGTTCAATTCCACCGTTCGTGATGAATGCATGCACATGCTATGATGGTTCAGGCATCTGAGTATCATTTCTATTTCAGTTCACATGAAATCAATCTTAAGCATAACAATGTTCCACAAAAACATTTGTGGCAAAAATTTGTATTTCAGTACCATTTTCAATCTAGTGTCAGGGGCTACAATGCAAGCATATGTAAAAAAGTAGTCACTAAGCAATAAGCATGACTCTATACAATAATTCATATATTCTTTCAACTTTTTGGTTCAAAATTTAACCTACCCAACGAAAACTAAAACAATACTCATCTCCATAATGCATTCAACCAGAAAGGGAAATATTATTCACCATCTGAGTGCTAAACTGTCATGTACTTGAGCATAGCTGCACGAAGATTTTCCATTCTGCAGGGTAAAGATCAAGCCTGGTGTAAAGTTTAGGCATTTAGATTGATTTAACTAGCTTATCTATAATTGAACAACAAACGAAAAACTCTAATGCATTTATAGAATATGCTATCACATATTCTCTGTTCTAAGATTTTTTGCAGTGCTACAGTTCTAAAAACATGTTAGCTACATAATTTATATCAATGTGCTTTTGATGTTCCTCAGCCACAACCACAAAGTCTCAGAAAAAGAGAGGCATACTACTGAAAGAAAATTTCATATAATAGGTCACACCTGGTTACTTTGATGAGCGCTTGCTATATTTTCATCAAGAAGTGTCAACAAGGATCTATTGAGTTCCTTCTGCTCAACCATCTCCAACAACTAGCATAAATAGACGAAGCCATATAGCGAACATAATTATGCAGCACAAAATAGTAAAGTAAATAAATTGAAGGCTGCATGAGTGAAAATAGTAATGCATATAGTTGCTTTCACATCCTTTGATGTCAAGATTTTGGTTAAGCTGTTCCTTTCCTTCACAAAGTTCACCTTGCATTTTATCATACGTTTCTGTAATGGACAAGGAACCAGGTTGTATCATTTTAGTAAATTTGTATTCTTCAAAACAGTTTGTTGAGACGACTGACCTGTGCCTTCCATCAGAACCTTCTGTAGTGCTTCCAGCTCAATCAGTCCTCCATATCCTACAAAAACCATCAGATGTGAAAACATGCGCTTGTTTTTGTAATGCAAATAGGATCCAACTCTCGTGTAATTTGAAGAACAAACCTCTGTTTTTGAAACAGCAAACCAAAGCTGAACCAGATTGTAGATGCTAAAAAATTCCTAATTCAATCTGGAAATTACATGTGTTGAAATGGCATTATTCACCTGCGAATCTTATATTAAGCAAGAAAAATAAATTGATAGTGAAATGAAATGCCAATGCTACAGGGGAAATAACATTGAAGGGGAACCACGCTTGTAAATCATATTTCCTATATATCCTTTACTTCCTTTTGCAAAGCAAGTTAGTTGGCATAACAAATTGCAGCCATGGAGTTTTTTTTTTTTTTAAAAAAAACCTCAAAATGGGTAAAAAAAAAAAAGAATTAAATCAGAATTAACTTAAAGGTCAGCTTCAAATTTATGTTGTACATTTCAGAGAAGTTTGTAAGTTATATGTATTTAGTAGAAAGTTGCTTATCTGTAGTTGATACTCCAATCCCAGCAAAACTTAAACACAAACGAGTAAGAAAGTTGAGTCATCCACTTGGCCATATGGGTTAGCAAACTTTACTTGATCTTGATGTATCCAATTTATGTTGTAAGAAGCAAACACAAACACATTCTGTACATTAGAAGTTAAATCCACTAACCGGGGCCTCATCCTCGCGATCTCAGACTCCCAGAGCCTCAGTGTCTAGAAAGTACTCTATAAGCTCCCCGGAGTATCCGTTATAACCCGGGACTAACCCAGTAAGCAAAACACACACACACACACACACATATATATAAAAACAAGAACAATCATAAATTCTTAATCACAAACTCGTAAAACTGAACGTTACAAATAAATTCATAATCACAAACTCGTAAAACTGAACGTTACAAGGGTAGGGATATATATAAAGTTACTTGGCGAAGAGCTCGGCGACGCCCTCTCTCTTCGCAGGCATGTTGCTCAAGGGCTTCGCGAGCGACGGCGTAGCTCTATGAGTCTTTGGAACTCGCGTCGGGTGAGGTGGCCCTTCTGTGGAGGACCAAATAACCCCCCTGGATCCTCCTTCGCATAAAGAAATAACAAAAATCGGAAGAGGAAAAAAAAAAAGAAAATGAAAATATATAATTTTGGAAGGGGACCAATGCTGGGAGTGGTTCTAGTTATTGGCATTGTACGGACGAGAGGGTGGAGGTAGCGATGCGAAGGTTAAGAGCTGCCATTGGTGGCCCTTCTGGAAGCTCAGTCCGTTATCTATGATCGGGAGCTTGGTTCAGTCCGGTAGTTCTGCTGATGGCGGGAATTACAACCGTCAGTTGTTTATAGGGTTACAGACCTCATCTTTGCCGTTTGATGCGGAAAATTGTGGATAGCACAGCCCATGTCTTATGATGGGCTTGCTAAATGAACAGCCCAACCTAACGTTGTGGGTATAACATTGTCCCTTATAATTTTCTGGTTTTGAATAAAAAAAAAATTAAAACGTCTCCTACTTAGTAATTCATATAATTTTTTATTTTAAATTTAGATAATAAATATTTAATATATAAAATTTAAATATAAATTCATTATTAATATTATTGATAAATTTAAATATATCTTAAATTTAATTATATATTATCTAAATTTATTTTATTATGTTCAATTAAATTAAATACTCACAAAAATCTACGTATTGTCGTCTCTAGGTTCTTCCACGCACATTATCTCATAGCAATCGTTCCAAATGTTGTTAAGGTTTCAGACTTTTTTTTTTTTTCATTTTTTAATAAAAAAGAATCAATCACATTATATATATTATTGGCATTTTCAAAGAGAAAGAATAAAGAAACAAAAATCTCCTTATCTGTTAGGTTGGGATACCCAGCTGAATAAGAAATGAGTAACTTTATTCCACTTTCTCCAATGCCACAAATCAGTATAAGGACAATTAAGGGCAGCTTGACAAAGAAAGTGAAATTATTGACAAATAGCAAGGCTGTGTACAGTTTTCATTTAAAATCAAATTGAATTAATTTGATTTAATTAAGAAATATCACTATTATTTAAGATGAAAAAGGACAGTAAGAAGAGTTGATTAATGATTAAGCAATTAATTGGTCGTATTTCCCCTTGATTTTCTGACATCTTCTCTAATTTAACCTCCTAAACTAAACTGCTTTCTTAAATGGAAAGGGAAGTCATTGAAAAGAACTGGCATTAAATGTAAGCTTTATTTTTTTCCCCCAAAGAAATGCAGGCTTCTCAATTATTAACTTAAGCCCCCACCAAATCACAATGGAAATGGAATAAGAATACCGAGTGCTTATTAAAAATTTAATTTTATATAGCAATGAGTTTAATAATTTTTAAAATTAAATATTTATTGTAAAATTTATTTATATATATATTATTTTAATTAGAGTTATTTTAATATAAGATTGAACTTCTATTAAAATATTTTTTAATTATTTAAAAACATATTTAATAATTTTAAATTAAATATTAAAATATTTGTACCAAATTTAATATAAAATTAATTAAAATATGTATGTAATTAAAATAATTAATACATGAATTTTAATATAAATATTTATTTTAAAATCTGTTAAACTTACTTTAATTTTTTATCCTTTTAATTGTGCACAAACTTAGATAACTTTATACGAATTTCATAATATTGTATTGGAGAACATGTAAGCAGCGATAATAACTATTAAAGAGTCTAAATGCTATGGTATACGATGATACCATAGCATGTGATAAGCAATGAAAAAGATGGTGACTGTACTTGTAGAGCAGGTCCTCTTTTTGATGTAAAAACAAGCGAGGAGTTTGGGCCACTAGAAAAATTCTCGAAGAGAGTTTTCGGGTACAGCAGTCTTTGCCAAACATGCGGAATTGCTAAGCGGAGCATATGATTTTTTCTATATCAACATGTCAAATCCGCTTGGTTTTGCTTGCAATTTGGGGCTGAAAGTGTAGAGAAAAATCTGCTTCTCCTATTCAAAGATCCCAAATTTAGTCAGAGAAAATAAATAGAATTTAATTTTATCTAAAAAATTATTTAAAAAAAATTATACAAATTTTATATATAACTCAAATGCTTCATCTCATATTAACATAAGATAATAAATATATTGGGTTTGATTTCACCTTAAAAATTAATTTACGAGGAGATTTACTCAAATTTTATAAATATATCAAACACCACATCTCAAATTAATATGAAATAATACATCTACTTTCATGACCAGACATAAACATTTAGAATATAAAATTTGCTAACAAATATATATGCAAGTGATCAAATATTAAAACAGGATAAGTTATAATATCATATAAAAAAAATTGACTCTAATCTAATATCACTCTAAAAAATAGCTTAAGCAGATGAGATTTACCCATGTGTTATATATATATAGTTTAAACACATCATTTAGGCTTGTGCAGTTTTCAGTGTGAACCGAAAAATCAAATCAAATCGAGCTATTTTGTTTCAATCGATTCGATCTTTTAGTTTTATCTGTTCGGTTCAATTTAAAATTTTTAATATATTCGGTTTTCGGTTCGGTTTGGTTTTTTATCGATTAAAATCAAATAGTAAAATGACTCAAATAATTTTTTAATCCAAGATGCATAAGCCTAGCTCAAAGAATAAAAATTCTAATATTTTTTATTTAATGCAATAAAATCGAACCGTTATTTTTTAGTTTGATTTGATTCGACGGTTCAATTCGATTCGATTATCTTTAAGTGATTGGTTTAGTTCGATTTATATTTTTAAGTGGTTTAATTTTTTAATTTTTAATATTCAATTTAGTTCGAAACTGATCTAACTGAATGTTTTCCCCTAACATCATCCATGGGTTGGGCCCAACCAATTACAAACTGGCTGATCTCTTATGGTTCATCTAGATGGCCTGGAATCTACATGAAAGGGTCACGAACCACACAGTATCCTTTAAAATAATAATAATAATAAATAAAAGAAGAAAAAGAAGAAGACTGGAGAAGCATTCCTGTCCGTGAGAAATGTAATTGTGGATCTCCGTCCGTGAACGTGACTTTGCAAGTAAAAATATTCAAAAGATAGGAGCAAGTCAGGCCATGTTCTGTGGGATCATAATATTTGAGGGGGCCCAATAGAATTAAAAATAATTAATAATTATTTATATTTATTTATAATTTAAAATATATTTTATATTTATATATATTTAAAATGTATTGTGTAAAATTATTTTCATTATAAATCATTACAATTGAAAAAAAATAATAAATTTGTCAAATTATAAATAAATAAATTTTTTTACTAATTAACTAAAAAATTAATAAATCATATTTTAAAATAAAATAATAAAAGTAAATATTCTATTTTAAATTAAAAATAATTGATGAACTAAATATATTTATTAACTAAAATAATATGAAATAATAAAAAATATTTAATTGTGATTTATACTTAAGTGATTGGATTCATATAAATATTTATATTTTAAAATTAATTTAAAATTTTTTTAAGTAAAATAATTAGGGGAGTGGAAGCCGTGAGGCACAGGATCCCCTCTCTAATTCCCATGAAGTTCTGCCCTTACGGGTATCGGTAAAAGTTATTATATATAATTTTAATTTAATTATTATTTTAATAATTAATTATTATGTTTAATTTTAATTAATAAAAATTTCATTACTGTTAATTGATGTGTAACTGTGTGAATTAAGAGGTTGGCAATTTGGTAAAGGGATAAATTTCAATAACTTTTCTTAAATTTATATAATTATAATATTATAATTCTTTTACTTTAGAATGTAATATAAAATTTTTAAATTTTACATATATTAAAATTTTTTTAATTTTTAATTATTAATTTTTTAATTAAAAATTAATATAAATAACTCTCGTATGGTGCTTAATTAATATTTCTCTCTCATTTTTTATGTTAAACGTAAAATTATTTTTTTTATATATAAAAAATTATTTTATCTATAAAGAAAAAAATAATTAATTTTACACATAATTAAAAAAAATAATTAAACTCTATATTAAAATAATCTAAATTAACATCTAATTAAAAAATTAATAATTAAAAATTAAAAAAAATTTATTATATAAAATTTAAAATTTAATAAAATTTTATATTATATTTTTTAAATAAAAAATTATAATATTAACTCCGCCTAAGTAGTTTGCGCTTAGCCGATCCCAAGCCCGGATAAAGGAGGAGGGTTGCGTAGGTGACAACCAGCGTAAAAATTTCGTCACACCCTATGATATGGATTCAAATGATATAAACGTTGGGGCGTCCTCTACTAACGACGCGCTACATCGAATCCCGGGTGTAGTGATAAATATGCAAGGGTGTAGAGCGTTCACCGAAAGCGACGCGCCATGCCGGCGCCGGGGTGTAGTGTTAAGTGAGCAAGGGTTCCCACATCATGGATGGGTGTGAGTAAAGAAGCTAGTCCATAGGACAGATAGTAAAACAAATAGTGGAACAGAATACAAGATAGACATAGAAAACAATAGAAGATATCATAGAAGGAGACCAATTAGGAAGGAGCAGGATAGGAGGAGGATCAGGGTTGGTACTTGGAATGTTGGATCACTTACAGGAAAATTAATGGAGCTTGTGGATACCTTGGAAAGGAGAAGGGTGAATATTGCTTGCATTCAGGAGACTAAATGGGTAGGAGAAAAAAAGTAAGGAAGTGGGTAATTCATGGTACAAACTGTGGTTTACCGGAAAGGAGAGAAACAAGAACGGAGTGGGCATAATCATAGACAGGACATTGAAAGACGCAGTAATAGCTGTGAAAAGAGTAGGAGATAGAATTATACTAGTAAAGCTAGTACTAGAAGGAGAAACAATAAATATAGTTAGTGCTTATGCTCCACAAATTGGACTAGACAGTGAGAGTAAACAAATGTTTTGGAAGATATGGATGATTTAATGCAAAGCATACCAAATGAAGAGAATGTTTTCATTGGTGGAGATTTGAATGGACATGTAGGAAGTGATAGACAAGGTTATGAGAATGTTCATGGAGGTTTTGGTTTTGGCAGTCAAAATGAGGAGAGAAAAAGCATCCTAGATTTTGCTATGGCATACGATCTAATACTAGCAAATACATACTTTATAAAAAGATAGTCACATTTAGTGACTTTCAAAAGTGGGCAACATAGAAGCCAAATCGACTTCCTCTTAACCAGGAAGACAAATAGAACTCTATGCAAGGATTGCAAGGTCATTCCAGGAGAGGCTTTAACAAGTCAACATAGGTTGGTGGTCTTGGATGTCAAGTTTAGGAACAATTCAAGTAAGGTCAGAAGAAATACTGTAGCTCGAACAAAGTGGTGGGAGTTCAAAGGAGTCAAGCAAGTGAAGTTCAAAAATGAGCTTCTCGAGTCCGAATTATGGAAGCTAGATATGGAGGCCAATGATATGTGGATACAGATGGCATCAAAGATTAGAGAAGTAGCTAGAAAAGTACTTGGAGAGTCTAAAGGACATGGACCACCCTCAAAAGAGAGATGGTGGTGGAATGAGGAAGTACAAAAGACAGTGAAGAGAAAAAGGGAATGGTATAAGAAATTACCTAAATGTGATAATAATGAGGCATATGAACAGTACAAGATAGCAAAGAAAGAGGCAAAAAAGGCAGTTAGTCAAGCAAGAGCACAGGCCTTTGAAAAGTTATATGAGAAACTTGGAACTAAAGAAGGGGAGAAAGATATTTATAGATTAGCAAGGAGCAGAGAAAGGAAATGTCAAAATCTCAATCAAGTTAGGTGCATTAAGGATAAAGGAGGAAAAATGTTGGTGAAAGATGAGGACATTAAAGAAAGGTGGAGAAATTATTTTAATGATCTCTTTAATAATAGTCAAAATGGTAATAGCGTGAATATAGATTATAGAACAATAGAAAAGAATATAAATTATACTAGAAGGATTCGATCTTTAGAAGTAAAGGAAGCACTTAAGAGAATGAAAGTGGGTAAAGCCTGTGGACTCGATGAAATACCAATTGAAGTGTGGAAGTATTTGGGAGATATGGGAGTGGCATGGTTAACTAAATTATTTAATAAGATTCTAAACTCAAAGAAAATGCCTGATGAATGGAGGAAGAGTATTTTAGTACCTATTTTTAAAAATAAGGGAGACATACAAAGTTGCTCAAACTATAGGAAAATTAAACTCATGAGCCATACTATGAAGTTGTGGGAGAGAGTGGTGGAGCATCGACTACGTCATGATACTTTTATCTCTCTCAATCAATTTGGTTTCATGCCCGATCGTTCAACTATGGAAGCGATCTTTCTCATTAGAAGCTTGATGGAGAAATATAGAGATGTGAAGAAAAATCTACACATGGTTTTTATTGATTTGGAGAAGGCTTATGATAGTGTTCAAAGAGAGGTCTTATGGAATGTGTTAGAACAAAAGAGGGTATCTATTAGGTACATACAAGTATTGAAAGATATGTATGAAGGAGCAACTACTATTGTGCGCACAGTGGGAGGGGACACAAGAGATTTTCCGATCTCAATTGGATTACACTAAGGATCAGCCATAAGCCCTTACCTTTTTACATTAGTTTTAGATAAACTGACGAAACATATACAAGAGAGTATTCCTTGGTGCATGATATTTGCGGATGATATTATTCTGATAAATGAGACACGAGAAGGAGTCAATAGAAAGCTAGAACTTTGGAGAAGTACTATAGTTTTAAGTTAAGTATAACGAAGACAGAATACATGCATTGCAAGTTCAGTGAAGGCCAAACTGGTGATAGGGAAGGAGTTAGTTTGAATGGAGTGGTACTGCTACAAAGTAATCACTTTAAATATCTAGGCTCAGTCCTTCAAGCAGATGGGGGATGTGAGGAGGATGTTAATAATAGGATTAAAGCCGGATGGTTGAAGTGGAGACGTGCCACGGGAGTTTTATGTGATCGTAAGATTCTCAATAAATTGAAAGGAAAATTTTACCGTACAGCCATACGACCGACTATGTTATATGGTAGTGAGTGTTGGGCACTGAAAGAGTCGTATGCATCTAAGATAAGAGTTGCAGAGATGAGAATGTTAAGGCGGATGAGTGGCCATACTAGACTAGATAAAGTCCGTAATGAGAGTATTAGAGAAAACGTAGGAGTGGTGCCAATTGAAGATAAGTTGAGAGAAGGGAGATTGAGGTGGTTTGGTCATGTGAAGCGTAGACATACGGAAGCTCCAGTTAGACAAGTAGAGCACATTAAGTTAGAGGATAGAAAAAAAAAGGGGTAGACTTAAATTGACTTGGAGGAGAGTAGTACAACATGACTTAGAAGTATTACACATTTCTAAGGATTTAACCCAAAATCATTCAGAGTGAAAAAAGTAAATTCATATAGTCGTCCCTAAATTTTTGAAAAAAAAATTTAGTTGAGTTGAATTGAATTTTAAAAAATTATAATATTATAATTAAATAAATTCATAAAACAGCTATCGAAATTTATCCGTTTACAATGCTTAATGTCTTCTGTGGGGCCCTTCAACAACTTCTCTCTCCGCATTCAATTCGCTACTGGAGTTGTCAACACGCTAGTTTTTGTCTGTTTGTTACCTCAGTCAATTTCTTTTCAAACAAAGGACTCGTGATGCACTAAGATTTAATTCAAGTAAATATAATTATCTAAAAAAAAACTAAATAAATATAAAATAATAAAATTAACGACAACAATCTATGTAAATAATACAATTGACTCTTAATTATTAAAATAAATAATACAATTATTTTAAATTCCTATGATTGCATGTAATTGTTTAAATTTAATATATTATACATATTTAATACTTTTTAATTTCAAATATACACATGTTCAGATATATTTTTATAATTTATTTAATCATAAAGCTAATAATTTAATTATAACTAATTTATAATACAACAGTCTGAAAGTGTAAATTTTGACAGTATTTATTTACAAATTCAAGTTGTATAAAACCAATACTCCACCTTCATAATGATTCCACCCAATTATATTGCTTAAGCAAGAAGGTTAAGATGATCGGGAATTTTGCCATAAAATCAGGGTTGATAAAGTTAAGTAATACATAAAATGGGAGCTATAACTCAAAAGTTGATCGTACCAAAAGGTCTCAGTGCCTCATTTAACAAATTGTCAGTATTATTTCACGCCAGGGCAATGCTGGATTGTACAATTTTCTATTATATTCACTTTAAATTTATGTCATTCTAATTTTTATAATAATTAATAAAAAAATTTAACAATAATTAGTGTCTTAATTTGACAGTAATGTGCTAATTAAGACACTATTATATGAATATTGAGAGATTAAAAAATTTCAATAATTTCATTTTTTACTTCCTACAATGCATTAAAATTAGATTTCAATAAACATTAAATTTATTTAAAAAATATCATATTATAGTTTTTTTTATTATTTTTATTTACTTAATTTTCTTTGTCAAATATTTTATTTTATTTTATTTTTTCATTATGACTATGAATACTATTTGAGTTAATATTATAATGATTTTTTCGACCGGAGCGTGGATTCAACGTCCATCGCGGCCACGTGGGGCCTTTAATTTTTCTCTTTTCTATGCCGCGATAAATAAGTAGTGGACAGAACAACAGGGCAGTGCAAAGTACCCCTACCACTTCTCTACCACTGTCCCTCCTTCACGGAAAAGAAAATGTCCCCGGTAGTCATGATGGTGGCCGTCCTCCTTGTGAGCATCAGCACAACCACAACACAAGCGCAGAACATCGCATCTTGTGCCCAGAAGCTAATCCCATGCGGCGAGTACCTCAACACCACAACCACCCCTCCAGAGACCTGCTGTGGCTCCATCAGAGAAGCCATCAAAAACGATCTTTCCTGCCTTTGCAACCTCTACAACACTCCTGGTTTGCTTCAAAGCATTAACGTCAATGTCAGTCAGGCCATCGCGCTCACCAAGCGATGCGGTGTTAACGCTGATCTCACTGCTTGCAACAAAGGTAGGTTGGTAAAGTTTATTTGCGTTTAGAAATTAGAATCGTGTCTGCGTTTTTAACTGATGTGAAGCGAATTGGGGTCGGTAATTTTTCGGTTTGGAATGGGTAATGGTCTAATGGATTTGGAATTGTTTGTTGGGTTTGGTAAAGTTTTCGGTTTGACCATTTGGGTAGAAAATTTGAAGAAAGAAAAAAGACAGAAAAAGAAACTGTAGCTTGTTAATCCAGGAAGTCTTTTCTCGACGTTGTTTGATTGTTTAATGAACATATATTTGGAAAATTAGAGAATGAAGATCTTGAATTTAATTTATTGTCTAATTTCCTAATTTGATCCTTACAATATTATTCTCAATTATGTAGTTATGTTTAGTTCACTAATAATCATCTACTTCATATTTTACCGCAGCTGAGTCGCCTACCGCCCCGAATGCTGCCGTTCCACCGCCCCCTGGTAAAATTTTGCTCCTATGGCTTGAAAAGAACGCTCTTTCTCGAATCAATTTCATTTTGTTCCATTTGTTTTTGGATCCTAAAAGCATTTGTAAACTGAAGGTATACTTGAATCCTGCTGTTATTTTATTTTTGAAGCAAACGTTGTCCGTGAAATGTTTACGAATATTGGTCGACACAACTAACATGATTGAAGCAATATCAGGGTTGTAAAGATGTTCAGGATGATGCCTGCCTGGCGTGCTCCTGTCCTTGGCTCCTTGCTGCTTTCGGTGCCACATTTTTTTTGACTTTCATAATAGATGGCCAACAAACACATTTTTAACCAAGGCAGTTAACATTTGTCCCCATATAATTGTCTGTAGTTCTGATTTCTCAGGGCCATGCAAAACCCAAAAAAGCTAGTAATTTATGATGCATCTATTAAAAAAAAAAAGGGTACATTGAGTGGATATTATTTAGTTATTGGAATGACCCTTTTGGTGTTCCTGGGATAAAGTTTAATGTGTTAGGCATGCCTTTTTCTCTGAAATGATTCGTGTTGATCTTGAATAATAACTCAAAAATGGCATGGCATTTATTGTAATGTTTGTACAGGAGTGCCGGGAAATGATGGCAGCAGAATGGCGTGGACAGGATTTTCCGGCTTGCTTTTATTATGGGCTTCTTCTTTATTTTATTAGGCGACCATGGAACCTGCCTTGCATTGGACTTTGGAGATATGATTAGTAGTAGCAATATATGTATGGTGCTGAGATCATTCATGTATGAGTGAGCTGTATTTTCCGCATTTGGAGATTTTGTTCTACTCTCGCTTAATATCCCGTTGATTTGAACTTAGTTACCGTTGTAGGTCATTGTCTCTTATTTATTCTACTTACAGTTATGTTGAAAATTGAATTTCATCTCTATCTTGGCACTAGAAGTTGCTGAAAATTGAATTAAAATGTTATCAGGAACATTGGGCTGGGCATCCGACGGGCTTCACTAGGGTTGGGCCTCATTCGGCTCATATTGGTAGAGGTTTATTAATCTTCATGAGATGGGACCCCAATCCACTCTCATTTAGAAAATGGGGTGGATTAGGTCCCGATGGAACAGGAGTCCAATTCATGGCCAGTTTGCCTTGTTCTGGTGGACCTGCCTCCTTCATCATGGGCTTGTGCCGAGCAATGAACTTTAGTTCACTGCTAAGGTGGTTGATGTCAATCATGGCCTGCTCCTCAGTCAGCAGCACCAAACAAAATAAAAAACTCCAACTTTAGCCTCTTTAAAAATAGTGTCTAAATTAGGTAAAAATCCCATGTTAGATTTAGGCCATATTGTTTTAGAATTTTCATCCAAATTGACGTGTCAAATTTCATAATTGATTAATCACCCGAATTGCCACTGTGCACTTGATAAAGCTCTCCAGTGAGCGGAAATGAATATAAAAATATTTCCCATACTTTTTTGTGTTAAAGATATTCAGAGAAATAAATATTAAATTTGTTATTTTCAAAAGTGAAAATTATTTTTTTATTTTTTAAATTTTTATAATTTTATTATAATATAAAAATATTTATATATATTAAATAAATATATTATTAATTTAACATTATAATTAAATAATATAAAAAATTTTTATGAAAAATATTTTTAACATATATATATATATTTTTTCACAAAACAATCCGATAATAAATTATAATTTAATTTTTAAAATTTAATAAAATGTATATATTAATTTATATATTTTAAAATTCATCTATTTAATCTTTTACATTTTAATAAATTTATAAATTGATTTATAACGTCAAAATCATAGTTAACTCGCCATTAAATTTAATAAAAATGGTAATAATGACCTTTATTACATTTTTTATATAAAATAATTTAGCCCCTAAAATTTAACAAAATTTATAAATTAGTTTTAATAAATTATAATTATTAAAAATATGAATTAATTACTTTAAGGTTTTTCAAAATTTTAATTAATTACAAAATCATCCATATAATTTACAAAATATCTCTAAATATTATAATTATTTACAAATGAGCTATTATATTTTTTTTAATTAATTACCATATAAAAATTAACTTGTAAATAGTCATAATTATTAAAGTATAAATTAATTACTTTAAAATTTTTATATTTTTGTTAATTACAAATTCATCCTTACATTTTAACATATAATATAAAGCATAAATACATTTTAATTCTTATTTTGTAAAATTAGACACTATTTAAAGGAATTAAAAATTAGGATTTATTAATAGTTAACTTTGAAAAATTTCATCCTATCAATTAATAGTAATTTTGTAATTAATAATATCTTATAAAATTAACTATTAATTATGTTAAAAATTTTAACATATAATTTATAAATTTTTAATTTTATAAAAAATAAAAATTAAAACAATTAATTTTTAATTGTACCACATCAAAGCCAATAATTTTTTGGGATTCATCAAGGACTATTATTAGCCATTCGAAAAAAATAAAATTGTCACACTGCTAAATTGTGTAGCCTATGGACTGTTATGAATAAGTAAAAATCCAATCCCAGTCGGACCTGGTACCTTGCCGTGAAACTGATTAATCTCACGTAGAGGGTCCAAAGCTCCAAATCCAATAGAAGCTACTGGAAGACCCGGTCGGGCAGTCCACTTCGTCCCAGACTACTCTACAGTTTGTCTCCTCCGTTTCCAATTCCATTACCAATCGCTTTGATCGCTCGCAGTATGGACGCAGCTAAACTCAAAGAACTGAAGCTTTTCATCGAACAATGCAAATCCAATCCCTCCATTCTCAGCGATCCTTCCCTCTCTTTCTTCCGCGACTACCTCGAGAGGTAAAAAGTAAAAACTCTCCTATCTATTGGACTCTCACTCTCTCTTTGTTTTCTTTTATCTCATTTTGGTTTTCTCGGAATCGTTCCTTCAGTCTCGGTGCTAAGCTCCCTACCTCTGGTTACAACCACGCCGACTCCAAATCGGTACTCTTTTTTGCTCCTTTTCACTAGTTTTCAGGTTCTATTATGTGCAAATGAATTGTTTTGTGTCTGTTTTTTTGATTTCTTACGTGTGAATATTTGTGTACTTTGGGGATGCAGAGGAGCTATGTCGTGGAAGAGAGCGACGAGGAAATGGAGGATAAGGAACATCCACAAGGAGAGCCTCAAGAGGAAGAAGAAGAGGAGGACGAGATAATCGAATCGGACATTGAGCTCGAGGGAGAGACTGTGGAGCCTGATAATGATCTTCCTCAGAAGGTAGTTTTTGGGAATTGCATTGTTCGTGGTTTTGATTTTATTCCATTCGTGGAATCTGATAGTTATTATTATTATTATTTTTTTCGTTTTTGCGTTTGGTTATGGCATTGCTGTTTGCAGATGGGTGACCCGTCTGTAGAAGTCACAGAGGAGAAACGAGAGGCTTCGCAAGAGGCAAAGGCCAAAGCTATGGAGGCTATCTCTGAAGGTATTAGAATGAATGCCTGGATAGATGCTTACATGTAAAGTTAATGTGATATGGATTGATTTTCTGCTTTGGTAAGGATATGATTGCAGAATCTGGATTTTTCTTTGCACTGCTGCAGGTAAATTGCCAGAAGCTATTGACCATTTATCAGAAGCTATTTCCCTCAATCCGACTTCGGCAATCATGTATGCGACCAGAGGTAAATGTTGATTAGTGGTTTTAAAGTTATATTTTGCTTAGATTGGGATTGTTGTGTGTTTTCTTGTTTTTATTGTTAATTTAGCGTGTGTGTGTGTATATATGTGTGATGTTTTACAGCTACTGTTTACATCAAAATGAAGAAACCCAATGCTGCCATCCAGGATGCCAATGCAGCCCTTGAGGTTGTTGCTTTCCCAACTTATTTGCACTGCTCATCTATGTGGTAAACTGTAATGTGATGCTTTGAGTGGAAGTTTGAAGCCTAATAATTTCCTGTTTCAGATTAACCCAGATTCAGCTAAGGGTTACAAGTCTCGTGGCATGGCACGAGCAATGCTTGGTCAGTGGGAAGAAGCAGCCAATGATCTTCACCTGGCGTCAAAGTTAGATTATGATGAGGAAATAAGTGCTGTACTCAAGAAGGTCTCTCTCTCTCTCTCTCTCTCTCTCTCTCTCTCTCTCTCACCCAAGCACAAACACTCTGATTTATGTGACTGTCAGGCAGCATCGCTTAGAAGTAGACGCACAAACTTTTACCTACTATTTCCCATATGGAAACAGCAAAATGATTGAAATTGAATTAGTGCAAACTGTATTTGACAAATGCTTGATACTGAAGTCGAGAACAGCAAATCCTAATCACATGTTAAATAATATGCTCAGTGTATGCGTGTACTGGGGAAGTAGAACTTGCAATAGGAGATTATGATCCCCATTCCAACATTTTAATGGTAAATACAGGGTTAAAATCCCTTTTTTTAACCTTTGTGCCTAAAGTTGAATATTTTTTAGTAAGATAATTTCAAGTTTGATTAATTTTGATGTATGAAAAAGGATATTAGTATTACTCCAATTGTAGATTATCGTGTGTGTAAAATTTGTCAATACGTTGTTCAGTGCTCAAGCCAAGCGGTCCACTTATAATTTCCAAATGCATTTTAAAATTCTCAATTTCAGTGGCGTTGTTTTTATTTATTTATTTTGCTTGGGAGAGAAAGCGCCCTGGAATGGTTGGTGGGGGGGCACGGGATTTAGCTGTCTCAGTTGGCTGTCCATGACATACCTATAGTGTGAGAAGCAGAGCTTCTTTGGTGCATATAATTTTATTAGACCTCTCACTGCAACCGTTTTGCCATATAGGTTGAACCCAATGCACACAGGATCGAGGAGCATCGTAGGAAGTATGAAAGGCTGCACAAAGAGAGAGAGGATAGAAAGATTGAGCGTGAGAGACAACGTCGACGTGCTAAAGCACAGGTAGCTATAATCATATTCATTGTTCAACACATTTCATTGCTTTCTTTTTATGTGTGATGCTTATTGCGTTTAACATCATTCACAGGCTGAGTATGAGAAGGCAAAGAAGCAAGAGCAATCATCTTCCAGCAGAAAACCTGGTGGTATGCCTGGTGGGTTTCCAGATGGAATGCCAGGAGGGATGCCTGGTGGGTTTCCAGGTGGAGTGCCAGGAGGAATGCCTGGTGGTTTTCCTGGTGGAATGCCAGGAGGCATGCCTGGTGGTTTTCCTGGTGGAATGCCAGGAGGAATGCCTGGAGGTTTCCCAGGTGCCATGCCAGGAGGGATGCCAGGAAATGTTGATTACAGTAAAATCTTGAACGTAAGTATATTTGTGGTTGTTTTCCCTTTTTATGTTCAATAAAGAATTTACTATACTTCTGCTTCTGGCTGAATGTTAAAAGTTGTTTTTTCTTTTTAAATTTCTTAATTTTCCCCACTTTCCTGGAACCTTTTCATTTACCTTGTCCAACTATAAGTGAATTGACTAATGAGCACATGTTTTACTTAGATCATGATATACTTCTCTTTCTGTCTGAGATATTCACATGCTCATGCGAATGTGCGCTCACACACATTGATGTAGAGGCAAATGGAGAAATTGTCTTAACCTAAATTATTATGCATAAATGAATTCTTAAGTCAGAATACTATTGTTATTCTTGATGTGTGCGCTATAATTTAGTGTCACGACCCAACCGATGGGCCGGACCGGCACTAGGACCTGGGCCAGCTTAAAGCCCCCGAGGCCCGTAGTAAGCCTAACTATTCACTAACCCAACTCTAAGGCCCATTTGGGCCCAATATCAAGAAATCAACCGGACGGAGTCCGGCCATAAAGTAGACCTTTCAACGGGGAGTTTTTGACTCACCCGACCTGTAAACAAAATATATCATCAATTGGGGAGCTCAGCTCACTCTCCACATACTCATATCACATAAAGATAAATGGGAGCTCAGCTCCTTCATCCAGTCCATCAAACATGCATATAGTAATTTTACAGGTCCACATAACAATTTATGTTACAGACCCGAATCAATTAATATTTCTAACACATGCGGAAATTCTAGGAGTAAATAAAATTACACAAATATTGATAAACAACCTGCGATGGAGAAAAGCAGGTTAACCACAATAAAATCCTCTGCTTTGAAAAAATATTGAACAGAGAGTAAAATATTAATTTTAACCATAATCTCTATAACGATCTATATCTAATGCACCCTTTAGACTGATATGCAACACCAGCAATAAATTCACATCATAACATCAAAAAAGTAATTTGGAGCACTCACGCGGTACGGTAATATCAATCATAATATATATGGGAGTGATTCCTATCTGACTCTCTTAATTCCAATTGTGCGTGAAGAACTATTTCGGACTTCCACTTAATTACCAAATCGGGGTCCCAGCGAAGAACTCAAGCCGTGTCTACCGTCCCAGCGAAGATCTCAAGCGCCTACCCGTCCTATCCATAGTCCACACCACATCACACGCACGCGCACTTTGCTCCAAATTATCACAACAACATACCTGACACTTTCACAGTTATAAATGCAACATAAATCGTGCCTAAAGTTTATCTACATAGATATATGCATATAAGTGATGCATGGGCATGCTTGAACATATAATAATAGTGAAATTACAATTAAAATTAATATTTTACTCAACTTGACAACTCTTGTGGGGTGGGGCGGAGGGGAAGAAGGCTGTTCCGGCTCACCTGACAATTACATTAGAATTATTTAATACAAATGACTCAATACAAATCAAGAAAAGACCAAATACGTCCTAAGTCGCGAAACCGATGCAGTCTCCCTATACCTAGGACCTACCCAAGCAAAGGGCTCAAAACACACTTCTATATTCGCAACTCATATATCCACAATTCAATCACATCACACCCCTCCCGGGCCTATCACATCAGTCATCCATCACAATATGTAAAATTTCAATTTAGTCCTTATAATTGATCATTTTTGCAAAAACTACCCAAACAAGCTCTAAAAATTCTAAAACTTTGCCCGCGGTCCTTAGCAATATTACTAGGCTATTGCAAAAAGAATCATAATTTTCTGAGCTACCACGAATATTTTATGGATTTTTAATCCTATTTAAGCACTAGAAAATTACGAAAAAACAAGGTTCGGGTTTACCTTTGCCGATTCCGATTTTTTCGGGGCGTCGACAATGGGGGTAGCCAAAACCTCGGTCCAATTTGGAGACTTTTCGAAAATTCACAGACCTGGACAACTGTCGAATTTCCGCGAATTGAGGATACCTACACGAAGCCCACAACACGGGGGTTAGTACATAAATTTTACGGAATTTTCTAAGCTCATTTAATGCTCGGAAAAACACTGCGAAGTTCCGTGGGACCCACAGAAAAACGGTGTCGTAAAAATTTAAAATTTATGTCGCCGCAAAGCTCTCGACGAGTGGAGCGCTCTGGTACTCTTGGTTTTCTCGTGGGGTTTACGGTTTGTGAGAAATCTAGCCCAAAAGTCAAAATGGGCTAAAACTTCCCGGGCAAAAATTGGACAAACCGCTCGATGGATTTCGGTGTTCTTGGTGTCTATGGAAAGCTCTCGACGAGTAGATGAGTTTAGACACAAGACCTGGTTCGATTGGTGGCCGAATTGGCCAGATTTTGGCCGGGAAGACGAGCGGTCGCGCGGGTGTGCGTGTCGCTTCAAGAGCCGCCTGCCGTGGGGAGGGTGAGGTGGTGGGGTGGCAAGGGAGGTGGCGGCGCGGCAAGGGGAGGAGGGAGGAGAGAGAAAAAGAGAGAGAAAGGGAGAGGGGTCGGGACGCGCGGGGAGGAAGAAGGAAGAAAAAGAAAAGGCCTGTCCGATTCGACCGGACCGATCCGGTCTGGTTCGATTCAGGATACAAATTTTTGAATTTTTACTCTGCCTCGGGACCGAAAACGAGGTCCAAAAATTCCGAAAAAAATTTCAGAAAACTCAGAAAAATTCGTAGACTCCAAATATATTTTTAGTTTTGCCACGTGGTATTTAAATAAATTTTTAAAAATCATCAAAGTTTATATTTTTAGAAAATCGAACCCAATTTTTAAAATCCGAAAAATCTCAAATAATTTCTTAAAATTTAAATAAAATTAAAATATCAATAATACTCATAAAATAATAAAATTTAAAATTTTGAGGTGTTACATTTAGCTTCTTTTTTTTTTTTTTTCCGGTCTTTGCAGGACCCAGAACTGATGGCTGCATTTAGTGATCCTGAAGTAATGGCTGCCCTTCAAGATGGTACTATTTTTGCTTCTTAGCATTATTGTTTTAGTTGTTTTTCTTTCTTATTTTATATTTTAGCCTTGACTGTCTAACAATTAGGCAAGTTGTTGAGCATTTATGTTATTCAGACTATAAAATTGTAACAGAAAACATGTGTCCTTGTAAGATGTTAAATGATACATCCTCTTGAACTTTGAAGTAGTTATTTATGCTTCTATATTTTAATGGAAACAATCATTTTGCATTCACTTGGGCTTTTGACTTGTTAGATCAACCTTCAATGGGAAGTAGATGAAACTAGTCATGTTCCTGGTTTCTTACAGGATTAATTTCTGTAGCATGTAAACTATGCTTTTTAGATTTTAGTGGCGATCCAATCCATATTGGTACTTGTTTGCTTGATAGCTAAATGTTATGCTGCGTGTGTATCTCATGGTGTGGGTGAGCTATTTAGTACAATAATGATAAGAGAAAATTCTTGGTCCTCTATAATTTTTATCTACATTATAGACTGGACTAATTATCAGGACCATATATATTTCTCTAAATTTTATGTTTTCCGCATGCCTCCAATGATGGGGCTCAGAGACTAGGGAAGGCCTTGTACCGGTTCTGTTTTCTCAATCCATGAGGACCATGAGCGATTGCATGCCTACACATTATCATATCACTCGTGATTACTGAATGTCCCCATTGAATCCCAAACTATTGTGCATATAATTTCTTTTGAATTTGGGTGATGGTTTTGCAGTAATGAAGAACCCAGCTAATCTTGCTAAGCACCAAGCAAATCCCAAGGTAGCTCCTGTAATTGCAAAGATGATGAGCAAATTTGCCGGCCCAAGGTGAATGATGTTCAAAGCGTGTAGAAGTCTGCATCCTAGTGTCACATCTTGAGTACTTGTGTAGTTCTTCCTCTCCAATTGCTGTTGACTTATTCGGCGTGGACTGTGTTTGGCTATCACATTATTGTCAAGTGTGGAATATTTTTAAGTTTTGTAGACCGAACTGATTCATTTCATAGATTGAAATGTTTCATTGAAATTTCCAGAAGCAATAATATGTTTTTGAGGCAGGATTATTTAGTGTCTGTTTGATGTGTAACTGAAAGCCAATCTTTTAGCTTTTAGCTTTTTAACTATGATCAACAATTTTTAAATTAGCTTTTTAACTTTCAACTTTTGATGTTTCAACAGCTAATTGTTGTTAATTATGAAATTGGCCTCCACCACATTCTTTTGTTTTCATCGAGCCCCTCTATTCCCCTAACCTTAATTAATGATTTGGGTCGTTGATCCAAGGAGACGATCCATTACCACTAGCATAGGAGTCCGTTAGCTATTGCATGAGTCGTTAGGTTGGAATTGAGCAAAAATTCAAAAACAATATTCCAAAGAAAATTTGTCCTTCCAATTCATTTAATGTATTGGGCTTCCAAGCGAGAGATGCTGCCAGTACTCCTAGGACAGCAATTGACCGCTGAAGTTTAGAATCACAGGTGCTGGTGGTTTCTGGATGTGCACTACATGGCAATGGCAAAGATAATTATGCCAATTGATGATGAGATTGGGCGAATTGGATCTCTGGTCAAAACCAATTCTCAACTTTTTCAAATGCAAAGCTCGAAAGTTGAAAAACATTGAAACAACAATAGAACATGGGATAATAATAGCATGTCAAGTGTGAATTATGCAATAAATCTTATGAAATGCATTTTTTTTTTCTGAAAGTTTGAACTTCATTAAGAAGAAGCCTCAAAGGGCAGAACATTTGTTACAAAATACAATTGAGTCATTGGATTAAACATGAAAGAATCATCATGAAGGGTTTAGAAGCCAAAAGATGTGCCACCCTAGTACAATTTCGCTTAACAAAACTAAAGCTAATCATGTCAAGTTGTTGGACACCTCCATCTCAAATCCAGGGTATTATGAAATGCATATAATTTTTGTACTTGTAGACACTTGTATACCGACTAAAGAGAGATTATAATTTTTGGCAATTTTCTTTTGAGAAAAAAAAAATATATTTTAAAAAGAACACAAAAGAATGGAAGTTTAGACTAGTTTCTTTCGCTGAAAAAGAAACAGCTCCTCTTTAACAATCCTGCGACGAAACACCCCAAATCCACGGAGGTGCCCCCACCAAAGACCAAAGCAGTTGAGCATCAAAATCTCCTTAGCACAGTAGGTTCTGTACTTTCACATTCACACTCAAATGGAAGACAAGGAAAATGACCTGTCACCCATTGGGAATTACCGACCAATGACGTGTCCTTTTTGCGTCAAGAAATTGGTCAATAAGAGATGTTGAAAATTTGAATTCAGATATCTGTCCAATCGAATCCCTCTGGTCACCTACTTATCTCACCCTTGCGTAATACAGGGAATGTTTTGCGTTAGTATTGAAATTATTGTTAAGAAAATTAATTTTTTAAATATATTAGTCAGAGAGTATTAAAAAATAATTAAAAATTAAATTTAATCAATTTTAGACATAAGAATATTAAAATAATAAAATAATTTTTTTCAAACTGCTTTTCTCAACAGCATCTAAAATGATATTTTTTTCAAAAAATCAATTTCAAACTCTGAAATTCAATGCTAAACAGGCTTATAGCCACCAAACTCATAAGAATGCACCAAATTTCATGTTGCCGTCAATGAATCCGTGAAAGTTTTGGTACGAAGATTAGCTAATTCAAGTAAATTCATATGATGCAGGGAATAATATTGAAGAATTAGTAAGTTTCAAATATAAATTCAAATAAAAATGTTCAAATATCAATAAAAGCAGTCTTTTCTTCTCCATTTCTTTTTATAATTTTGTTTTCTGAGAAACAAACACTCTTTTAATTTATTTGCAAGAGTTTTCATCTCCATTATCTAAAAAAGAGAAAACCTTATCAAGCTATGTCTTGATCATTTCAATGGGTCTTCACCAAAATTCACATATTAACAAGTACATGTTAGATCTTACTCCCTTTTCTTTTTCTCTACCAATCACCTTTCTTGATGTGTCTTTCGTTTTCCTGAGACAAAAAGCAACTATTTGACCCATCATGGAAATTTTTTTTCTCTTGGTGTCTATATCGGTCATTATTTTGCTTATGGTGGGGTTGATTTTATGGACCTTTCAATTGGTCTTACCTCTACTCGAATATTTTCCTAATTCTCCCAGTGGGCTGAGCATGCTCCTCCTCTCATTCGCTCCAGGATTGCCCCAAGTGTATCCGTTGTTGATTGCAATGTCGAAAACAACCCAAGCATTTGTTTTCACCTTCCATGGCAGCCACCCAAAAGCCTTTAGCTTGGGTTTTCTTTCTATCTTTCTCTACTTTATTTATTTATTTTTTATTTCTTTTGAATTTGTTTTTATGGGTTTATGTAATTAATTTGATAAGGGTTATGCTAATGACGACTACATTATTTAAAAATTACGTAATTAGGCAATCTTATGATATTTTTATAATTAGCTCTACATATATACAGTAATGCTGGAGTCAAATTCTGCGGAAAATAGTTAAGTGTGATGAATTCCCTTTAATTTGGTAGTTCACAAGTCGCTGTAATGTGTGCTTGATGATGTTTGTGGTATAATTATGCAATTTACTCTTTGGATGCTCATTATTGAAGCAAAGTGGATTATTTAAATTGTTTAAATTAATTGAGCCCATTAAAATGTCATTAATATTATTTATTTATTTCATTTAGCTTCATATAATAGTATCATAAATTAAAAAAATATATATTGCTATCATTAATTCAAGAATTAATATTTTAATCTAACAAACCGATGGATATTATTAAAAATATAGTATGGGTCATTCATGTGAGTCAAATTTGATCCATTAAACTTACAATCAGAATCAATTACAACCGTAAAAATTAATTCAGTAAAAGAAATTAATTTAATTAGTAATAAAACATTAATATACATTAATATATATATAAAAGATTTCAAGAGTTTGAGGTTTAATACATTAATATACATATAAATAACATGTCTAAATTTTTGCTTATGTAAATGGATTGATGAATCAATTTCAAAAATATAATTTTATAAAGCTATATTTATACTCTAATTAGATGTATTTTTTTTTATTCAATAAAGATACAATAGATCAGTAACAATAAGAGATTAATCATCTTTTTTTCTTACTTTAAAGGTAAATATATAATTTTAAAAGTAAAGGAAGATTAATCAGAATGTAACACCCCTAATTTTTAAATTTATTATTTTATAGGTAAATATTGATATTTTATTTTAATTAAATTTTGGAAAATTATTTGAGATTTTTTGGGTTTTAGAAATCGGGTTCGATTTTCCGAAAATATAAAACTTTGATGATTTTTAAAAATTAATTTAAATATCACGTGGTAAAACTAAAAATATATTTAGAGTCTACGAATTTTTCTGAGTTTTCTAGAATTTTTTCAGAATTTTTGGGCCTCGTTTTCTGTCCCAAGGCAAGTAAAAATTCAAAATTTTATATCCTGAATCGGACCGGCCGAATCGAACCGGACCAGATCGGACTGGTTGAATTGGACCGACTTTTTCTTTTCTTCTTCTTCCCTTCCCCGCGCGTCCCGAGCTCTCTTCCTCTCTCTCCCGTTTTCTCTCTCCTCCCTCCTCCCCAGGCCGCGCTGCCGCCTCCCCAGCCTTCCCTCACCGCCAGCCAGCCTTCCAGGCGGCCGAAAACGAAGAACGAAGAGGCGCGACATGCAGCACGCCGTTTCGGCTTACCGGCCGAAATCCGGCCGATCCGGCCACCGATTGGGCCGAGTCTTGTGTCAAATACCATCTACACCTCGAGAGCTTTCCATAGACATAAAGAATACCAAAATCAATTGAGCGGTTTGCCCAATTTTTGTACGGAAAGTTTTAGCCCATTTCGACTTTTGGGCTAGATTTCTCGCAAACTGTGAACCCCATGAGAAAACCGAGAGTACTAGAGCGCTCCACTCGTCGAGAGCTTCGCGGCAATATAAATTTCAAAATTTTTCGACATCGTTTTTCAGTGGGTCCCACGAAACTTCGTAGTATTTTTCCAAGCATTAGATGAGCATAGAAAATTTCATAAAAATTTTATACTAACTCCCGTGTTGTGGGCTTTGTGTAGGTACCTTCAATTCACGGAAATCCAACGGTTGCCCAGGTCTGTGAATTTTCGGCCAGACAGACCGGCTACCGAAAAAGTCTTAGAATTGGATCGAGATTTTGGCTACCCCACCATTGTCAAACGTTCCGAGCGCGTTTCCGAGATCGGAATCGGCATAGGTAAACCCGAACCTTACTTTTTTATAATTTTCTAGTGCTTGAATTGGATTAAAAATTCATAAAATATTCGTGATAGCTCAGAAAATTATGATTCTTTTTGCATTAGCTTAGTAATATTGCTAAGGACCGCGGGGCAAAGTTTTAGAATTTTTAGAGCTTATGTGGGTAGTTTTTGCAAAAAGAGTCAATTATAAGGACTAAACTATAATTTTACATATTGTGATTGATGACTGTTTGGATGGGCCCAGGAGGGACTGTGTGATGTGATTGAGATGTGGATGTATAGTTTGTGGATATAGAAGTGCGTTTTAAACCCATTTGCAGGTTAGGTAGGTCCTAGGTATAGGGGAGACTCTGCCGGATTTTCGGCACGACTTAGGACATCTTTGGTCTTTTTCTTAGTTTGTATTGAGTCAAATTTATTAAATGATTGTAATAAAATTGTCACGTGAGCCAGGACAACCTTCCTCCTCTGCCTAGCCACCACAGTGACTTCGGTTGAGTCTGTGAGTAAAATATCAATTTTAATTGTAATTTCGATATTATTATATGTTCAAGCATGCCCATGCATCACATATATGTATATATCTATGTAGTTAAACTCTAGGCACGTTTTATGTTGCATTCACAACTGTTAAAGTGCCATGGATGTTGTTGTGGTAATTTGGAGCAGTGTGCGTGAGTTGGCGTGCGTGTGGTGTGGTGTTGGCTATGGACAGGACGGGTAGACACAGCTTGAGATTTTCGCTTGGACCCGGTCCTTCGGGGTAGACACGGTTTGAGTTCTTCGCTGGGACCCCGATTTGGTTTATTAAGCGAAAGTCCGGCTTGAGTTCTTCGCTGGCACAGGTTGGATTAAGAGGGTTGTATAGGGGATCAGCTTTCATATATGTATTGTTTGACATTATCGGGTGTGTGAGTACTCCGAATTGCCTTTTTGATGTGATTTATATGAAATTTATGACGGTGTTGCATTTCACTTTACATTGTGCATTAGTTTTAGATAGCTATAGAGATTATGGTTAAAATTGATATTTTACTCTCTGAGTTGAACGCTCACTCCTGTTCATTATTTTTTCAAGCTACAGGAGGATATTTGTTGTGGTTAACCTGTTTTTCTTCTTCACAGGTCGTTTATTAATATTTGTATAATTCTATTAACTCCTAGAATTTCTGCATGTATTAGAAATATTTATTTGATTTGGGTCTGTAATATAATTACCATGTTGGACCTGTAAACTTATTTTATGCATGTATGTTGGACTGGATGAGGGAGCTGAGCTCCCATTTATTTTTATGACATTTGAGTATGTGGAGGGTGAGCTGAGCTCCCCAATTGATTATATATTGTATTTACAGGTCGGGTGAGTAAAAAACTCTCAGTTATAAGATCCATTTTATGGCCGGACTCTGTCCGGTTGAATTCTTGAAATTGGGCCCAAATGGGCCTTAGAGTTTGGTCGAAGAATAGTTAGGCTTACTACGGGTCTTGGGGGTTTTAGGCTGGCCCAGATCCTAGTACCGGTCCGGCCCATAGATTGGGTCGTGACACAGAAGTTCCCTAATTAACATTTAGACGTAATTATTGACTAATAGTCTACTGATTAAGTATATGTCTTATAATAATGTAAGAGATTAAGTATATGTTTTATTAATCATTTTAATAAAGGAAAGGTTTCGACATTTTTTATGGAAGACACTGTAAATTAACGAAGTAATGAAAATACGAGTTGGACCCCCATGGTCGTTGAGGGTGATCATGAACTCACAGCTGCTACAGTTGCGGCGCTAAGCTTAAACCAGACAGACCCAACCACACAAGCAATCTCATTCTCAGCTACCTGACCACATTGAGTATGGGGTTCGATCGTAGCTGTCTGTAGGTCTACCTACAAATGTATAAATTACACAATAGTGTATACTTAAAAAAACTATGCAAAGTTCGATGGGTGTATTCTTGCTGGGAAAAAACTTAGACGTGGCGGATTTTGCATTAATTTTATTGGTCGGAGATTTTGAGCACATCCCAAGTGTTTTTCTTCTTAATTATCCACAATTTGTATCCTGTCCTTATGCTTAATTCTTAATCATCAGACATGGGCAAAATTAATTAGTAGAAACTAACGTATTAATTCAATACTTTAATGTCAAGGGTGCAGTGCCTTGCAAGTTATTTGAAACTTGCCATTTGATTGTCAAAACTTGGCAAGAGGATAGCAGAGGCAATTAAAGGACAAGATTCAGAGTGAATCTGTTATGATTATGCAATTGTGGTTACCAATTACTTAGCTTGACGAATTGGATTAATCTTAGAGGCCATCAGAGGGCGTTTGAATAACCGAATTAATTAATGAGGGTTGATATATAAGGGTATTTTTCATCATTGAACAAAGTATAAAAAAAGTGAAACTGAAGGGGTTAAGGGTCCACATTGAACTATATGCTAACCTAAGCATAGAAATACAAGTCAAAGACCAAGAAATCGGATCACGAACTACCCCCAACTTGCCTATATCTTTAGGTAACAAGATGACGAAACTCATGGTTTTCATCAATTCTTGGACAAGTCTCTGTGGGAAGACAAGTGGAACAGAGCAGGACAAAAACTTGTTCTGGATAAGTTTACAAAGGTGCCTCGATCATGAATGAAGAAACCTCAAATGACCACCCTGTTCTTGAACCAAAAAATCCAGAATGTTTCTTGAAGCTTAGACATACGTGGCATATAGATTGTATTGGTGCGTATTAGTGTTAATATAAATGTATAATATTGTCCGTGCCAAATGAAACTATAAATCATTCTCTCTTTATGCTCTTTTGCCAAGATATGCACGCATGTATATGACAGTGATATTAAATACACTTAATTAGAAGAGAATTAAGAACCTCGATCAAATTAATTATACATGTACTGGGTTCCATAAATATCTGGCGATAGAGCAATTTTATTAACCCTAGTTTATCCATCATCCATATACAGTAGCGGATGTGGATGATAAAATAAGGATTAATTAACCCCTCTTTTTATCATAATATATATGCATATTGTATATTCATATATTTATTTACTTTTAAAACTTACACTTATTCGCCCTTTTGCCAACCTTGGAATAAATTTTCTTGGCAATAAACCTTGTCAACACAAAATTGTGCAACCACATATGTGATCAATTGATGAATAAATGTTCAGTTATTTATATAAAGAAAAATGTATTTAAAAGTATTAATAATGATGTAATTTTTAATAATTTTTAAGATATTACAATTTATCGAGTTGATTGTAGGATATTAATATTATATTTTAAATGATATTTTACTATTAATTTTTATATGGTAACCCCATAAACTATTTTTTGTAATAAGCATAATTAAGAACTCCTAAACGAACTTTGTTTGATATAGAAAAGCTGGTAGAAGGTATATACATGTGAAGGGTTAATAAAAGAAATTAAGAATAAATAATGATCATGGTTTTCTTTTAAAACGTCATTTGGTGAATGATTATAGAACTTAGAAGATAAGTCGAGATTTGGCAAGTTGTTAATCAGTAGTCTTGTGGTTTTCATAGGGAAGCAACTCACTCGAAGGAAAACAAGGGAAATCAGCTAGGGTTTCTTGACCATTTTCTCTTTGATACTTTCTTCTCTTAAGACAAAAGTAAGCAATGTTTTTCAAATGTATAATGATATTATTTTTCATTCAATTAACATAATAGCATTCCTTATTCAGTACTGATGGTAATATATATATATATATATACGAGATCGAAATGTAGAATATCCTACATAAGAATTCTATGTAGAATATTTTCAAAAGTAGAATGATATTATTTTTTTCAATTTGATTTATATACACTTTTATTCATTTTTTTAATAATATTGTTAATTTTAAAAATTAAGATAAATCTGTAAATATTTTTATCTGCACTTCAAACTCAGTATATTTTCACTTGTACTAAGAAAAAAAAAAAAGGCTTTCTATCGAATTTAGGTAAAAAAAAATCCTTACATCGAATTTTTTATACTCAAATAAAGGCTTTAATGCAGAAAAATTTAAAAAATTGTCTAGAGCTCAAACATGATTTTTTTTATTTTTTTATAGAATTAAGCTCTAACAGGAGTTTTTTTTTCATATTTTTTTCTTCCTTTGGTTATATATTTTCATGGATTTTCTTTTTCCATCCTCGATTCTGGCAATTGAATAATAGTTTGAAACCACTTGCAAGAATACTGCTCAAATTACAAATGGAAAGAGAAATATCACTGTGAAAGTCCTTCAAATTCTACAGATTACAATTTCTTTGATATCATATTATTCTTTGATATGTCTTCCAATTACAGGGCAGAAAATTATTTCTCATTCAACTCTATCATCCTATATAACTGGAAAAAAAAAAAACAGTCGAAAAAGTTGGGGAAATCATGGATGCATGCTTTTCTTTAACATTACAGGCGTTGGCTTTGTGCTAGTAAAAATTGGAGTAATTAATTAATTAATTCAAGTTTGTGGATTCAGGGCCAAGTCTTTTCTGCTTCTCTTTATATCTAACATGTGTTGATTGCCACAAATAAAAGCGATACCAAAACTCCGTCTGAGAGATTGATTTCTCTGTAAATCAAACGGCTAATGTTGCTAATGCAAATTAAGAAAAGTTACTTATCAGCCACAAGATATAAAAGACCATCCCAATAAGGACACTTAAACGTGGTGATGACGAAATGGGTGATGGAATGGTTGAGTAAGAGTGCAATCAGGAGGAGTGGGGTTGTGTAGGAAAATGGGAAGATTTTTTTTTTCCTTTTAAAAAAAATTTCTCAATATGCTTAATTAGATGTATAGCTCAGTCCTTTGGTCACCCATCATTCTTTTGTCACTCAAATTTGTGATTCCACACATACCCTAACAAGCCACTTTAGTTCCCATGTCCCTTTCGCAAACCAATGGTGGACCCTTCTCTCCATCCATACAAGTGTTTCTATATATATATATATATATATATAGATGCACACACAGTGCATATTATTTTAGGGTACACCAAAGTTGAGGACTTTATATAAATGTGGGTGTGGGGCTGTTGAGTCTTTACAAGGAGTGTTGGTGAGACTTTTTAGCATTAGTGGAACTTGTTCATAGCTAGTGGTCTTGTTTCCCTCTAGTTAGTGTATGTGTGTGATATGGGCAGGCAACCTTGCTGTGATAAACTTGGGGTCAAGAAAGGGCCATGGACAGCTGAGGAAGACAAGAAACTGATCAACTTCATTCTCACCAATGGCCAGTGCTGTTGGAGAGCTGTTCCTAAGCTTGCCGGACTCCGGCGATGTGGTAAGAGCTGTCGTCTTCGTTGGACTAATTATCTTCGCCCTGACTTGAAGAGAGGCCTTCTCAATGAAGCTGAAGAGCAATTGGTCATTGATCTTCATGCTCGTCTTGGCAATAGGTTAAATCTCTTAATTATTTCATGCGTCATTGATTTGTTGTTAAAGAGAGATATCATGCATTCAAAAGCATTTTTAAATTTTTAAGTGTTTTGGTACTTTTTATTGATTAATAATGGCGTTTGGTGTGGTGGCTTCATCATGGACACGTCTTCCTCTGCCATATATATACAAAATATATAGTGTCTCCAATATATATATATATATATATATATATATGTTTGTTACTGTGAAAATAAACTTTTGTTTTCTATGAAGAAGATAATGCAGTTGAAATGAAGTGTTCGACAAGGTGATATATATAGCCTCTGCATATGAGGGGAAGGTGCACCTAATATTTTGCCAAGGATGTGACTGATTATGATTGTGATAATATCTGTATTTTAACAATAATATTTCAAACCATTTTCTTCTTATATTCTTTATAATAATATGTACTTTGAACGAACAAGCAGGCAGAGCCATAGGAGTTTTTTTAAACAGATTGAAAGCTCGTATGAAGTTGCAAAATTAATGATGCCATCTTCGTTTTTAGCTTTCCGATAATTAATTTCCATAATATCTGTGCGTAAGATTCGAGTAATAAATACTTACATAGCTCAGCATTTTCTTCAAATTTCTGGTATCTGGTTATTCATTTCCATTTCTTTTTATATACTTAGGTGGTCCAAGATTGCTGCTAGGTTGCCCGGAAGGACAGACAACGAGATCAAGAATCACTGGAATACCCACATCAAGAAAAAGCTTCTTAAGATGGGGATTGATCCTGTTACACATGAACCCTTCCATAAAGAAGCCAAGACCGAGGAAAGTTCATCTATATCCCAGACTGATAATCTTTTGCCGGAATCTGGCAACAACAACAACAACAACAGTAGTATGCAAGAAAATGATGGCATCGCTAACTCGGAGGAAAATTCAAGCTCACCGCAGGAAAATTGTTGTAGTGATGAATCGATTTTGTTAAATAGTATTTGCAACGACGAAACGTTATTGAATAGCTTGTGGATAGATGAGCCTCCTCTAGTTGACGCATCATGGAACAATAATAATCCACCTGCAACGGAAAATACTAATAATGGAGAAATGGGTTATCCATATCCATCCTGGGAAGATAATTGCACATGGTTATTGGATTGTCAAGATTTCGGAGTCCAAGATTTTGGGTTTGATAGCTTCGACAACCTGGAATTTAAGTCGCTGAACGCATTAGAGATGGAAGACAAGCACTAGAACATACGTATGGTACGTAGTGAGAAAACTTTTAAGGTTCAAATGCAAGGGAAAAAAAGAAGAAAATGGTACAGTAAGAAACAAAGTATCATCATGCATGTGCAGCTGAAGTTAGGTTCTAAAAGTGCTGAATTTTATCAATTATGCATCAGATTACTGTTGGAAGGGTCGAAGAAAAAGCTGTCTTCTTTAGAGGTTTCTCACCAACCAAGTCAAAAACAGTGAAAAAAAATATCATTAAATTACATTATTCTTCTTGGTCCTTTATACCAAAGTTGTAATCTTATGTGTAAGAGATAGGGACACGTTTGGACTATTGTCTAAAAAGAAAATGCTAGTGGGCTTTTCAGAAAATTGTAACGTTCGTATATAAATGTTGTATGATATTGCAAATAATGAAGTGGATAAAATTATATTATTTGTGTACGTTGGTTATAATATAACCAATTTGGTGGAACTAATTTACCGTCCATCCATTCTATCTTTTGGTATTTGCCTGAAAGAAAAACTTTTTATTTTTATGGAGGATTAGGGGGAGTGGACCGCAAGGACTCAGAAATTCACACAAAAGGAAAGAAAAGGGACATGCCTATCTGCCATTGTGTGTATATATATAATTACTTTCCTAATCAGCAGGGCTTCAAATTAAATTGAGCAAATGCTATATTCACTATTTAACTAGCCATTGAAACAAGTGAGGTTAAACACATCGAATGCAAGAGTCATCTTCCAGCTCTGCTAGTTAAACACATCCCTTTTGACGTTAATGTTTTTGCGGATAATTTGGCTAAGCAAGGAGTGCTTCATTCTGATGATTTTATCTGAGTACTTCTTTTGTTTTGTATTTTTTGTGGCTAGTTTTTGGTTGGTTTTATGAATCATATTAAGTTCTTTTTATTGTTGCTTTATCCTTGTTAGGGTTCTGAAGCAGTCTATTTCATTGGGGTGTTGCATCCTTTGTATTTCTTTCATTCTTAATATATTTTGCTGATAAAAAAAAAAGAAAAAAACTAGCCATTGAAACAGTGCCGTTTAAAAGGGCACATGAAGATACATATAAAAAATATATGCCTATATAAATGATAATCCAAAGTATCACAGTATGATCTTTTGCACTTGCTGAATTGCCATACGTGGAACAAGGAAGCTTCGCATTATATCTAAGATCTTCATAGTTTGTGCAGATGATAATATAAATATTAGGTTTAAGGGTGACTTCTCAAGTGAGCACGTATGTACCCACTCCATTAGGCTTAATTTCTCTATAATTTGTTTGGTTTAAAGAAGTAGTTATCATTATCTCCTCATTATATTGAAGGGATGTTCAGGAGAAAACTAATGCACTTTGAGCAGGCTGGTGGCACTAATTTAATTGCACTTTAAGCAATAATCTCAATCATTGTCCTCTCAAATATGCCCATTGCCATTAGCTTTAGTTTTTAGTGCGCTGATGATATAGCAAATTCTGTCAAGCACCATAGCTAGCTGTTCCCTCATTCCGTACTTCACAAACTTGCTAATTAATCAATTACTTAGTATTTAAATTCTTAATAATCTCCTATACAGAAACTCTACATAATTTTCTTGCGTTATGTTGTAATCCATTGTTTTGATAATTAATTACTAATTCAAAGGAAAAACCATGGTATTTCAGATGTTACCTATAGCTAGCTACTTATTTTACAAGAGAATACTACCTAATATACTAATCTAGGATAATGGCATAAAGCACACAGAATTTGATTTTTCAATCTTTGACAAGGGAATGCCGGCTTAAGTCATGTATGATGTATCCCAAATTAACTATATATCTCTAGCAACCACTAGTTTATCTGTTGATTATCTATGACCACTAATTAATTACATGCCACCTTAATCACTTGATGAAGAAGATTTGTTGTGAAATAATGCCTAACAAAATGAGGGATACAAGTTAATCTTCTCAATTTTATATAACATTAATTCAGATTGTGACTTGATTGATAGACCTCAAATTCAACATGGGTATCAATCACGATTGAAAAGTTGACAACGAGTTGATATAATTTTGAGCCCTCAAAAAATACTCAAAATAATCTAAGCAAGAAAAAGAAAATAAATAAATTAACAAGTGTAATCCAGAAGAACTTGCTATTAAATTGCACAATCTGATCTATAAGCCTGTGTCAATGTGAATTTTCTTAAGAAACAAGTTAGGGCAGACAATTTCAATATTAAAAAGAAATTATTTATTAAGTCACATAAGCTAAAAGTTTTAGACCTATATATATGTGCATATATATTATATTTCAGAAAAAAAGGAAAAAAAATGAAATAAAATGATGTTCTTGATTATGAAAATATAGTTTGATACAGACATATACCAGAGAGCAGGAGAAAGGTACTTTTATCAAGAAATACTGGTACTACAGTTTCTTGTATTGGAGACCAAGATAACTTATTGGTACGTATTTAGAAGAAAAGGAAGGGAAAAAAAAAATTCAGGGAAAAGAAAAGATGATGATTGTGCTGACAAAGGTTAAGAGATGGATATGTGTAGAGACCCTACACCTAAAGATTCTGAGCAGGCTCCATGTAAGCATATTGCTAATGGTGGAGTTGCAATAGCTATAGGTAGCTTGGCCTCAAGAATTAAAATGGAGTCATTAGAAAGTGGAATGTGGAATGATGATAAGGTGCTGGTGTGTTGGGTTTCACATGTTTTATAAACGATACAGTTTTGCTGATGCTTCGGCTTTCAAGTGTTATTTTGAAAAGATCAAGACAGAGTCCATATTACAATGAGGGGAAAAGGTGCCCATCTCTTATGATGTGTATGTTCCATCTAAAGCTAAAGCAACATATATATGCCCATGAGGCTCCATAGTATTTTTGTGATCTGAAGGATTAACTCATTAATTTTTGTGTCTCTTCTGTTCTAAGTTGATGCTAATTATTTAATTATTTGCAAAAGCATTGTTCACTCAAGTTTATTCTGATAATTAATGAAAGAATTTGTAAGCAGTTTTAAGTCATCTCAGGATTTCAAAGACTCTGGCATGGGCTTTTGTGTATTGGGCATCATGAAATCTTTGATTATTATGACAAAAGATAATAATAATAATAATAAAATTAATTTAGAATTGTTAGAGTCCAATTCCAATTGGAATTAGGAAGTATAATTAATTTAGCAAGTATAATTAATTTAGCAAGTTTAGTAGAATTTAAATTATGAAATTTAATAATTAAAGTCCTAAAAGGACTAGATTTTAGTAGTCTATATATATAAATAGTTGGTTGGTCATTATACGGAATGTATTGCAGAGAGTCCATAAAGTGGAGAGTTGTGTTAAATTTCGTGAGTTTTGTTTGAGTGATTTTTGAGAGTGAAAAAAATAATTAGTGGTTGTAATTATTTTTCGTTTATAGTGGATTTATTTGGTGGAGTAGGCTTACGCCGAACCAAGTTAAATTTTGTATTCTTTATTTGTGTGGGTGTGATTTTTTACAACAATTAGTATCAAAGTATGGCGATGATCTTGGTGAGTTTGGTTAAAGGTGGAGCTATTGTGATATGTAGAAAGTTGCACATGCAATAATGGTGATGCAATAGCTCTCTACCATTATTACATGTGCAACTTTCCACATATCACAATAGCTCCACTTATAACTAAACTCACCAAGATCATCCCCATGCTCTAATAATAATTGTTGTGTACTGCGGAAGCATATAAATTATAAAGAAACAAAGCAAATATACCAACTAACAATATTTACATGGTTCACCCTCTCAACATAGGGCTACATCCACAGACATGCCATATTTTATTATTAATAATAATAAATCATCATTACAAGTTCAAAACTATACTACCCATAAACTCAATTACACCCAAAAGAATCCATGCTACATCAAACTGCTCATAGTAAATATATTAGTTAGTCCTTCTTAGTCTTCTCTAGATATAACTCAATATATTTACTATTACAACATTACACCGCAAATGGTATCTTTAACTATATGGGTAAGAGCCATTTCATCAATGGCCAAGAATCTCTTCCTTTTGAATTATATGTTATTTCTACACCTTAAACCGAAGCCTCTTTCCTCTGCAATGGGTAAAAGCCCCTTATCAGTGGGCAAAGCCAAATTCGCATTAATTGGCAAGGCCCCTTTCTACAATGGGCGACTGCCTCACTCTATGAGTGGAAAGCCAAATAACCTTTTTCACCATTGTCCTATTTATAGTGTTAATTCTCTCAATCCTAATCTGATTAGGAGTCTCATTTAATTTAGAAATAACACTAAAATAAGAGTTTTACTTTACATAGGAAATATTCCCTATTGATGAATATTCCTCTCTCCTCTGCAATGGGCAAAAGCCCCTCATCAGTTGGTAAAGCCAAATCTGCAGCAATTGGCAAGGTCCCTTTCTACAATAGGCGACTGTCTTACTCCATGAGTTGAAAGTCAAATAACTTTTTTCATCATTGTCCTATTTATAGTGTTAATTCTCTCAATTCTAATATGATTAGGAGTCCCATTTAATTTAGAAATAACACTAAAATAAGAGTTCTACTTTATATAGGAAATATTTATTTATTCTATTGATAAATATTTCTCCCACTCAAATTAAGAAAATATCTCTTCAAATTTTAATAGAATTTTAAATCATAATTCTACCAAGAATCGTGAAGTTTCCTCCGGAGAGTGTGAATGTCTATTGGTATCGGTCCATATAAATAACACTTGAAATCAAAGTATGCACTTTTGCTACTGTGCAAGGGTGTGGTGCTAAATTATTTTTTATATTGAGTTGATCATTTCATTGAATCCAGTTGCAGATCCGAATTTTTTAGTCTGCCATTAACATATAAATAATAAATATTATTAAACATATAATGTTAATATCTTATTGAAAACTAATTATCAAGAACTACATCATCATCCCAATTTGGTGGGATCAAATGATTCCTCATGTTAAAGATGGTTTGACAGCTCCAATTTCTGTTTTTAATCAAATGGAATTTGTTTGAATTGGCAGTCTTTGGGAAATCTGTGCTGTTGAAGTCCACATTGATTGCTCCTTTGCATTTGTTTGCTGCCACGGGATTAATCTGTATCCTTTTAGAGGGCTCTCAAAAGGCTGGAAACATCAAGACAGGATTATGACATAGCTGAGAAACAAGGTTCTATCAATCTTTCACCAGCACAATCTGTCCTTCACTAACCACAGGAAAAGTTTTCCATTCACCCAGGGAAAGCTTTTCATCGTTGAGGGAAAATTTTCCTATCGTTTCTAAAGACGATGAAAAATTTTAATAAAAATACAATGCCCGAACCATGCAAGCATTCTTTTCCACTTTCTCGTCCTCTCACTTATATAACCTTGTCACAGCCACGACTCCTGCAATTGGAGATTTATGAGAAATAGGATTTATAAGAAGAATAAAAAAAAAAAAGCATTAAAGAAATTTGGAGAGGCATAAAAAATCAATCTTTCTTGAAGAAATTGAAATTAAAGAATCAAATTACGGCTTTACTGCTTGTACGAAATAAGATATTCCTTCACTTCAACTGGAATTAGGTTTGGCTGATATGAGAATTGACCTTCCAAAGTCATAAATTAATAAAATTTTATAGTTTTAAAGACGACAACCACAGTTGAAAGTTATTGAAATCTCGTGTCTAGCTGCAACCTGTATATGACAATTTCAATTGAGCAACGTTGCTAAATCTAGTGTTTGGAGAAATGTGAGTGATTCAGTTGAATTCTAGGCAATGGATTTCATTGTTCAACTTCAAGGCATAATAATGAAGCATGCATTAATAGTTCCAGGCAAGTCAGTGGATAGAGAAATGACACACTCCTGCACTTTCTTTTCAATAATCACATAATGGTGGGGATCAAAAATGGTTCAGATTTACCTAACTATGCCTATGAACCGAATGATGACACTGAGGAATAAACGGAAATTTTTTCTGGTTATGAATTTGCTTTATTTTATGTTTGTTATTATTAGTGTTTTAATTGGCAAAATCATCATCCAAAGCTCTTTAGCTCATTGCTTTGCATACTAGCAGGAACACCCAACATACCCAACATACAAAATGCCATAGCTGTGTCAGGCTTTACGACATACTGCTGTTGTTGGGTCTTCCTTTATGCGGAGCAGGTGAAGTCAGAAAATTGGATTAGTGGGTACACAATTTTATTTTATTTTATATATATATATATATATATATATATATATATATATATATATATATATATATATATATATATATTATCTGTCCAAAGAAAAAAAATGATATATGCAAATTTTTAATATGTAATACAATAATAGAGTAAAAAAGAAAAATTAAATACATAAAATAAAAATTATCATTATTTTTTTAAATTTATAATTATCGACGAAATGAAAATATTATTGTAAAAAATTTAAAAAAATAATAAATTTTGACAATTAACTTGCAATTCTTTTCACAAAATAACACATATTATTGAAGTCACGACCCAATTTTTAAGCCGAATCAGCAATAGAACTTAGGGCAGTATAAGGCCCTCGAAACAAACCTTAAACCCATAAATAAATGGACAAAATCTAACTATAAGTTAGACTATCAACGGAAGTACTAACTCACCCAACTTATAACACATAATATCAATATTCTGGGAAACTCAGCTCACTCTTACAATCTTCAAAAATAGATAAATAAACATTAGGAGCTCAACTCCCTCCATCCACTATATATATATATATATATATATATATATATATATATATCACATGCATCCAAGCAATTTCACATAAATAAGTTTACAACTTCAAAAAATTAAATTATTACAACCCCATATAAAAATATTACAACTACTGGTACATGCGTAGTTTTAAAATTAAACAAAAAGTGATAATAATAAAACTAATGTTTCTGGTTAAACCTGCTGGAAAAGAAAACATGTTAATCTTAATAAATCCACCTGTCACTTGAGGAAAAATAGTTGAATAGGGGTGAGCGTTCGACTCACAGAGTAAGATATTGATTTTAAATATAATTTCTATAACTATCTAAACCTAATACATTTTTATTTATGAAATGCAACATATTCACATAGTTTCAAATATTTTAAACAATATTCGCACAAAAGATAATTTGGAGCACTCATACACCCGTGTGTCACATCAATATATATATATATATATATATATATGAGATATGATCCCCTAAACAGCTCTCTTAATTCTTGTCACGACCCAACCTATGGGCCAGATCGACACAAGGACCTGGGCCAACCTAAAACCCCCGAGGTCCATAGTAAGCCTAACTATTCCTTAATTCAATCCTAAGGCCCATTTTAAGCCAAATTTTAAGAATTCAATTGGATAAAGTTTGGTCATAACATGGACCATACAACGGGGAGTTTTTTACTCACTAAACCTGTAAACACAATATATATATCAATTTGGGGAGCTCAGCTCACCCTCCACATACTCATAAAGTCATAAAATCAAATGGGAGCTCAGCTCCCTCTTTCAATCCAATCATACATGCATTTAATAAGTTTACAGATCCAACGTAGTGATTATAATACAGACCCAAATCAAATAAGGTACTTCTAACATATGCGGAGTTCTAGAAGTTAGTAAAATTATATAAAACATAACAGGTATTAATAGATTGCCTGCGAAGAAGAGAGGCAGGTTAGAACTCAACAAGAAATCTCTTATATTCTGGAAAAATAAGGTGAACAGGAGTGAGTGTTCGACTCAGAGAGTAAAATACTAATTTTAAGTATAATTTCTACAGCTATCTAAAGCTAATGCATCCTAAAGAGTGGAATGCAATACCTTCATAATTTTCATACAAATCACATCATAACAGCAAAAATGTAATTTGGAGCACTCACGCACCCATATAATATGCAAACAGTACACATATGGAAGCTGATTCCCTATACAGCTCTCTTAATCCAACCTCTGACAGTGAGTACATCTCAAGCCGGAATTTCGCTTAATAGACCAAATGCGGGGGCCAGCGAGATCATCTCGAGCCTTGCCTACCCCGACTTATTCATAAAAGATTGGGTCTCAGCGAGTCAAGCTCCATCTGCGTCTACCCGTCCAGTCCATAACCCATATCACACACCAGCACACGTGCACTGCTTCAAATTATCATAAAATAACATCCACAACATTTCACCAAATAAAGATGTAATATAAAACGTGTCTAATATTTAACTACATAAATATATATAAGCGATGCATGGTCATGCCTAAACATATAATAATATTGAAATTATAAGTAAAATCAATATTTTACTCACAGACTTAAACCGCAGTCACTGTGGTAGTTGGGAGGAGGAGGAGGAAAGCTGTCCTGGTTCACATGATAATTTTATTACAATTATTTAATATAATTGACTCAATACAAGCTTAAAAAGAACCAAAGACATTCTAAGTCGTGCCGAAAATTCAATAGAATACCTCTTATACCTAGGACCTATCCAACCTGCAAAAGGACTCAAAATACACTTTTATATTTACAAGTCACACAACCATATCTCAATCACATCACATGGCCCCTCCTGGGCCTATCCAAACGGTCAGTAACTACAATTTGAAAAATTACAATTTAGTTCTTACAAATAGCCTTTTTGCAAAAACTGCCCAAATGAGCTCTAAAAATTCTAAAACCTTGTCCCGCGGTCCTTAGAAATATTATAAGGCTATTGCAAAAGAAATCATAATTTTTGGATCATCCACGAATATTTTGTGAATTTTATTCTAAACCCAGTATGAGGCAAAAATTGAGCAATGTAGAGTTCGGGTTTACCTATGTCAAATCTGATACCTGAAATGCACCCGGAATATCTGAAAATGCTAGGATTGACTATACATGTTCCGAGATAAGCCATCAGACAACTGGATCTAGCCAAAAATGCGATCCTGGTGCCGGTGAGCTATCTTTAATCCGATCGCATCTAAATTATGCCCAAAAATTATTAATAATTATCACGAAATTATTTTTAATTTTTAGGAATCGAAAAAGCTCAAAATTCTCACTAAGTGATCGGGATCGTACGATTATCACCTTTTTCAAACGGTGTCCGATCAAAACGGAGCCGGTACCATTTCGAAGATTTCGTCGCCCTGAGTCCATCGGTGGTTTCAGATTTTTGATTCAACAGTCGGATTATTGGAAAAGTGATTGGAAACTAACGAAACCCATTTAATTTTCTCTCAACTTTCCCTTGTCGGATCTTCTCTGTTACACCCTATTCCTCGTAAGATGTAACATATTCCCGTAGTACACCTAATGAATTACCGTACTTCAGCTACCGGTAACCCATTAAATATACTACAAGGGATTTTAAAACAATTTCGTTCATTTTGGAATTGGTGGGTAAAATTTTTTTTCAAATATTAAAAACCTTCATTTAGAGTCCAAACATAAATAAAATTTTTGGATATTTAAAATCTCCACAATTTTTACAAAAATTTCGGCAAAGTGCCGTCTATATTTTGAGAAAACAGTTCTTCAAAACCTAAAAATAAAAACACTCCCAATATATTTCTCAATCACAACTTCATTTACAATCACCAAACTTCAAATCAACAACAATGGCAACACTTCAACTCAAAATCCAAATTTCAAATCAAGAATTAATATCTCAAAACATTTCATAACTCATGCATTTTGCATTTTAAATCATTAATTTACAATCATAAACTAATTTACAAATACATAATCTCAAAAATAATATTATTACAATTTTATCTGTACAACTGCTCAAATTACAGAGATACATATGCATACTATCATATTTATATCAAACTAAACTACTAGGGTATAGACAAATACCCGTACAAAAATTCTTCAATTTTTTCCCTCTCTAACTATAGCAGCTCGCTCTGCTGCTATGTCCTTTTTCTCTATCTGCGACAGCAAGTTAAAGCTATCGCTGAGTATATAAATACTCAGTGGTGCACAATAAACTATAAAATGTATAATATAAAACATTTATGAACAAATCATTATTCAAAAATCTCATAATCTCATTTCACAAATTTTTTTTCTTCTCAAATCGCATTTATAACAAATCATAATCTTCAAGCTTAATATAGCACAACTTGATCAAACAATTTAATAAACATAGTGTTGCCAAACAATAACACATCTTAGGTCATGACACAAAATTTCCGAACATGTCGTGTGTACATCACGACAAGGCATACTCACCCCACTAATCGAAATCAATGAGGGAGGTGGCTAACTAGCTAATGAGTACTCATCCAAACTCGCCCCTCAGACTGGAAAGCCAGAGAAGGAGGAAAGTGATCAAATATCAAACTCACCTCACAAGTGGAGGAGGAACATATTAATATTGTCATGCCAAGTGTGAATTAAAAATAATTTAAATCAAGTTATTCAAATATTTTATGCAATTTACAAATCATATTTTATTCTAAACTTTTCATTTACAAAGTAGGCAACACACTATTTTTCAAATAATATTTTCAAAGCCATAACAATCAAAATTATTTACAATATTTATTTCAAGAATTGTCAAGTAGAAACAAGGAATTTTAAGTTTATTGTGCACAAACCTGAACTTAATCGCCTATAGGCCTTCCGAGTCTTTTTCAGCTGAAAGACAAAATTTATAGTATTTCAGTACCTATTTCACAGTAAATCCAATAATTAATTCATAAATACTTAATTCTAGCCCAAATATACTTAAACTAACATTCTTGAAAATTTTCATTTTGGAGTTACTATTCATGGTACTATTCAAGTCAATTTGTTGACTTTCTAAGGCTTAATAGGTATGGGAACTTCAATTTCACCCACATACCACATTTTGGTTACCAAACTTATTAGTTTTGGTCATTTTCTCAAATTCTAAGTCTTTTAGGCAAATTTGCAATTTTTCAGTTTTTGTATCCTAAATTACACTATTCCATTGGTCACTTTATTGTTAGAATTTGGCAAAACTTTATTCATAGAAAATGTTCTCTATTGTCTTAAGTTTATTCTCCTTTTTTAATCACTTCAATTGGAGTTTTGTAACTCAAGTTATAGCTATTTAAACCATGGCTACCAGATTGGATTTAACCCAGATTTTCTGGGCAATTTTGGTTCTGGCAGTTTTAGGTCATCAAATTGGGGCAGTCAAATGACTTGGTTAATGGCATAATTTGAGTTTGTGTTCTTCATGAAAGTTTTAGGTCTATATCTCATTTGTCCACTGGTAAAATTTCAGGTCATTTAGACCTACCTAGCTCAAGTTATGGCCAAATGAACAAACACTGTTCATTTGGTCAATTTGTACAGGGCAGCCTGTAATTTTTTAACTTTGGTCAATTTGTTCACTAGGTTTTGGCCACTTTTTGGGCATGATTCCTAAATGAAAATTGTGTCATTTAGTGTCTATTTTCATTCCCAATTGGTTTTATACTAATTGAACTTGTAAAATTTCATTTTTGGTCCTTCAAAGTTGACTTAGTCATGCTGCCAGCAGCATGATCACACTCAATCCGAATTTGGCCTTAACTCCAACCATTCTAACACACTTCATTTGGCACTTCACATTAGGTCAAAGACATCATTTATAAGTTTCTCACATTTTTTATCTCTAAACCCTAATGTCCAAAACCCTAATTCACAAACTCTTGCATTTAGCTACCTTCAAAGCCTTTAATCACAACCATTTAACTACCTAAAGTTCATATCACCATCTAAGTTAATCAAATCATGCAATAACACCCCCATATACATGCTGGCTGAAAATCAGTTTGGTCCTCCACACATGTTTTTATTTCATTTCAAGTTTATTTCTAAGTAACTCAAGCTATAAACACAACTACTAAATCTCAAACTTTCAAATTAAGATGCTTACCTCAACTTTGATATTCAATCTTTAATTTTTCTCCTCTTTTCTTCTTTCTTTCTTGTTAAATTTTTTTCTCAAGAGAAGGAAATAAGGTTTTATGGAGTGATTGGGGAAGAAATTAGGGTTTAATGGGGGATTTAAAAGCTTGAAACAAGCTTTAATGGAGTTGTGGTAATGGTGGTCTTAAGGGAGAGGGTGAGGCGGCAACCTTGGATGAGGAAGAAGGCTTTTTGTTTTTTTTTTTTTTCTTTTCTTTTATCTTATGGAAGACCATAAATTTCAATTAAATAAAATTTTAATTAAAATACTTATGGCATCATGCATGATGTCATGCATCATGTCATCTCCCTACACCTTTTTCTTTTTTTTTTTCTTCTTTTTTTTTTCTATTTATTTTTCTATTAGTTCTTTAATTTAATTCCCGACTCCAAAATTTTCTTTTCTCCGATTTTATTTGACAGTTAGGTCAGGAGTCAGCTATCGGGGTCAATTGACTAAATTGCCCCTCGCTGGTTCAACCCGGTTTGCAAATAATTCAATATTTCTTTTGGCTCCCTGACCTAATTATTTGACTGGCTTAACAGTTCTTTTTCGTGATTTTCTTTTTTCCACTGTGTTCGTAATAGTCCTAAGGACAGCAGCGTCACATTTTACGGTTCGAAATTTGAGTTTAAATCGACTTCGCAGTCGTTCCCGAGAATGTCACCCATCGCTGTGACTCTCGGCTCATTTAACTTCTTATGTTATGTTTTTCTTATTTATACTTAACTAATTGGCAATTACTAATTATTTGTGTTTATGGCTTATCTAGTTATCTTAAGTTTGGTTCTAATTCTCTTAATTGTCCGGACCGACTCCGGTCACCGTAACAGTGAAGTATACCAGGCTATGCAAATAGGGGTGTTACATTCTCTCTCCAGCCACCATTGGAGGCAAGGCTAGTTGGGTCTTGAAGCTTGCTGTGCCAGGAGTTGAATGAGTACCGCCTTGCCGGAAACAACCACCGGATGGCGTCGGAACGAGGCTTGGAAGTTGCTACCTCACGCGTATTTCTCTCCCTCTCTCCTCCATTTTCACACCGCTGCTACACCTTTGGCCATCGTTCAAGGCTGCTAGAAGTTCACCGGTCACTGTGGGTCTGGTCTGGGTGGCTCGCCGGCAGTGACAGTGGTTGGCCGGAGTAAAAATGGGGAGGGAAATGGGGTTGACGGGGAGAGAGAAGAAAATAATAGGGGGGGGGGGGGTTTGCATGGTCTGGTTCGAAAATCATTTTTCCTTTCTTTTTTTTTCAATTCTCTTACACTGATGCACACTGCAAGATGCAGTAAATGGGTCACATCAATCAACTTAAATATACATATATATATATATATATATATATATATATATTATTTTTTTTACATATGTAATATCTTATTGAAATATCATTATTATACCCCAATTTAAAATAATATTTATTTATTATTAATATTTAAGATAAACTCTTGCTTAATTTATTAATTAAATATAATAATATTATTAATAATAATAGTAATTATACTAAATTTTAAAAAGAAATGTTAAAACATAATCCTATAGTCTAAATTCAAAAATCCAAAACATTAAATTCAAAACTTCATAATAATCTTGTAAAATATATTAAAATAACAAAATAATATTTAAATATTATATAAAAAAATATATAAAATTTATATTCTAAAATTTCAGGTTATTACAATTCTAATACCTGCCAGCAAGGTTAATTTAAACCGGACTTTTTCTTAATAATTCAAGTGCGGGGTCAGCGAGATCAACTCAAAGTCGTACTCACTCCGACTTATTTATATATATAAGGATTGGGTCCCGGTGAGTCAAGCTTCAACCGTGACTATCCATCCTATCATCCCCATATACACACCATACTCATGCCAACACACACACAAAACTCCAAATTACCTTAAGGCAACATCCACAAATAAGTTTATTAACATATGCAACACAAGAACGTGCCTAGCTTTTAACTATTTATATACATATGTATAAGTGAATGTATGAACATGCCTAAAATATAAATTAATAATATTGAAATTACAAATAAAATTAATATCAACTCACAAATTAACCGAAAATCACTGAGGCGACTTAAAGGAGGAGGAATGTTAATTTGGATCACCTAAACAATTGTATTCATTAATTTATCAATGTTAAAATAAAACAATAACTTAAAGAGTTAAAGACACCCTAAATTTTATGCCGAAAATCTAATAAAGTTTTCCCTACACCTAGGACCTACCAAACCTACAAAACAGTTCAAACAACACTTTCTAATCCAAAGGTCTTAGGCCCACAATACAACACCATCATAATGGGACATTTTAGCTATTAAGTTTAAAACTAACATTTTGCAAACTAACACTTCCTACCCAAACAACCAAATCTCACGTGTTCACACTATTTAGCTATTAAGTTTAAAACTAACATTTTGCAAAAACTATTCAAACTAACTCCAAAGATTCTATAATTATGCCCCGTATTCCTTAGCAATGTTATTATACTAATATAATTGGAATCATGATTTTCTAGCTACCCACGAATATTTTATGAATTTTTATTCTAAACCCAACTTTAGGCAAAATGGGACATTTAAAGTTCGGATTTATCTATGCCAATTTTGACACCTGCAACATGTCCAAGGCATCTGAAAATGGTAGGAAACACTTTAATATTTATTCACTTCCAAAGTGGGTTCGACAGCCCACGTATCTGCTCCGAAATTGTAGTCTTAGTCGTTAGTGGAATTTCCTCGAAACAAAAATATCTATGCGAAGCACACAACATCAAGAGTTATAATATAATTTTTATTTAATTAAAAAGACTTATTTAAGACCTGAAAAATCACTAGTAAAGTCGTGGAACCCACTAAATTTTCGGTATCGAAAAAATTCCAAATTAGTATCGTTGGAAAGCTCTTGACGAGTAGAATGCGTTGATGGTCTTAGAATTTCAGTGTGGTTCACGGTTTGGAAGAAATCTAGCCCAGAAGTCGAAAATGGCTAAAATTGTATACAAATAATTAGTATAATAATAATTAGTAATGTATAAAAGGTTAACTATATAACAGAAAAAATAAAAGTAAGATGAATAATGAAGAATATATTGAAGTCACTTTAAACTCAAATTAAAAAATGACTAAAAAAAGACAGCTGCGGTACCTGAAGAAACTCCTGAAGTGAGAAGAACAAAACAAAAAAAAAAAAAAAAAAAAAAAAAAAAAAAAGTCGAAAAAAATTAGTCAAATTTAAAAAAATGAAAAAATGATTTAAAAAATTGAGAATTTTACAAAGGACAATTTGATCGATTAACCGAGAAATCAAATAAAAAAAAAAAAAAATTAAAAAAAAAAAAAAATAAAAAAAAAAAAAAAAAAAAAAAAAAAAAAAAAAAAAAAAAAAAAAATAAAAAAAAAAAAAAAAAAAAAAAAAATATTTTAATATAAAAAAAAAAAAAAAAAAAAATTTTAAAAAATGATGTTTTTTTCTTCAAAAGATATTTTAAATAAAAAAAAAAAAAAAAAAAAAAAAAAATAATAAAAATTTAAAAAAAAAAAAAAAAAATTATAAAAAAAAATAAAAAATTAAAAAAGCTCAAAAGTTTTCTTTCTTTTTTCTTAAGCTTTAATTAAGCTTTAATTTCTTTTTCTCTTCAAAAATAATCTTTCTTAAAAACTTAATTCTTCAAGAAAGAAAAAGAAAGAAAGAAGAAAAAAAAAGAAGTTGAAAGAAAAAAAAAAAGAAAAAAAAAAGGTTTCAATTTTAACAATTCAATTTCTTCTTTAAAACTTTAAATTTCATTTTAATTCCTTAAATGATTCATTAAATTATTGAAAAATATTAAAAAGGAAAAAAAAATATTATTGAATAAATGAAATGAAATGAAGAGAAAATGGGTGAATTGAATTTTGGATGAATACTTAGTTGAAAATGAGTAATTGGAACCATTATTAGTGAAAAATGATTTAGTTGTAGTTTATAGTTGAATGTTATGATTTAAATTAATGTTGTTAGATGGATGAATTGAAATGTGAATAAAATTTTTTAAAATTTATTTAAAAATGAATTGAAATAAAAAAAAATGAAAAAAAATAATTTTTTGAATGAAAACCAAAAAAATGAAAAAATGAATGAAACCCATTCAAAGGACCAAATTTCAAACCCACCAAACCAATATAAAGCCAAATGACAACAATGAAAAAAAAAAAAAAGAACCAAAGAGAGAGCACAATTAACATGAAAAAAATAAAAAAAAAAAAAAAAAAAAAAAACAAAACAAAACAAACAAATGAAAAAAAAAGTGAAAATGAAATGATTAAATTGAAAATTGCAAATGAAAAGTCATTGAGCGTCATCATTCGACTGAAGATCGAAAAAATTGTTAATTTGGTCATAGTTAGTAGGATAGAATTGAAAAAAAAATATTTCATTCAAATCATCCCATAAACCTATAATTCAAATTCAAATATAATTTTATTATTTGAAAAATTAAAAGTTAAACTTAATTTTTATCAACAAACAAACAATAATGGAGTTATGATTGATTTCTTAAAAATTGGATTTAGGTGTTTCTTTGGAGATGAAAAAAACTAAGTAGAACTAAGAGAACATGAGAAAAGAAATAGTAGAACATTTCAGAACTTAACTTAAAAAAATTCAAATGAACTTAAAATCCAAAAAAAAAAATTCCAAACCCAAAAAAAAAAAAATGCAAAAAACAAAACTTAAAATGAGAATTTGCATGAAAAAGAAAAAACTGAAACAAATGATCCAAAACCAAAATGAGAATACACAGAAACAAAAAAGAAACAAAGAAAAAGAGAACAAAAAAACAACAAAAATAAAAAAATAAATCCAAATTCCAAACTTAAAACTCCAAAAAAAAAAAACCAAAATGCACAAAAAAAAAAAAAAAATTAAATTTGCCAAACCAACAAAAACAGTTTACCATTTAAAACCAGTGTGGTGGGAAAAGGTGTGTGGAGGTGACCAAAATTTGAAAGTCAAGAATTCAACTTGAGTACTTGAAAGAATAAGATTAAAAGTGAAAAGTGAAAAAAAAAGAAGAAAGAGAAAATAAAATAAAAGAAGATTTGAGCTAAAAAATTTTTTTAATTTATTTTTTTATTTATGTTAAAGTATTAAATTTATAAAATATAAAAAATAAAAGAAAAAATAAAAAAAAAAAAACAGGAAAAAAAAAAGAAAGAGGGAAACACTTGAGAACCGACTCTGTTTTTTATTTATTTAATTTATTTTTTTTAATAATAATTATTTTATGAATAATAATATATTATTGATTAATTTTATTAATATGAAATATTAGATATTTGAAATTTATTGAAATTTATATTAAATATTAAATTTGAAAATGTTTTAAAAAATGTTTTTTAAAGAGAGAAAATTTGAGATCATAGATATACATGAATCACCCATGAGCATGACTACACCAATTTAATTTCTGTGATTATTAGAATTGTTTGTGTTTGAGTGTTGAGAGTGTGGAGTGATGAGAATGATGTGATGTGATTATAGATAGCTTTGAGCTAGCCTTTTGCATTTGATGATGTTTATTTCTTTTTATTGTTTTATTTTGATTTTTTTTGTGCATGATTTTGTTTTATGAAATTTATTTTGAGTTTTTGATGATGAAATGAATTTTTTTTTTTTTCAAAATTCATGTTTTTTGTTAAATTTTTGTTTTTTGTTTTTTTTTTTTTTAAATTTTTATTTAGTCAAATTTTTATTATTTTAGATTATGCACCATAAAAGATTAACCTAGTAGTCGATCTATCTATCGAGATACGAGATATTAGGAGAGAGCTGAGAGAGATGAGATGAGAAGAGAAGCGAGAATGATTGTTTGGATCTCATTTATAATTATTTATAATAATAATATTTATTTATTATATATTTATTTAATGTTGTATGTGTATGTAATATGTGATGATGGATGAAGATGGGTTTTTTTTGTTTTAAAAATAAAAATAAAAAAAAATTTAAATTTAATTTTTATTTTTGTTTTTTGTAAATGTTTGTATTTTGTATACATAAATTGTTTATAAAATAAGAAAATGAAATATGTTTGAAATTGATTTTTTGATTTTTGAGATGATGAAATTTATTGATTGATTTGAATGATTGATTGATTGATTGATTGATTGATTTGATTTTGAAAAGAAGTAGAGAAGAGAAAAACTTTTTTTTTTTTTTTATTATGATTATTGAAAAAAAAAAAAAAAAAAAAAAACAAAATTTTTTTAAAATAAAAAAAAAAAAAAAAAAAACAAAAAATTCCAAAATTTCCAACACTTCTTTTTTATTTTAAATATTAAAAAAAAAGAAGCAGAAAAAAAAAAAAAAAAAAAAAAAGTTAACTAGCTTTCCACTAATTAATTTTATGTTTTAAATATTAAAAAAAAATGCTCAATCTTGTCAAAGTAAAAAAATTGTTTAAAATCTTGTGGGAATGTAATAAGAGTTATCGGTATGTGAAGTTCGGTAGTTCATTAGGTATTCTATGGGATCATGTTATGCCTTACAGAGGGGTAAGGTGTGACAAAAAATTTTCAGACTTAATTCGTACAAACCGCTCTATGAAAATTAGTAAAATTAGTGTCTATGAAAACTCACAAGGAGAAGAACACAATGGGGACAAGACCAGGTCCAATTTATAGCCGAAATTGCCGAAAACGATGAAGGAAGACGAAAAGGCATGCGTGAGGGAAGGGAAACTTTAGGTTGCAATTCTAGCCGAAGGGAGAAGCGGCGACGGCAACGAGGAAGGGTGGTCGGTGGTACACTGGTGAGGGAGGAAGGAGGGGGAAGTGGTGGCTGGCAGTAGGGGTGAGAGAGGAGAGAGAGAGAGGAAGGAGAGGGAGGGGAAAAGAAAAGGGCCTATCCGATTCAGTTCAATTCAACCGATTTGATTTATGACACTTAAAAATTAATTTTTACTCTACCTTAAAACCCAAAACGACTTCAGAAAATTTCGATAAAATTATCAAAAACTCAAAAAAATTTATGAAATCTAAATATATTTTAAAACTTATCACGTGATCTTTAAATTAATTTTTAAAAATTATTAAATTTAATTATCTTAAAAAATAAAAAATTAAATTTTAAAAATTCAAAAAAATTCAACTTAAATATAATAATATTTAATATATTAAAATATCAAAATTTATATATAAAATAATTATTTAAAAATTTAAAATGTTACTATCGATGTAACTATTAGTGTCAACCACACTTATTAACACCAATATAAATAATTCAAGCTTGTATTAGAGAGATGTAACTTTAAATTTTTTAGCATTACATCTACGAAGATAGTTCTAAAAAACATAATGAAAATAAAAAAAAGAAATAATAATAATAATAATAATAATAATAATAATAATAATAATAATAATAATAACTTTTTTAGAATAACGTATAACTTAGTATATTAAATTATAATCAAATTAAAATTTGAAATAAATTAGTGAATTATAAATAAAAAATTAATATAAAAAAATTATAATCACTTATGACATTTTACAATTAATTTAGTGTATCAAAATATTAAAATAATAACTACACATTAAGAATAATTCTCTTCTTATTTATGTTAATAAAATTTAAATATGAAAAATATATATAAAGAGTTCAAACTTAAATATTTTATAACTATATAATTCATTTACATAATTTTATTTATATTTTTTTATTAATTTTAATAAAATTCATTTATTAAAATTATTAAAAATATTTATATATAATATATACTTTTGAAATTTTTTTTATAAAGTTGAGTGGGCTGAATTGACCCACTCAACACAAATTGACTCCACCACTCTTAAGGATTTATCAAGATTGAATTATATGATAGAATATTTATATAGTCTATCCTATATTTATAAAATATTGACTCTTAACCGATGAGTTTATTGAAGTCATCTTCAAAATATGAAACCATTGTCCTGATAGTGGTCTAATAAAGATATGGGCCCCAGCAAAAAACTCAACCCACCTAGATTAACAGAAAGAGCTGGCCCAAGGCCCAAAAGAAACTCCAAATTGGTTCTGCCAGATGAAGGATCCGCCGAAGAAGAGGACGCCATCGCCACTGTCACAGAAAGCTTTCAGGGAAGACAAAAAATCGCAAGACGCATTGATGCAACCATCATTCCAAGAACAGGCTCGCCGCTACAATCACCCCAGAAGCTAGAGCAAAGCCTAGGAAGGACCCAAAAGTTAGCAAAAAGGAAATTGGCATAACCATGGAAAGGGAAGCACAGATCAACAGAGCAATGACAGAGGGTGGAGGCGATATGACTCTTCGGCGACTCACTCGCGCCTTTCGAAAAGGCCAATGGACTTTATCGGCTCCTTAACGATAACCACCAACACATGCATTCTGCACTCTCTTCAAAATCTCGACAAAATGAGCCTCAGGTCTGAACTTCACGCGTCACCTATACCCATAAACACAGCAAGGACAGAAAAACATAGAAGCACAACCCACAAGCATGCAACTTGACCTAGTTGTAAGAAAAGACAAATCAAAATCACCCCCTCACCAAGAAGCCCAATCTACCTCAAAAACACACCAAAAGTTTATTCACAACCTTGCTCGAAGGTGGGAGAGAAATCCACTTTCCGAGCAGGGTAGAGCACCCCTTCTCGAAAGGGGTAAAGGTAGCCCCAAAGTCGACTGAAGAAGAGGCTAAACCTAATAAATGAGGAAGTACTCGAGAGAAAATGTCTCTCTCTAGAACAGCTAAGGACAGAGAGAAAGCCCCTTAATTCAACGTGTGTAAAGCAATGAGCTATATTTAGCGGATAGTTTGACTTTCATACAAAGGAATCATCTTAAACTACCTTTCAACACGTGGCATCAAGAGCTGCCGGATCATGATAAATCCATTAGCGAAAAGGCTACAAGAGAGAACTCAGGGTAACTAGCATATGGTCTGTCTCAGCATACCAGAACTCCACTAAATCCTGAAAAATTGCATTTCTCAATCGACATAGTCTTTTTAATGAAATAAACAGTCTATTTTCCAGATAGAAAGGAAGAACAACCCTAAGTGGATAGTGATCGAGGAGCGATTCTGGAATTATTGTCTTGAGTCTTCTCTTGCTGGTATGCAATTTTTCACTTTTGATTTATCTTCTGGAATTTCTTTTCAGTTCGAACTGAGAAAGAAAAAAATGAAATTATTTCTTCTAAACCCTAGAATCTTCGATTTCCTTTGGAGAAAAGTTACATTTTACAGGTTTTTCTTATTAATTTAATTCTTTTTTTGTTTTTGCTAATTTCGGTATTATTTGGGGGTTTTGTATATGGAGTGTGATAGCTGTCATATGGGAAACTTGGTGATGCCTACTTCGTTGTGAACTTGTAAAGTCACTTTTTGGAACTTGGGTTTTGTTGGATTTGTGTTTGCTCTTTTTTCTTTTTTTCATGCTAATTGTCAAGCGAAAGACAATGCCCCCTCTGCCTTCTGCAAACGTTTTGAGAGTTCAATTTATTTTGTTAACTCAATGATCAGAGAATTGATCTGGTCAATGTACTGGTTGATTTATAATTACAAATATGAGTTTGATGAAGGTTCCTTAGGAACTTTCATATTGTTTATTGTCACTAATGTATCTTTTGATAAACTTGTTTACTTACTATCATGATCGACTTGAATTTAAGCATAGGTGATTAGTAAAAGAAGGACTGAATTGCTTTAAAAATGAATCGTCAAATATGTTCCTTGTCGCTTTGTTGGATTAGTTTTATGGTTGAACTGATTGATTTGAGTTGTGGTTAAGCTCACTTCTTCCTATTTAAGATTCTTGCAGTTTGAATGCATAACCATGTTCCTGAACATTTAATCTATCTAAATCTTGCTGATTTATTAATTCATCTGCCATTGCTTTTTGTATCCGGATAACGAACAGGTCAGACACCATAAACCTTTTCTCGGTATCCTGTTTTCTGATTGATCAGATTTGATGCCCTTCAACTATTACTTTCCGGAATTCTGATTTCTGAGTAGTTCCTCTCACCTGCTGTCAAAAGAAGTCATTTGCTATTGTTAAGGATATGAGGAAAGTGTGTCTGCATGTTGCATATTATATTAGTCAAAAATTCTGAATTATTTGATTCTAATGAGCAAAATATCTTCTGTGGATATCTTCAGGTACAATTTCCAGGATAATCGCAATTATGGGTGATTTTTCAATTCATATTAGTGCTGACCTTGTTAATAGACTTGTCAATAATGGTGAGAAGTTAAAGAGGAAACCAAAGAAAACTAAAGTTAAGATACCCCAAGAATCTGCCCATCCCCAAGATAAGGTGAATGAAAAGCAACTTCATGATGATCTTGAAACACACAAAGGGGTTCCTTCTCCAGCATGGCCAGTACAACCTCCATTGTTCTTGCCAGCAACCCCATCTTCACATTCTGCACGCACAGAGTTGGATGCAATTAGATCTGTCCTTCAAGAAAGTGAAAGAGTTTTGGCAAAGTTGCAGAAGCAGGAAGATGGCATGCTGCAAGCAGTAACAGAAAGGGCCAAGGATCTTCATGATAAGGAATTTAAGCTTCCATATCAGAAGCCTATGCCCTGTTTGGGTGATTATGAAGCTTGCCGGGCATGCTACAAGGAGCATGGTAATGATATTTTGAAGTGTGCTCCTTTAACTAGGAGCTATTATGATTGTGTTCACAGAGTTAAGCAGCAGGTAAGTCTGGCAGATCAATAGTTTTTCATGGGGGGAAAATTTTCGAATTCTTCAATATGCATGATTCCATGCTAATTGCCAGTTTGAGAGATGATTCAAGTACATTTTGAGGTGCAAATAAAGCAAACTTTGTTCTCATTACTGTTATTGGAATGTATGTTTTTCTTTCCTGATGTCATTTAGGATTTTGTTAAATCTATTGTCCGAACTCCGAACTCTGTTTTAGTTGGATTCCAACAATTTAACTCTCAGAGTTTGGACTTGTGTTAAAGTTTTTGATGTCTACACACTTCCACATCACAGATTTGTGCCGTTAAAATCAGAAATCTTTTTATAGTACTTCCAATTAATATAAGATACATGATGCTTTTCTCATTCTTTTATCTTGGAGAATTGTCTATGCTGTTATATTGTTGGTTTATTTATTTATTTATTGAAGCCATCCAAGAAAGTTGATGGGCTCTCATGGGAGAATGCTCATTAGTTACCATAAAAGTAATTTGACTTCAACGAGGTTTTTTTTTTTTTTAATCAATAATTGAATTTACAAATACCTGTATGGTTGATAAATTTGTGTTTCATTATCGGTCGAGTATGCAGCTGGGCGAACAATAAATATATTTAGTTTGGATTTTTTTGCAGAAGATGTTATATTTGTGGAGAAGGGAGAAATTGAACGAGAACCGTAAACTTTTGTTTCTTCTTGAGATTTGGTTCAAGAAACTTCTTGTTCGTAATTTGGATGGGAGTAGAGCCACTGGGACCGGAATATTTTCCCAATTACATTGAAAAGGAGCTGAATAGTTATTTTGTTTCACTTCTCTTGATGATGGCTAGGTTGAAATTGTCCAATAAAAAACATCCTGCGCAGCTAAGCATTATTTGGAGGGTGAGCACTTCATAGAAAAGACGTGTGAACAATCACAAAAATATTTAAATTTGTCAACAATTGTCGGCCTGAGTTTATTCCTCTAAGCAGGGCCGGTAGCCACTGAGGGTGCGGAAAATCGACTTTTGATTTGATGCGGAAGTGGAAGGCACTTGAGGATTTGTGAGGCTCACAACTTCCTGTGAATTCATTCGAGTCAAGTGGATAAGCAAGTGGCACACACTCTTTGCTTTATTTTCTTTATATATATTTTTAAAAAAGATAGTTGTAATTTTTTTTTTAAATTTTGTTATTGAATTAATATTAATAAAGAGTTTTCATAGAAATAATTATGTCTTTCTTTTTCCAAAAAAAAAAAAAATATGTCTTTCTAAAACCTAAAGCACTTAAAACATTATTTTTCTAAAGAAAAAGTAAGATTGGAACTCACATATTTCTTACACTATTTTTAATTTTAGCATTAAAATAAAGGCTAATTATTCCAGCAATGGTGGCTTGGCACTAACGAGAGCTACTAATCTCCGCTTTTTTTCATTAATTTCCCTATGGCTTCCCTCATTTCAAATTATTGATCCAAATCCTTTTTCCTTCGTTTGAGATAAAATTTTATAAGTATTTAATTCAATTTTTTTTTAATTTTTACATTTAAAATAAAAAAATTAATTCTTTTTAATTTATAAATTTTTATTTCAAAAATTCAAAATTCATATAGTGTAATTTAATTCTTTTTAATTTATAAATTTTTATTTCAAAAATTCAAAATTCATATAGTGTATAATTTTGTGAGAATTTTTTTTAAATTCTTTTTTTTTTCCAACTGAACCCTCACCTTTTCTCTCCATTCTCTACCCTCCTAAAATCTCACTATTCTTTTAGATCCACTGCTTTTTTAAGTAATTTTTAAAATTGTACGGCTTACACTCTGTCCCAGAGCCTTACGATATAGAGAATCCTTTTCAGTGTTGGATAATGTTATCGTTGGTCATTGGTAGAAGAAACGTCACGGATGAGGGAATCTAGAGCGACATGCTAAACTGGTCAATTGTTTCTCCTTTAGATCTTACACCTGTTATTTGGGTGCCAATCGTTCAGTGATTGGTGGGCTGGATACTGCTGTGAAATTTCCACTCCGCAGAGATTTGATATAAGAGTACTCGTGGAAATTCAAATATATTTATTATTTATTATTATTTTATTTTTATTAATTAATAATAATTTAATATATTTATAAAAAATATATATTTTTTATTAAATAATTTACTTATTTATTTTTAAATATATATTATTTTAAAATTAAATATATATCTATAATATAAATAATTCAATTTAATAATAACTCTTATCTTATTCTACGTTTAATAGAACTCTAGAAATATATATATATATATATATATATATATATATATATATATATATATATATATATATATATATACCTTAATCATCTTTTCGAACTTTACCTTTAAAACCTGTTTATCACCTCATTTTTCTACCAAATGCTCTCAACAGATATTTTTATTATCTTTTAAATTATTGTCATATATATATATATATAAATTTACGATTTATAATATGATGTGTGCAGAGAATTCCTAAATTTTTACTTCTCTATTCATCACTTTTGATTCTATTTTCAAGGTAAAATTTCTCATTCTTTATTCAATAATGGGTGAATTTGATTTTATTTTCTTTCCTTAATTTGTTACAACTACTCTAGAAATTTATTTTTTTTTTTTACTATTGGTATTGAATTGGGTTGATCATGATTACTGTGAGATAGCAACCTTCAATTTAGATTATATATATATATATATATATTAAAGTTATTTTTTTATTATTATTTAATATTTTTCTTTTATATTTTGGGTATGTAAGAGATTCAAATATTCATTATGTCAGCTGAAATTATCTCTCTTTTATTAAATCTAGCTATTATTTTGGAGGTTTCAGGTAAGTGGTAATTATAGTACATGGTATCATTTTAATCCCTTTTAAAATTTCTTAGCATTAAGTTTGTTATGAAATGAAATTTTAAATCAATATTTTAACAATTATCTTACATGTGATTTTTTAGAGTTTTATTTTATTATTGCATTTTATTTCGATTTTGATTAAATAATTGATTTTGTCAACTATCTCTACATTAGAGCCATTAGAATTCCGAGAACATGCCTTTAATGTATTTATATTGATTGATATTTGACTATAAAATTTATCGATGTGTTACACTAAATTGATTTGAGATTGATTTGATCTTGTTGACTCTCTGAAATTATTGAAATAAACTATTGAAATTGCACTATCAGTTATTATTTGCTATCTGAAATTTTTTATTGATTTTGATTGATTGTACAAATTATTTTCTGTTTTGAATTGGCACCTGTGCCCGGTATCTGTTTCTATTATCTGGCCCCACCGTATGGACTATCACAGTATTAGGTTGCATTGTCGAGTCATGCATCATTGCAGTTTATGGTTTGCATTAGTATCATATGCATTAATATATTTGAAGGAGGAGAAAGGTAACTAATATCTGGTAGCGCGCTTACCATCTGGCCTTTGGTGATATGGGTATCATCACCCTGGTGCATTGTACCATAAAATTTTTATTGAATTAATTTCTTTTATATATATGTTTTATGAAATTATTTTATTAATAATTTTGACAGCATGAGCATGATTTTATTGAATAAGAAATTTATTGTGAAATTAATTAAGCATCTGTCTATTCCTATTCCGTTGTGTGTTATAATTATTATTCACTGAGCATTTAGCTCAAACCACGTTTTCTCATATCTATTTGGATCAAGAGAATTCGATTGATCCAAATATTCAGTCCATTTTCTGGAGAGGAACAATCTTTGATTTGTTCTCATGTTATGCCCGAATTCATGTTTCCTCAGGCTAATAATTAGTTTAGTTTATTGAACAGTTTAAGTTTTTATTTGAAATCTATAGAGACTCCGCAGTTTACTTATATAATATTTAAGATGTTTATTCAGTATTTTATTTATTTGAATTTTGTATATTTTTTGGGATTAGTAAGTAATAATATATTTATTCAAGATACTCTGATAAGGCTTGCATGATTTAAGAATACTTAAATTATACGCCGGTCACATCTCAGAATTTTGGATCGTGACAAAGTTCGTATCAGAGCTCGATTGAGGTCTAGTAAACTTGCGGAGCATAAGATCATTAACATCTTTTCAATTTATCATTGCTTTAGATGTCTGTTTCCTTCGTACCTTTCACCTATCTTAATTTGGCTCACATTTTCAAATTTAATGCTTGTTTATTTAAATGAATAGGTGCCTGGGTCTGTTAGACGTAAGAGGAGAACTAGGGCCAAGGGTCTTAATGGTGCAAACCTTGATCCAACAGGGGAGGTATCACCTCAAACTATTAATCAGACATCTGAACAGACGCCTATGGCTAAGACTGGGGCACAACCATTTCCAATTAGCTACTGCAGCTCAAGCACCTAGAGCTGGTCAAGTTACTGTGGCAGATCTAGCAGTGGGATTGCATGCAGTGAATCATGCTGTTAATACTATAACTGAGTACCTTACAACTCAATTACAGCAACAGGTGGTTGGCTCTATTTCAGCACCAGCTCAGGATAGGGCTCGATTCCTTGACTCTACAGACTTTCTCAAGCTAAAACCAAAGGAGTTCACTGGAGAGGATGCATTAGTTGATCCCTTAGATTTTCTAAATGACATGGAGAGGTGTTATGACACTATGGGTTACAGTAGTGCTAGGATGGTGATGTTGGTAGGAAATCAGCTTAAGGGAGTTGCTCGTGAGTGGTATATCTCTAAGAAGAATGGGTGACCCGAAGGTTCTATCCTCTGGCCTGAGTTTCACTCTCTCTTCTTAGAGCGATTTCTCCCTCCTAGTGTTCAAGAGGCTAAGGCTTTGGAGTTTGAAACCTTGAAGCAAGGTAAAATGACAGTTACAGAGTATGAGATGAAGTTTACAAAATTATCCCATTTTGGTAAACACTTGATTCAAAATGAGGAAAAGAAGGCTCGCAGGTTTGAAAAGGGCTTACGAGACAGACTAATTGATTGTGTAGCTCCTTTACGACTACCTAAATATGAGGAGGTGGTTGATCGGGCTAAACATATGAAGATGTATGATGATAAATGTTGGGCTCGTAAGCAACGCAAGCGATTTAAGAAAGATAGTAAAGGTAATCAATTTAATAGAGGACAGAGTCATCAGGGTTCTTATCAGGATAATAAACAGGGTTCTCAGTCTATAGTTGGCAATAGGGCACATCACTAGAATTGTTCAGGGATGTGAGCAGAGGACTCATGCAGGGAATGCTCGGTATAACCAGATTAGCACTGAGCCTATTACCGCTCCTTGTCAGCATTGTGGTAAGCCACATAAGGGCACTTGTCATTAGGTCACTAGAGCATGCTTTGGTTATGGATAGCTGGGACACTATAGACAGGACTGTCCTACTAGTGAAGACAACTCAGGGTGCTGGTCAAGCAGCACATTCTGCTCCGTCTCAGGTTCAACCAGTTTCATAGTATAGTGGTAGAAGTCAGGGTTTTGGTGGTCGCAGTCAGGGTGGTAGAGGTTCTGGTGGTAGAGGATTTGCTCAAACTTAGGGACATACATCTGGTGGTAGAAGTCAAGCTAGGGTTTTTGCTTTGACTCAGTAGGATGCTCAGGCATCTAATGCAGTAGTGATAGGTATACTTCCTGTTTGCTTATTTGATGCTAGAGTACAATTTGATCCTAATTTCAGTCATTCCTTTATTTCTCCATACTTTTCCATGAGATTGAGTACACCACCTACTTTGTTAGAGTATCCTTTATCTGTATCAACACCTATGAGGGATGCAATAGATATTGATATGGTGTATAGGGGATGTATAGTTCACATTGGAGATAGGGAATTAGCCGCATATATTGTTTCTTTGGATATGTTTGAGTTTGATGTGATTTTAGGAAAGGATTGGTTAACCACTTATCATGTTTCATTGGATTGTCATAATAAAGTTGTACTCTTCAAAATTCATGGGGAGGTAGAATTTCAATTTCAGGGAGATTGCAGTATAGCCTCTAGTAATCTTATCTCAGTAGTGAGTGCTAGACGATTATTGCGAAAGAGGTGTAAGGGGTATCTAACTTATGTTAGAGATGTTCAGGTCGAAGGTGTAGGTTTGGAGAATGTTGTAGTGGTTAAGGAGTTTCCTGATGTGTTTTCAGAAGATTTATTAGGTTTACCCTCGGAGCAAGAGATAGAGTTGGTATAGACTTAGTTCCTAGAACTGAGCCCATATTTATGCCACCTTATCGTATGGCACCCGCAGAACTTAAGGAGTTGAAGGAGCAGCTATAAGACCTACTAGATAAGGGGTTTATTCAACCTAGTGTTTCTTCATGGGGTGCTCCTGTGTTATTTGTACGGAAGAATGATGGGTTTTTGAGAATGTGCATTGATTATAGGCAATTGAATAAGGTGACTGTGTATAATAAGTATCCTCTTCCACGCATAGATGACCTGTTTGACCAACTTCAAGGTGCAAAGTATTTTTCCAAGATTGATCTTTGATCTGGGTATCATCAATTAAGGGTCAAGAAAGAAGACATACTCAAGACGGCCTTTAGGATTAGGTATGAACACTATAAATTTCTTGTAATGTCTTTTGGTCTTACCAATACTCCAGCCACTTTTATGGATCTCATGAATAGAGTTTTCAAGCCTTTCTTAGATCAATTTGTTACAGTGTTCATCGATGACATTCTTGTGTACTCAAAGAGTAAAGAAGAGCATGAACAGCATTTGAGAATTGTCCTTCAGATCTTACGGGAACGCAAGCTATATGCCAAGTTCTCAAAATGTGAGTTCTGGTTAGATAGTGTGGCTTTCCTCGGCCATACATTATCTAAGGATGGGGTGTGTATTGATAAGAAGAAAGTTGAGGCAATGCTTCATTGGCCTAGACCCACAACTATGTCAGAGATTCGTAGTTTCTTGGGTTTAGCAGGGTATTATAGACGGTTTTTTCAAGACTTCTCTCGTATTGCAGCACCTTTATGTCACGACCCAACCTATGGGCCGGACCAGCACTAGAACCTGGGCCAGCCTAAAGCCCCCGAGGCCCGTAGTAAGCCTAACTGTTCATTAACCCAACTCTAAGGCCCATTTGGGCCCAATATCAAGAAAACAAACGGACAGAGTCCGGCCATAAAATAGACTTACCAACGGGGAGTTTTCGACTCACCCGACCTGTAAACACAATATATAGTCAATTGGGGAGCTCAGCTCACCCTCCACATACTCATCAACATAATAATAAATGGGAGCTCAGCTCCCTCATCCAATCCATCAAACATGCATAGCATATTAAGTTTACAGGTCCCAAAATAATAATTTAGTTTACAGACCCAAATCAAATAACATTTCTAACACATGCGGAAATTCTAGGATTTAACAAGTTTATACAAACAGTAATAATTGACCTGCGAGGGAGAAAAGCAGGTTAACCAAAATAAAATCCTCTTGTAGCCTGAAAAAATATTGAACAGGAGTGAGCGTTCGACTCAGAGAGTAAAATATCAATTTTAACCATAATCTCTATAAGTATCTAGAACTATTGCACTCAGAGAGTGAAATGCAACATCAACAACATTTTCACATCATAACATCAAAAGGTAATTTGGAGCACTCACACACCTGTAGTATCAATCATAACATATGGGAGCCGATCCCTATACACTCTCTTAAATCCAACTCGGTGCCGAATTACTCAAGCTCGACTTCCACTTAATAACCAAATCGAGGGTCCAATTACTCAAGCCGTGACTACCCCTCAAGGATCGGGTCCCATGAATTACTCAAGCCGTGGATCGCCGTCCTATCCATAGTCCACACCACATCACACGCACGCCAACGCACGCAAACTGCTCCAAATTACCACAACAACATCCATGGCACATCAACAGTTATGAATGCAACATAAATCGTGCCTAGAGTTTAACTACATAAATATATGCATATAAGTGATGCATGGGCATGCTGAACATATAATAATATCGAAATTACAATTAAAATTAATATTTTACTCACAGACTTGACGATGGTCACTGAGGCTGCTGGGCGGAGGAAGAAGGCTGTCCCGGCTCACCTGACAATTATATTACAATTATTTAATATAATCTGACTCAATACAAACAACGAAAAAGACCAATACGTCCTAAGTCATGCCAAAAATCCGGCAAAGTCTCCCCTATATCTAGGACCTACCCAACCTGCAAAAGGGTTCAAAACACACTTCTATACTCACAATCCATATGTCCACAGTTCAATCATATCACACAGCCCCTCCTGGGCCCATCAAATCAGTCATCCATCACAATACGCAAAATTTCAATTTAGTCCTTATTATTGATCATTTTTGCAAAAACTGCCCAAACAAGCTCTAAAAATTATAAAACTTTGCCCCGCGGTCCTTAGCAATATTACTAAGCTATTGCAAAAAGAATCGTAATTTTCTAAGCTACCACGAATATTTTACGGATTTTTAACCCTATTTAAGCACTAGAAAATTACGTAAAAACAAGGTTCGGGTTTACCTTTGCCGATTCCGACTTCGGGGACGCACTCGGGACGTCTGACAATGGGGGGGTAGCCAAAACCTCGGTCCAATTCGGAGACTTTTCCGTGCAGTGCATGCGGCCCGAAATTTGCGGTCAACTATCAATTTCCGAATCGAGGATACCTACACGAAGCCCATAACACAGGGGTTAGTACATAAATTTTTCAGAATTTTCTAAGCTCATTAAATGCTCGGAAAAACACTGCGAAATTCCGTGGGACCCACCAAAAAACGGGGTAGGAAAAATTCGAAATTTATGTCGTTGCGAAGCTCTCGACGAATGGAGCATGCTGGTGGCCTCGGTTTTCTCGTGGGATTCACGGTTTTCGAGACATCTAGCCCAAACGTCGAAATGGGCTAACATCGTCCCGAGCACAAAGCGGACAAACCGCTCGAGGGATTTCGGCGTTCTTGGTGTCTATGGAAAGCTCTCGAGTAGATGATTTTAGACACAAGACCGGTCCAATTGGTGGCGGATCGGCCGAATTTGGCGGGAAGTCAAAGCGGCGGCGTTCACGCGTTTTCGGCCGTTTAGGCGTGGCCTGGGAGGCTGGCGCGCCATTTGGGTAGGTGGTGGCCGTGGTGGGGTGGGAGAGAAACGAGAGAGAAAAGGGAGAGGGACGACGCGCGCGGGGAAGAAAAAGGGAAGAAGGAAAAAGGCCGGTCCGATTCGACCGGTCCGATCCGGTCCGGTTCGATTCGGCCGGTTCGATTCAGAATACAAAATTTTGAATTTTTACTCTGCCTCGGGACCGAAAACGAGGTCCAAAAATTCTGAAAAAATTCCAGAAAACTCAGAAAAATACGTAGACTCCAAATATATTTTTAGTTTTGCCACGTGGTCTTTAAATTAATTTTTAAAAATCATTAAAGTTTATTTTTTTCGGAAAATCGAACCCGATTTTTAAAATCCGAAAAATCTCAAAAAAATTCCTAAAATTTAAATAAAATTAAAATACCAAAAATGCTCATAAAATTTAAAATTTTAGGGTGTTACACTTTAACTAAGTTGACACAAAAGAATGTAAAATTTCAGTGGTCTGAGGCTTGTTAAAAAAGTTTTCAGGAGCTTAAGACTCGTTTAACTACAGCACCAGTGTTAGCCCTTCCGTTTGGATCAGGGGGTTATGTAGTGTATTGTGATGCTTCTATGATTGGTTTAGGATGTGTTTTGATGCAGCATGGATGGGTTTTTGCATATGCTTCTCGTCAGTTGAAAAGGCACAAGCATAATTATCCAACTCATGATTTGGAAATGGCTGTAGTAATTTTTACTTTAAAAATCTGGAGATACTATCTGTATGGTGAGGGTTGTGAAATCTTTACTGACCACAAAAGTCTCAAATACATCTTTGACCAACGTGATCTTAATCTTAGGCCAAGGAGACGGGTAGAATTGCTGAAAAATTATGATTGCACCATACAGTATCACCCCGGAAAAGTTAATGTGGTGGCTGATGCTTTAAGCAAGAAGTTTTCTGGTAGTTTAGCTCATATATTTATCAATAGGAGGCCTCTGATTGGTGAATTATATGAGTTGCTAGATCAGGGAGTAGAGTTTGAAATCATAGCTGGATAATTCTTAGCACATTTTCGAGTTAGGCCTATCTTGATTGATCGAATTAAGGCTGCTCAGAAGAGGGATTCTCAATTGTGTCAGATTATAGATAGTATTCATCAAGGCCAAGCTCAAGGGTTCATGTTAAATGATGATGGAGTTCTTCATTATGGCACTAGACTTTGTGTCCCCAATGTTGATGAGTTGAGAAGAGAAATCATGGAGGAGGCACACTATTCTGCTTACACAGTACACCCAGATTCAACTAAGATGTACCGTGATTTAAGGGAGCATTATTAGTGGGGTGGCATGAAGAGGGATGTTGCAGACTTTGCTGCTAAATGTTTGACTTGTCAACAGGCTTGTCAACAGGTTAAGGCAAAACATCAGAGAACATCTGGGTTACTTCAGCCATTGCCTATTCTCAGGTGGAAGTGGGAGGACATTGTTATGGACTTTGTTGTGGGTTTACCTAGTACACGAGGTGGTTACAATGCAATCTGAGTGATAGTGGACAGATTGACAAAATCTGCTCATTTTCTTCCTGTGAAGACTACATATGACTTTGCTAAACTTGCATAGTTGTATATAAACAAGATTGTTAGTCTTCATGGAGTTCCAGTTTCCATTGTCTCTGATCGTGGTACTCAGTTTACTTCTCGATTTTGAAAGAAATTCCAAGAAGCTTTAGGAACACAAATAGACTTTAGTACTGCTTTTCACTCTCAGACGGATGGACAGTCAGAAAGGACCATACAGACATTAGAGGACATGCTCGTGCATGCTTTATGGATTTTGGTGGTTGTTGGGATCATCATTTGCCTTTAGTGGAGTTTGCTTATAATAACAGTTATTAGGCAAGTATAGATATGGCTCCATATGAGGCATTATATGATCGAAAGTGTAGGTCACCGATTTGTTGGGAGAAGTTGGAGAAATAAGGCTTACTAGACCAGAGTTGATATAATTAACTTCAGAGAAGGTTCGATTAATTCGTGATCGACTTTTGACTGCTCAAAGTCAACAGAAAAGTTATGCTGACCCTAAGCGTAAAGATGTAGAGTTTATGGTTGGTGATCATGTATTTCTGAGAGTTTCACCTATGAAAGGAATCATGAGGTTTGGGAAGAAGGGGAAGCTTAGTCCTCGTTTTGTTGGTCCATTTGAAGTTTTGGAGAGAATTGGAGCAGTTGCTTACCGTTTAGCCCTTCCACCTGGTTTTGCACATGTACATTCAATTTTCCATATCTCTATGCTTAAAAAGTATGTACCAGATTCATCTCATGTTTTGCAACCTCAAACCATACAATTTAGGGATGATATGTCATATGAGGAGCAACCAATAAAGATTTTAGATCGACAAATTAGGAAACTCCAGTCTAGGAAAGTGGCTTTGGTCAAAGTCTTGCGGCATAATCACACAAGTAGTAAGGCCACATGAGAGGCAAAATCTGAAATGCAAACCAAATATCCTCACTTATTTGATCCTTCAGGTTAGAATTTTGTCTATTCAAATTCGGGAACCAAATTTTTTTAAGGGGGGAAGTATGTGGAAACCCATATATATTTATTATTATTTTATTTTAATTAGTTAACAATAATTTAATATATTTATAAAAAATATATATATATTTTATTGGATGGTCTACTTATTTATTTTTAGATATAGATATTATTTTTGAAATAAAATATATATCTGCAATCTGAATAACCCAGTTCAACAATAATTTTTATCCCATTATACACCTAATAGAACTCTTGAAATATATATATACTCTAATCATCTTTTCTGCTAAACTTTGCTTTCAAAACCTGTTTGTTACCTCCTTTTTCTACTAAATACTCCCAACATGTATTTTCATTATCTTTTAAATTATTGTTATATATGTACATATATATATATATATATATATATATATATATATATATATATATATATATATATATATATATATATAAATTTATGATTTATAATCTGATGTGGGCAGAGAATCCCTAAATTTTTATTTCTCTATTCATCACCTTTGATTCTGTTTTCAAGGTAAAAATTCTCATTTTTTATTCAGTAATGGGTGAATTTGATTTTATTTTCTTTCCTTGATTTGTTACAACTACTCTAGATTTATTTTTTCTTTGACCAATAAAATTGAATTGGGTTGATCATGATTACTGTGAGATAGTAACATTCAATTTAGATTTTATATATATATATATATATATATATATATATATATATATATATATATATTAAAGTTATTTTATTTTATTATTATTTAATATTTTTCTTTTATATTTTGGATATGTAGGAGATTCAAAAATTCATTCTTTCAGCTGAAATTGTCTCTCTTTTATTGTCTCTAGCTATTATTTTGGAGGTTTCAGGTAAGTGATAATTATAGTATATGGTATCGTTTTAGTCATTTTTAAAATTTCTTAGCATTAAGTTTGTTATTAAATGAAATTTTAAATCAATATTTTAACAATTATTTTACATGTGATTTTATAGAGTTTTATTTTATTATTGAATTTGATTAAATAATTGATTTTGTCAACTATCTCTACATTAGAGCCATTAAGATTCCGGAAACAGGCCTTTAATGTATTTATATTGATTGATATTTGACTATAAAATTTATCGATGTATTACACTAAATTGATTTGAGATTGATTTGATCTTATTGACTCTCTAAAATTATTGAAATAAACTATTGGAATTGCACTATCAGTTATTATTTGCTATCTGAAATTTTTTATTGATTTTGATTGATTTGTACAAATTAATTGTCTGTTTTGAATTGGTACCTGTGCCCAGTATTTGTTTCTATTATTTGGCCTCACTGTGTGGACTATCACGGTATTAGGTTGCATTGTCGAGTCATGCATTATTGCAGTTTATGGTTTGCATTAGTATCATATGCATTGATATCTGTGAATGAGGAGAAATGTATCTAATATCTGGTAGCGCGCTTACCATCTAGCCTTCGGTGATGTGGGGTATCATCACCCTGGTGCACTGTACCATAAAATTTTTATTGAATTAATTTCTTTTATATATATGTTTTATGAAATTATTTTATTAATGATTTTGACAGCATGAGCATGATTTTATTAAATAGAAAATTTATTGTGAAAGTAATCAAGCATCTGCCTGTTTCTATTCCGTTGTGTGCTATAATTATCATTCACTGAGCATTTAGCTCAAACCATTCTTTCTCTGTCTGTTATCTGTTTCAGATCAGTAGAATTCTACAGCTGATCCAAATATTTAGTCCATTTTCTGGATAGGGATAGTTTTTGATTTGTTCTCATGGTATGCCCGAATTCATGTTTCCTCGAGCTAATAATTAGTTTTGTTTATTGAACAGTTTAAATTTTTATTTGAAATCTGTAGAGACTCCGTAGTTTACTTATATGATATTTAAGATATTTATTCAGTATTTTGTTTATTTGGATTTTGTCTATTTTTTGGGATTAATAAGTGACAATATATTTATTCAAGATACTCTTAATAAGATTTGTATGATTTAAGAATATTTAAATTATACGCCTATCACAGCTCAAAATTTTAGATCGTGACAGTACTTGGCCAATCTTATAGTTCCCACTGGTGCATAAGGAATTGGAGCACCTTTAAGAGCATTCACACAAAGAAACGCAACAAATTAAACGGAGCTGGAAAAGTTCAATGATTTGGTTTTTGTACATTGTAATCTTTGGCTTAAAGCCATTTGCCAAAGTAGGAATGGGAAGTGTAAACCTATTGTCTATGACGAACTAGATGTTAGTTTCGAACGGCCTACTGAACTGGACTCTTCAACTCCTCTCTTGGATAATTCATGGGTGGACAATTTGCCCCTTGAATTTATAGAGGCAGTACTTGAATTTGTATATAAAAAGAGTATGGAAAAAAGAATGATTAAATTCAATCTTGAATTTTGAGGCGAAAGTCAAATTTGTCCAAATTGAAGTTCCTCTCCATATCAACATATATTTTTTATTTTAAAGTTAATTAATCCCAATCAAAATTTTAGTGTGTGAAATAAATGTATAATGAAAGTAAATAAAAATTGAAAAAAAATATCAAATTTGCCACTAAAGTTTGAGGCGATGGTTAAATTTACTCAAATTAAAGTTTCAGCCTATAACTTTCTTTTAAAACAAAATTAATAATCTTTTGTCGGACTTTTAACTGTAAAATAATAATAATATTGTGTAAAATTAAAAATGAAAAATTAATTATGTAAAATTAAAAATAATAATATTGTAAAATTTCCTTACAACAAATATGAAAATTTTCATGTTGAAAAAATTAATACTATTGAAAATGCCTGCAAATAATTTTTTCAAAATTTTTTAAATAATTAATTATTTTTTATGTCATTTTTAGAAAAAAATAAAATATTATTTTTAAAAAGGTCCCTTCAAAACATAATTCTAATCCTACATCAAACATAATATATATATATTACATTTGTAAAATCAAGAATATTGTAAAGTGTTCAAAAATAATTTTTTTAAAAATATTTTATATACAATTTTTACATGCATAAAAAAATAAATAGAAAATAAAATATTAATATGATATTAAAAGGTATTAAACTAGTTGAGGTTCACAGGCATATCTCACGAACACCTGTTAATGCACTTCTAATTGAAATTTTAGATAAATTTGACCAAATTTGACTTTTTTTTAAAAAAAATAGTATAATCCCGAATGGGAAACTGGACAGTTATAAGGGATTTTTTTTTTTTTAAATTGCTATTTAAAGGAATCCATTGTACCACTGCAAGCTTCTTGCAATAATTAATTCCACTAATAATAGTGAAAACCCTCAGAGACCTTTCTTTATTTCGTGAACACAGTGATAATCTACCTTTCGTCGTTACTATCTATAATAATAATAATATCATTTTTTAAATCTATCATATTATTAAATTATATTATAATGAGTGATTAGATTTGTGAAGTGGGATATGAATCCTAAAATCAATATTATTAAAAAAAATTTCTCTAAATATCACTTCAAATTTTAATATAAGAAATTATTTTTTAAAATAAAATATTATTAAATTATCTTATTTATTTTAATTTTTTAATTTTTCTTTTTATTTATTACTAAAAGACAAATAAAATATTTTTTTTTCATTATCACGTATATTCATCATTGGCTATTAAAGTAAATTATTATTGACTATGATGACAAACATTTGTTTTTTTTCTAAAGTCGTTACTCATAGATATAGCATCTTCGGCTTCTAGCCTGCTCCTCTATATTAATGCTACTCATTATATATGGTAAGCTGAACTTCTTCGTCTTTATCCTGGAAAAAAAGCGCTGAACTTCTTCGTCTTTATCCTGGAAAAACAGCGCTGAACTTCTTTATCTCCACACCACTCCCATGACAACCGTCTCAAATTTTCTTGGAAATTTCGGCACCGATTTTTCTGCAGCCATATTATTCACCCTCTGCGCCATCTTTGCCGTCCTTTGGTATACGTGGGCGTATGTCAACTCCAAGAAAGGGAGCTTGCCACTGCCACCAGGCCCTCCAGGCCTCCCTTTCATCGGCAACCTCGCCTCGCTTGACCCGGATCTTCACTCATACTTTGCATCCTTGGCCCGTACTTACGGGCCAATCTTGAAGCTTCGCCTCGGATACAAGCTTGGAATCGTGGTCAACTCCCCATCTCTGGCCCGAGAAGTTCTCAAAGACCAGGACATAACCTTTGCTAATCGAGATGTCCCGGATGTGGCCCGATCTGCCGCTTACGGTGGTTCCGATATCGTTTGGACTCCATATGGGCCAGAGTGGAGGATGCTGCGAAAGGTGTGTGTTCTCAAAATGCTTAGCAACACTACCTTGGACTCCGTTTACACCCTTCGCCGCCATGAGGTCCGACAAACCGTGAGTTACCTTTATAGTAAGGCTGGGTCACCCGTGAACTTTGGAGAGCAAGTCTTTTTAACTATACTAAACGTGATAACCAATATGTTGTGGGGAGGCACGGTACAAGGGAAGGAGAGGGCTGGCCTAGGAGCAGAGTTTAGGGAAGTGGTTGCGGACATGACTGAGTTATTGGGCAAGCCCAATGTTTCGGATTTTTTTCCGGGTTTGGGGCGGTTTGATTTGCAAGGCCTGCTGAAGAAGATGGATAGGTTGGCGAAGCAGTTTGATGGCATATTTGAGAAGATGATTGATAAAAGGGTGAAGATGGACGGAGATGGCAGGGATAGTGGCAAAGATTGTAAAGACTTCTTGCAGTTCTTGTTGCAGGTGAAGGACGAGGGAGATACCAAGACACCGCTTACCATGACCCACCTCAAAGCGTTGCTCATGGTATGTAAAATTGCCCTTCTTTATGAGTATGATGATACAGAATATCATTAGGAATTTGAATCTTTAAAAAACAGAACGCATTGAACAATTTAGCTGGCTTATCTGTATAATTATGAATTAATTGCATGGTTTAATAGTTGATTAAGAATACAATGTAGAAGATTAATACCGGCTAAGACAAGGTTATCAACTTATCATTTGGGTAGAAAGGAAGAGGGAAACTTGATATTGGTGGTATGAAAAAGAATTTTTTGCACTAGGCAATAAACATGATGATATTAGTGTTATACGTGGTTAGCTCTGCATCACTTGAAGTTGGCACTTAGGAAGTTCGTTTCATCTGTTTGCTAATTTAAGACCAGAGTTTGAAAGAAGCAAAAGAAAACCTGGAAAAAACAGGTTTCCAAGAAAATCCAACTATGAGTATGACGTTCCTTTGCACATTGCAAGAAAACTTGTTTGCGTATAGAATTTAACATCAGATACAAAAAACAGTGCTATTACATTGAAAATGTGGTGTAGATTAAAATCACTCACAATCCCGAATTGAATTCTTAATGGTTTCTCATATCATAATTGAGTGATCAACTCAACTCAACTCAACTAAGCCTTTGTTCCAAGAACTAGGATTCTCTTTCTTCATTCTAAACGATTATGTGTAATGTTTCTAGGTCATGTGTACTATTTTTTTCCAAGTCAATTTAGGTCTACCCCTTCTTTTCTTTCTATCATACCTAATGTGCTCTACTTGTCCAACTGGAGCCTCCGCTCAATTTAGGTCTACCCCTTCTTTTCTTTCTATCCTCTAACCTAATGTGCTCTACTTGTCCAACTGGAGCCTCCGAATCCTCTAACCCTAATGTATTTACGCTTCACATGACCAAACCACTTCAATCTTCATTCTCTCAACTTATACTCAATTGTCATCACTTACCTTTTTTCTAATACTCTCATTACGGATTTTATCTAGTCTAGTGTGACCACTCATTCACCTTAACATTCTCATCTCCACAATCATAATTGAGTGATTAAATAAAGAGAATCTGAAGCTTTGTGACCACAATTAAAATAAGTGTTAAATTCAAAAGCCAATCCAAATTCCTTCCAACGTTGCAGAGAAAAACACAACAAATGAGAAATCCTATTGATATGAATATGATATTGCTACTTTATTTCAGTAGAAAATTTTTGCTGTCATATTAATAGTTTTACGTTTATAATGAGTAGTAATATCTTTATTGCTTTCATTACTATCATTTATAGTGTGTGTGTGTGTGTGTAATTTGGTGTGCTTTGTTTGCAGGATATGATTGTGGGTGGTACAGACACATCCTCAAACTCAATTGAGTTTGCCATGGCAGAAATAATGAACAAGCCAGAAGTGATGAAAAAAGCTCAGCAAGAATTGGATGCAGTACTTGGAAAGAACAACACAGTAGAAGAGTCTCACATAGACCAATTGCCTTATCTATGTGCCATCATGAAAGAGTCATTGCGGCTGCACCCTGCACTCCCTCTGTTGGTCCCTCACTGTCCAAGTGAAACCTGCATTGTGGGAGGCTACACTATTCCTAAGGGTGCTCGAGTTTTCATTAACGTGTGGGCGATCCATAGAGATCCTTCAGCTTGGGAAAATCCATTGGAGTTTAGACCTGAGAGGTTTTTGGATAGTCAATGGGACTACAGTGGAAGTGACTTCAGTTATTTCCCATTTGGGTCTGGACGCAGAATTTGTGCCGGGATCGCAATGGCTGAGAGGATGTTTTTGTATTCACTTGCTACCCTTCTCCACTCTTTTGATTGGAAATTGCCAGAAGGAAAAAATATGGATCTTTCAGAGAAGTTTGGAATTGTTTTGAAGTTGAAGAATCCTCTGCTGGCCATTCCAACACCAAGGTTATCTGATCCTGCACTCTATGAATAGGTCCTAATTGCACAAATATTTATAAATTGTACGTCAAATCATAAGCCGTCCCAACCAAACATGAAACTTTGTTGTTCAAAAAGGCCAAAAAAAAAAAAAAAATCTCTCGAAGGCTTATGATGTAATTTGCATTATTCTCTGCTTCTGTATTTATATTGAGTGTTAAATCCCATCAGACTTGGTTGAATTGGTATCTTCAATTTATTTCAATAGATGTCCATTGGTTTTTAAATTTGCAATAAATTATATAATTACAACAGAACAAAATTGCATAGTTAAGATGACAACTCAAATTTAACAGCAACGTTAAAGTTGTTCTCTTCTCCATAAAAATCATCCCATTCTATCTCTTTCAGGCATTGCGTGCACCCCTTTATTAAAAGATACCACATCGATATGATCACATCGTTTGATAAAGGCCTATTGATTTTTTTTTTTTTAATTTTATTAATTAAATACACTTCACAATAATAATAGTATATAGTTGATTAGCTCTAAAGCCATTGAAAATTATGTAACGATGGAAACAAATTTTAAAATATAATTTTCCGAAACTCACCGTTTCACTCATCATTCTCCTATGGTTTGCATTTTTTACAAACTGTTATTTTGCAGTATATTCTACAAATCGAAAGAAAGAAAATAAAAATTAACAGCCCTGCCCTTTTAAGTGCCAGTTATGGAGCTAAAAACTAGAAGCAGTTGATGGGCCCAAAGAAAATGTACAAGGCTTAATAAAAATGGAGACCACTGTTATCTCTGAAAGTGATTCCTGTTTCAGGAAATGGGCACACGGATACGTGGTTCACCAATCACGTATCATTTAGATGCCTTTCTGATCTTGATTGTGGCCACTGTTTTAAGCCCAATGTCATTACAGCTATGCAATGTCTGGGTGTTTTTTTCTTTTTTACGTAATTGCTTTCAAAGGTCTATTATTATTTCCCATTATATGGATGTAAGTTATGGTAAAGTTTCATTTTGGCCAGACATTTGCCAATTTTTGCAAAGTTTCCATCTATGGCTGCGTGGACATATATATGCATGTGATTTTATTCAAATGAGCTGTATTGAAAAGTACTGCTATCTGTTCCATATATAAATGTGGAAAGAGGAAGACATCAGTTATGTCTAAAATACCCTTATATTCTATATTATTTATGAAAATATCAATAAAAATTTATAAACTAAAAGCACTTTTAAAATATAGTAAAATTGTCAAAAAAATTTATAATTATAAAAGTTTGAAAAAATATATTTTTTTTTAACATTAAGCCTTTAGATTACATAATATTATATTACATATTATTATCACAAGCCTAATCCCTAGTAAGCATTGCTTTCAGAAGATTAAATTAGAGGTTATTTTCTTCATACTTGAATGAAAATTTATTATTTATTAAAATCCAAAGAAAATGAGTCAGATACCGTCCTTCAAATATAACCTCTTATGTGCAAAAATTATATTATTTTACCATTAAGCTGACAATACTCATAGTGATTCACCATTACTTTCTAATTAGGTATTAATACAAAAAAATTATTTGATCATCTTAATCAACACAATAATACAAATCAAATCAATATTAATTCCATAATTAAATCATGATCTTTGTTTAATTGAAATTAAATTAATATATATCACTAAAACTGTAACACCCCAAAAATTTTAAATTTATGAGCATTTTTGGTATTTTAATTTTATTTAAATTTTAGGAATTTTTTTGAGATTTTTCGGATTTTAAAAATCGGGTTCGATTTTCCGAAAATATAAATTTTGATGAATTTTAAAAATTAATTTAAAGACCACGTGGCAAAAATAAAAATATATTTGGAGTCTACGTATTTTTCTGAGTTTTCTGAAATTTTTTCGAAATTTTTAGACCTCGTTTTCGGTCCTGAGGCAGAGTAAAAATTCAAAATTTTGTATTTCAAATCGAACCGGTCGAATCGAACCGGACCGGATCGGACCGATCGAATCGGACCGGCTCCCTTCCCTTTTTCTTCCTCCCGCGCGCGTCCCTTTCCCCTTCTCTCTTCCTCCAGTTTTCTCTCTCCTCCTGCCGCACACCCCTGCCCCACCCCCACCGCCGCGCCCGGCCGCTCGCCCCCCCTGCAGCGCCAAGCGCTCAAGCGGGCAAGCTAAATTTTTCACTCCTCCTCCTGCGCGCGTTTTTTTTCCCGCCGATCCGGCCACCAATTGGACCGGGTCTTGTGTCTAAAATCATCTACTCGGCGAGAGCTTTCCATAGACACCAAGAACGCAGAAATCCATCGAGCGGTTTGTCCAATTTTTGCTCGGGAAGTTTTTAGCCCATTTCGACTTTTGGGCTAGATTTCTTGAAAACCGTGAATCCCACGAGAAAACCGAGGGTACTAGCACGCTCCACTCGTCGAGAGCTTCGCGGCGACATAAATTTCAAATTTTTTCGACACCGTTTTTCGGTGGGTCCCACGGAACTTCGCAGTGTTTTTCCGAGCATTTAATGAGCATAGAAAATTCTAAAAAATTTATGTACTAACCCCCGTGTTATGGGCTTCGTGTAGGCATCCTCGATTCGCGAAAATTCGACAGTTGACCGGGTCTGCGAAATTCCGGCCAGACAGACCCGTTACCGGAAAAGTCTCCGAATTGGACCGAGGTTTTGGCTAGCCCCCCATTGTCAGACGTCGCGCGTTTCGAAGTCGGAATTGGCAAAGGTAAACCCGAACCTTGCTTTTTCGTAATTTTCTAGTGCTTAAATAGGATTAAAAATCCATAAAATATTCGTGGTAGCTTAGAAAATTATGATTCTTTTTGCAATAACTTAGTAATATTGCTAAGGATCGCGGGGCAAAGTTTTAAAATTTTTAGAGCTTATTTGGGCAGTTTTTGCAAAAATGGTCAATTATAAGGATTAAATTGAAATATTACATCTTGTGATGGATGATTGATTTGATGGGTGTGATATGATTGGTGGATATATGGATTGTAAATATAGAAGTGTGTTTTGAGCCATTTTGCGGGTTGGGTAGGTCCTAGGTATAGGGGATTTTCACGACTTAGGACACAATTGGTCTTTTCTTGAATTGTATTGAGTCAATTGTATTAAATAATTATAATATAATTGTCCCTTCTTCCTCCGCCTGATTGTGAGTAAAATATTAATTTTAATAGTAATTTCGATATTATTATATGTTCAGCATGCCCATGCATCACTTATATGCATATATTATATAGTTAAACTCTAGGCACGACTTATGTTGCATTCATAACTGTTAACGTGCCATGAATGTTGTTGTGGTAATTTGGGCGTTGGTGTGCGTGTGATGTGGTGTGGACTATGTAGTCACGGCTTAAGTTCTTGGGACCCGATCCTTGAGGGTAGTCACGGCTTGAGTTCTTCTGGGACCTCGATTTGGTTTATTAAGCGAAAGTCCGCTTGAGTTCTGTTGGATTTAAGAGAGCTGTATAGGGGATCAACTCCCATATACTATGATTGATGCTACAGGGTGCGTGAGTGCTCCAAATTACCTTTTTGATGTTATGATGTGAAAATGATGTTGATGTTGAGTTTCACTCTACAGGGTGCATTAGTTTTAGATAGTTATAGATATTATGGTTAAAATTGATATTTTACTCTCTGAGTCGAACGCTCACTCCTGTTCAAAAATTTTTACAGGCCATAGGAGGATATTTTTTGAGGTTAACATGCTTTCTCCCTCGCAGGTCGATTACTAATGCTTGTATAAACTTGTTAAATCTTAGAATTTCCGCATGTGTTAGAATGTTTATTTAATTTGGGTCTGTAAACTAAATTATTATTTTGGACCTATAAACTTAATATTCTATGCATGTTTGATGGATTGGATGAGGGAGCTGAGCTCCCATTTATTTTTATGCTGATGAGTATGTGAAGGGTGAACTGAGCTCCCCAATTGAGTATTTATTGTATTTACAGGTCGGGTGAGTTAAAAACTCCCCATTAGAAAGTCCATTTTATGACCGGACTCACTCCGTTTGGTTTCTTGAATTTGGGTCCAAATGGGCCTTAGAGTTTGGTTAATGAGCAAACAAAAACATTGATATAATTTGTGGATCCCAACTAACAAAATATTCTTTTAATTATTGTGACATTTATTAAAAAAAATATATATAATTACAACTTGATGGGATGAAGAAAAACTCTGCATCTCATGATTTTCAAAAATAACTTTCAAAAACTCGTCTTTTCACTTTGAATGTAGAGAGCTGTTGTCTAAGATTGCAATTCCTTCACATGGTTTTAACGTCTGACATGTCTATTAAATGCATATAAGTAAACAAAACATCCGAATTCTAAAGTACTAGTGGTACCTGGGGCTGAACATTTGGTCAATTCGATTTTAAAATGAAACTAATTGAATAAATTGAAAATAAAATTTTTTATAAAATTAAAAATCAAATTAAATTAAAATATGTAACCAATCGAATTGAATTAAACCGAAATAAATTAGCGATTTAAATAATCAATTTTCAAATTTCACTTTTTTTCTTCCATGCTCAAATCACAGTAGATAAAAAATCACAAAAAAAATTTAAAAATTCCATAAACACAATATTGATCTTAACAACAACAAAATTTCATTAACAAAAATTGAAAAGCAAAATTTACATTTTAACTATAAATCACAATATGACGAAATCGTAGCAAATGAATTGGAAAATAGAGGAGACGTTCCAGTGCCAGTTGTTGACGATCGATTGTGAGCATCCATGCCCCTGAGCCCAATCTTTCAATGTTTGGCAGCCACTCATCTGATGAGCATGTGATATACATAATTTTTTTTTTAAATTGATAATAAAACAAAAGAAAAGAAATGAACATGCAAAATTTGATAGAAATGAAGAATTGATTGGGTTGGACTTGGAACCATATGAAGAAACGAGATGAAGGAGAAAAAATGAAGAACAAGATGAAGGGGAAGAAGAGATGAAATAAAAAGAATGTGAGAGAGAGAACTTGGGCTGCGACAATAGGATAAGAAGTGAAGAGAAGTACAGTTTTTGGAGAATATATGTTATAGGAATTGACGGTTGAGATAAATTATTTACAGATGAATGGTTAGGATTTAATCTTCAATAAAAGTGGAAAAAGAAAAAAAAGGCAAGAGGTGGGGTTCGAACTCAGAACCCTCAACTACAAAAAAATATCACTTAGCCATTGAGCTGACACAGAAATGCAATGTTAAAAAATTCAATTTTAATCAGTTCGATTTGGTTTTACCGAAATTATTTTCTCTAAAATTGAACTGATCCAAATTAATAAAAAATCTTAAAAATTAAAACCAAACCAATTTATTATATAAACCGAATCGAATTATCGAATTAAATTGATTGCAAATCTCCTCAAGTCCTTAGAAGGGATTATCCTGACAATAGTCCATGGATAGGCATCCATGAAGAGACTAAACAAAAGAGGTCCCTTCCAATTTATGAGCTTGCCTTAGAAATCATCAGAAATAAAGAAGGACGGAAACAGTCTTCTCCTATTCCTTCCCTTGCTCCTTCTGCACTACCATTAGTGCAGCCTTGCATGATGTTCTCTTCTGCCACTTATAAAGCGAATTTTCCCCCTCTTGCTCAGCAGACAGACCAACATACTAAAATATCCACAAGACCTTTCATTCATTCAACTAAGGTTGATACTGAAGGTCAAATCACCTCGATCACTCAAGCTTAAGAAGTTCTGAACTGGCAAACAAAGAATGCAGCAATTCAAAATAAGACATTACAAAGGATTGACTCTAAGATTGATCAGGTCCTTACAATGACTCAGCACATCGATCACAAAGTGGATTCTTTCATTACATTTGCCCAGAACATGTATAAAGATCTACAAGGGAAGATTACACAGCTTGACAAGGATCTCAAATCCTTGATTAACCAAAGAAGATTTGGAATGGAATTTACTCAGAAAGAAGCTGAGATCAGGAGGTTAAAGAAACAATTGGCTCAGGTTGAAGTAGATCTTCATAAGCCAGCAGAAGCACCTGCTTATAGCCCATTTTCTACCCAAATGTCTCACAATCCTTTCCTCCCAACTCTTGAACCTGCTTATTCACCTTTTGGCCCTTTCAACTATTCCTATGAGCCTTCTCCGATATCCTTTAATCCATCTCCCTTGTTTAGACCAACTCCTTCTCTGGCTCCCACTAAATATGAGCCCAAAAGCCCATCTTCTTCGGAAGAATCTCAGGCTACAAAAAGAAGGATTGATAAGGGCAAGGATAAAATGTATCCTGATCCACCTCCTTAACACATGATATCATTACCTTCTGAACCCGAAGATGTCTCTTCGCCAGATGAAGAAGAAGATTTCTCTAGTGATGATAGTGAAACGGAAGGGATGGATGTTACAGAGTTACTCATGCCTGATCCTCCACCAGCCACATCACAAACTGGCCCTTCGCCAACTACAGACTCCACCAGTGGCACTACAGGCCCTACAGGACCTCCCCAGGCCCAAGACCAGCATGTAGAAATACCCGAAGATGATCCGATATTGAATTTTGGTATGCCAGGAATCTAGCAACAACAAAGGCCCAGCTCAGGCCCATGGTTCACTCTAGATGATGTTCCCCCATCCAAATGGAGAGACCGACTTGCAGAATTCAAAGCTTGGCTAGATGTCCAAGTGCTTCGAGAAGGAGCAAACTCTCACGCTATTCTCAGAGAGTTTATATCTCGCCATTGGAACACTCCAAGACTGGTTTGCTTCTCTTGGAAAATATCACAAAGCCCAGTTTTGCCACCTAAATATCCTGCAAGCAATCAATGTCATTTTCGCTGAATTCCTCGGAGACGCATCATTCTATAGCAAGCAACTGCGTCAGGAGTTCTTTGACATGCATTGCTGTTCATTAAAAAGGATAGACATTGAGAAGCATTATCAACGCATGGTCCAGCGCTATTATTTATTGAATGGCTACAATGACATAAATCTGCACACTTATATTGCCTCTCTCCTTGAGGCGCTGCAACTAGAATTACACAGAAGCATTGCCACTACTCACAGAGCTATGAATGCCATCACTATTGGGGAAATACACCAGATGACACTGGCTTGCCTAGATAAAATGTGTGAACAACATAAACTTTTCAAGGACATCATTGACAACAGCAAAGCCTTGAAGAATGTCTGCCAGAAGTCCCATCTTGCTATCAAATGCAAGGAGAAGAATTGTGAGTGCAAACCAAAGAAGAAAGGTCACTATAAGAAGTATCCTAGCTCTTCCGGATCCAAGGCTCCTCTCAAATACCGAAAAGGGAGGAAACTAGTTCGATATTTTCGAAAGAGAAGATTGGGGACGAAGAAGTCTGATCGTTGCTATATCTATGGCAATCGAGGGCACTATGCAAAGAACTGTCCCAAGAATCCTAACAAGGCTGTCAAGCTCCTACAACATATTCAGCAGGCTTCTCATATCTCTCTAGAGCATAATGACATAGAATCCTTGTTCTCTGAGCAGGATGAACCAGATGAAGAAACTGTTTTCGCTCTAGGAGCAGATACTGATTTTGATCTGGCCCAATCTTTGTCTTCAGAAAGCTCTGACTCTGATTCTGAAGCCCATTACCCTTCCTACCTAGCTCAACATATCCAATCGTCTCGCCCAACCTATGACCCAGACACTATTCCTATCCCGCTGGTTCCATTGCATATTTTACCCAGCAAGTATGAGCGGCCCATAAGTGTTATTGGGTTCCTTGATACTGGAGCCCATAAAAGCATGATGAATCCCACCATCTTACCTCCAGAATACTGGGTCCCACATACAGAATATTTCAAAGCAGCGGATGGAAATATCTTCAAAACCAGCCTGATCACCAAATAACCCATTGGAATTCAATTTTTTCTCACCTGAATCCTCTGGACAAAGGTCATTAGCTCAGACCTCCCTGATAAAAACCTGGTGATTGGATTCGACCTATATCAGCAAGCAAGACACCTGAAGATCCTCTCAACTGGATTAAAATACAAAAGGAATTTTCAGCCCTTCATCTTTGTTCCTAGGCTGTATTCCTTAGCTGATGCCTCAGTTGAATTCCACGACCACAAAGAACTCCTCTTAAAGTCCTGTGCAGATTCTCACTCACAATTCCACCATCACCATCACCATCCCCTGTGGAAGAACCCAGAGTTTTTTGTCCGTCTCCCATTCAAGCTTAATGAAGACATAAACCCAACCAAAGCATCACATTCGGGGATGAACCCCGCAGACTTAGACCTGGCCCAAGAAGAATGCAAACAGTTGCTCCAACAAGGCCTCATAGAGCCTACATCCTCTTAGTGGGCTTGCCAAGCCTTTTATGTGGAAAAAAGATCTGAAAGGTTAAGAGGAAAAAAGACGCTTGTCATTGACTATAAACCTCTCAACCATTTCCTTCAGGATGATAAGTTCCCGATACCAAAGCCTGAAGCCTTATACACCCAGCGCCATGAAGCCCACATCTTCTCAAAGTTTGATCTTAAGGCCGGATTTTGGCAGTTAGGGATTGAGCCATCAGACAGGTCCAAAACTGCTTTTTGCATTCCTGCGGTCCAATATCAATGGACTGTCCTTCCCTTTAGACTAATAACAGTCCCTTCTGTTTTTCAAAAGACCATGACAAGAATATTTGAGCTCATTCTCCACATTGCTCTCATCTATATTGACGACATCCTCCTATTCTCAAAGGATGTCACGGCCCACAAAGCTCTCCTATCCACTTTCCAAACCATAGTGGATTCTCATGGCATCATGGTATCAGAAAGAAAGAGTTCTTTGACCCAGACTGACATAGACTTCCTTGGAATGAAGTTCAAAGATGGAAAATACCAGCCAGGTCCACACATTACAGAAGAACTGTTGAAGTTTCCTGACAAAGACTTATCAGTGAAGCAAATACAACAGTTTTTCGGTATTGTCAATTACATCAGGAAATTCATTCCACATGTCGCCATTCACACTAGTCAATTGTCAAGGATGCTTAAAAAAGATACACCACCTTGGGGAAAAGAACAAACAGAAGCAGTAAAGGCCCTAAAAGCAGTGGCTTCAAATCTACCACCTCTAAAGATTCCCAACATGGGACATCGTGTCCTCTAGACTGATGCTAGCAACACCCACTGGGGTGCTGTCCTTATTGAAGAGATCCAAGGAGAAAAGCATATCTGCAGACATGGTAGTGGAGAGCTCCCAGAGCCACAGAAACACTACCACTCAGTGTAAAAAGAGATACTGGCTGTCAGAAACGGGATTAAGAGATTTGAGTTCCACCTCATAGGGCACCACTTTACAGTAGTCATAGACAGCTCATCATTCCCGAAAATCCTAGACTTCAAGAACAAGTCTCTCCTAGAACCACAGTTGTTGAGGTTAAAGGATTGATTCACCAAGTATAAATTCACAGTCCAGCATATTAAGGGAAAACATAACTTAGTTCCAAATATTTTGTCTAGACCTAAGGAACTTCACCTCATCAAGTCACACTTCGCATTTCCCTTAATGCTCATGACTTCATCCTCTTCCCCAAACACTCCTAGCTATCTCGTCCCTACTCTAGATAGTTTCCCGCCTGGTTGCTCTCCTAACCAGCCTATCCCAAAAATAGCCCAATTCGCTAAGGATCACCTGTTTCATTATCTGAGTGCTAGGAATACCCTGAGAGGATTACTCCCCTCCTCATCCACCTTTATTCCTGACAACCCATTTCTCACATGTTTCAGCATCCATCCTTACAGAGACCTTATCCTTGAAGAACTATGGCTCCTTCGATGCATGATAACTTTATATTCTACTGGTATAGAGTTCCCTCCCTATCACTGCACCAACACACCCTCGACAGAGCAAACAGGACTCTCCTGTTTAGGTTCCTAGAGTGGTTCAAGCCCATTTCAGCATGGCAATACAGTCTTAGGCGACTCATAAAAACCCATGGAGTCGAATAAAGGCCCATCAGGACTCAGCCCAACATCAGGACCATGTTTATCATGCATAGGCCTTTCTCCAGAAGGCCTAATGGACTTCTTTGGACCCAAAACGCTGAGTATGAATGGAGTACCTACAAGGGCTCTATCATGGAAAAGGACACTATGGGGCCACTAAGAAGACAGCTGGCAGAACATCTCTGTGAGATCAACGGATATCAACCTCTGACCCTTCCTCACGTGAATTGTACGTCTCTCGGACCTATCCAGTCTCTTGCCAATGATCCCATAGATTGGTCCCATTCAATCTGGCAGGATTCTTAGGATCCAATGGATATTGAAGCACGAGAAGCCACCGAAAATGCTGACCCACTGTCACCAGTTGAGCACAGCCAATGGTCAAAAGACTTTTTGGAGTTGATGACTCAGATGACTTTGATTATGACACATTCAATCTGTCAACAATGCCATGATCAAAGTTATAGCCTGTCGGCCATGATATGTAATAAGTGTGATAATAAGTGTGCTTTTACTATCTTTATTTCTTTTCCACTCTGTAAGAATCTTTTACTTTAGAGTGTCGATAGCCAGTTGTTAACCGGTTACTTGTAAAGCTTAGAATCTCCAAGTCTATATAATGAGACTCTCTCTTCAGTTGTAGTCAGACTTGGCATAAGCTTTCTATGAAATAATATTCTAAGTTTCTCTCTCATGGCTTTCTAAATACTCTCCATTTCTAATGAAAACCTTTATTCATATATTATACTCCTATAATCAGAGATACGTATGCTCTACACTCGCTTCGGTAGAGGATTCTGTGTATCAGAAATATCTTTGTTGTGATATTAGATGTGACAGTCCCGTTATCATGCTTATAATGGCACAAAAGGGCAAAGCCAAAGAGTACCTAAGGAGAGGCAAGAGGCATAGTATGAGTGCATTATATGTATGATAAGGGCTCCTGGCTTATCTTGGTATCAGAGCCTTGTTATGTCTGTATGATACATACTTCAATGGTGACTAAAGAGAAACTTTGAAAACTTTGATATTCCTTTCCTTTCTGTTTTCTTGCATCTTCTTCCTAAGTAAGCGGTATATCGGCTAGAAACTAATAACCGCTTGAGTCCTTCACTTATTGAAGGTAGAGCAACTTCTAGACACAACGCCACGTACCAAAACATGGTTTGCCAAACACCTACCCCTGCTACTGAAACAGTTCTACAGTCCCCTTCTCCATCAGAATTTGTAAATCTCACCTCATCTCTCTCTTTCTCCTCTCCTTTGAGAAGAACACTTTTTTCTCGCATCGATAATCTCATAGAAATTGTTACCCTACCTGAAGACGCACAGGTTGGAGAATCTCTTCTACCTCTTCTTAGCCCCTATAATATCTATCGATGGTCTGGATCTTTGACCAGATCTATCAGATCTCTTATTTCCTCTAGAAGATCTCTGTCTAAAGAATATGTCCAGGCTTCTCGCATGGACCAATGCTCTCTCCAGAGCTCATCTGCTGAACAATACGTGACCCTAGAGATTCCACCTCCATTAATCCCCAAATGGAGACAAGAAGGATTCTCTCATCTATATTTTGGAGTGGTAAGACTTATCCTCAATCTACATGGAAGGCGTGGGCTTCCAGTCACTGCCAAAGTGTCACTCCTCGACACCAGATTCCTTCAATATGAGCATGCTGTCATTGGAACATGTCTTACCACCCTACATGCTGGAAGCGTGGTATTGACCTTCTTTCCAAACTATAATCTCTCGCTAAGAGATCCTTATCTCAGTACCACTCTGAAGGTTCAAATCCAGCTCACTGGAGTAGCTAAAGTGACGTCATCTATGATGGCTACTCTACACCATTAGATCATTTACAGGCTTCAAGATCATGCAATGGATCTATCACAACCACCTGTTTCAAATGATGCTTTACTTGTCTTGGCTGATATCGAGTCTACACCAACAATAGTACAGATACCTAGGCAACTGCCTAGAAGTGAGCTTGAACAGCTCATCTCAAAGGACTGGCTAACCAACTATGAGAGGCTTCACGCCATCTCTCAGCCAATCCAGATTACAGAATCTTCTTTAAGAAGAAATGCTGATGGCATGGTGCAAACCACTTTCCAACCACCTCGGCACTCCACAAGATCCTCACCTGTGTTTCAGACCATGATGGTCTAGCTATTAGAAAAGGAATAAGAAGATTTCCCTATTAGAGCAGTAACTCCAGAAAACCATTATGTCTATCCAATGAAGATAGATGGTCATTGCCCTTGGGATCTCCCAGGATCTGGCATGTGTGACCCAGACTGTGACTGCTGCGACAACTACTGGGAAAATAAATACGACCATCCCCTATCTGACAAAAATTGGAAAAAGCTCACTAAGAAGTCTAGGACTTCTTGCAAATCTCCTCAAGTCCTTAGAAGGGATTATCCTGAAAATAGTCCATGGAAAGGCATCCATGAAGAGACTAAACAAAAGAGGCCCCTTCCAATCTATGAGCTTGCTTTAGAAATAATCAGAAATTGTAAATCTCACCTCATCTCTCTCTTTCTTCTCAAAGGGTTGGGCCCGAGGACGGGATGATAAAGAGAATTTGGTGCCCTGACTGGACAGGATATCCTTTTCAGTTCAAAAAGGATATCCTGTCTAGTCAGGGCACCAAATTCTCTTTATCATCCCGTCCTTGGGCCCAACCCACCACGCACCACTTGCGCGGGATGTGTCAGGCCCAGCTCTTAGCGCAGAGTTTGTATTTTGTGCAAAGGGCGGAATCGAACTCGGGACTGCACGGACTTTACGAGGCTTTGATACTACTTGAACTGAAAAGGATATCCTGTCCAGTCAGGGCACCAAATTCTCTTTATCATCCCCTCCTCGGGCCCAACCGGCCTAGCCATTAGAAAAGGAACAAGAAGATTTCCCTATCAGAGTAGTAACTCCAGACAACCATTACGTCTATCCAATAAAGATAGATGGTCATTGCCTCTGGGATCTCCCAGGATCTGGCATGTGTGACCCAGACTATGACTGCTGCAATAACTACTGGGAAAATGAATACGACCATCCCCTATCTGACAAAAATTAGAAAAAGCTCACTAAGAAGTCTAGGACTTCTTGCAAATCTCCTCTAAAAGAATATCCTGTCTAGTCAGGGCACCAAATTCTCTTTATTATCCTGTCCTCGGGCCCAACCCACCACACTCCACTTGCGCGAGACGTGTCAGGCCCAGCTCTTAACGTAGAGTTTGCATTTTGTGCAAAGGGCGAAATCGAACTCGGGACCGCACGGACTTTACGAGGCTCTGTACCAAGATAAGCCGGGAGCCCTTATCATACACATAATACACTCATGCTATGCCTCTTCCCTCTCCATAGGTATTCTTTGGCTGTGCCCTTTTGTGCCATTATGAGCATAATAACGGGACCGTCGCATCTAATATCACAACAAAGATATTTTTGATATACAGGATCCTCTATCGAGACAAGTGTAAAGCAAACGTATCTCTAATTATAGGAGTATAATACATATTCTAAGATTTTTAGGAGAAATGGAGAGTATTTAGAAAGCCATGGGAGAGAAACTTAGAATATTATTTCAGAGAAAGCTTGTGCCAAATCTAGCTACAACTGAAGAGAGAGTCTCCTTATATAGACTTGGAGATTATAAGCTTTACAGGTAACCAGTTAGCAACTAGCTACCGACACTCTAAAGTAAAAGATTCTTACAGAGTGAAAAAGAAATAAAGACAGTAAAAGCACACTTATTATCACACTTATTACATATCATGGCCAACAGGCTTTAACTTTGATCATGGCGTTGTTGACAGATTGAATGTGTCATAATCAGAGTCGTCTGAGTCATCAACTCTAAAAAAGTCTTTTGGCCATTGGCTGTGCACAACTGGTGACAGTGGGTCAGCATTTTCGGTGGCTTATCGTGCTTCGATATCCATTGGATCCTGAGAATCCTGCCAGATTGAATGGGACCAATCTATGGGATCATTGGCAAGAGACCGGATGGGTCCGAAAGACGTACAATTCACGTGAGGAAAGGTGTTGATCTCATAGAGATGTTCTGCCAGCTGTCTTCTTAGTGGCCTCATAGTGTCCTTTTCCGTGATAGAGCCCTCGTAGGTCCTCCATTCATACTCAGTGTTTTGGATCTAAAGAATTCCATCAAACCTTTTGGAGAAAGGCCTATGCATGATAAACATGGTCCTGATGTTGGGCTGAGTCCTAATGGGCCTTTCTTCGACTCCATGGGTTTCTATTAGTCGCCTGAGAGTGTATTGTCATGCTAAAATGGGCTTAAACCACTCCAGGAACCTAAACAAGAGAGTCCTGTTTGCTCTGTCGAGGGTGTGTTGGTACAGTGATAGGAGGGGAAACTCTATACCAGTAGAATATAAAGTTATCATGCACCAAAGGAGCCATAATTCTTCAAGGATAAGGTCTCTGTCAGGATGGATGCTGAAACATGTGAGAAATGGGTTGTTAGGAATAAAGGTGGATGAGGAGGGGAGTAATCCTCTCAGGGTATTCCTGGCACTCAGATAATGAAACAGGTGATCCTTAGCGAATTGGGCTGGTTAGGAGAGCAACTAAACGGAAAACTATATGGAGCAGGGACGAGATAGCTAGGAGTGTTTGGGGAAGAGGATTAAGCCATGAGTATTAAGGGAAATGCGAAGTGTGACTTTGATGAGGTGAAGTTCCTTAGGTCTAGATAGAAGATCTGGAACTAAGTTATATTTTCCCTTAATATGCTGAACTGTGAATTTATACTTGACGAACCAGTCTTTTAACCTCAATAACTGTGGTTCTGGGAGAGAGATATGAGAAGCCTACTGAATATGTTGTAGGAGCTTGACAGCCTTGTTAGGATTCTTGAGACAGTTCTTTGCATAGTGCCCTCGATTGCCACAGATATAGCAACGATCAGACTTCTTCGTCCCCAATCTTCTATTTCGGAAATATCGAACTGATTTCCTCCCTTTTTGGTATTTGAGAGGAGGCTTTGATCCGGAAGAGCTAGGATACTTCTTGTAATGACCTATCTTCTTTGGTTTGCACTCACAATTCTTCTCCTTACATTTGATAGCAAGGTGGGACTTCTGGCAGACATTCTTCAAGGCTTTGCTGTTATCAATGATGCCCTTGAAAAGTTTCTGTTGTTCACACATTTTGTCTAGGCAAGCCAGTGTCATCTGGTGTATTTTCCTAATAGTGATGGCATTCATAGCTCTGCGAGTAGTGGCAATGCTTCTGTGTAATTCTGGTTGCAGCGCTTGAAGGAGAGAGGCAATATAAGTGTGCCGCAGGTTTATGTCATTGTAGTCATTCAATAAATAATAGCGCTGGACCATGCGTTGATAATGCTTCTCAATATCTGTCCTTTTTAATAAACAGCAACGCATGTCAAAAAACTCCTGACGCAGTTGCTTGCTATATAATGATGCGTCTCCGAGAAATTTAGCGAAAATTGCATTGATTGCTTGCAGGATATTTAGGTGGCAAAACTAGGCTTTGTGATATTCTCCAAAAGAAGCAAACCAGTCTTGGAGTGTTCCAATGGCCCGAGATATAAACTCTCTGAGAACAGCGTGAGAGACTGCTCCTTCTCGAAGCATTTGAACATCTAGCCAAGCTTTGAATTCTGCAAGTCGGCCTCTCCATTTGGATGGAGGAACATCATCCAAAGTGAGCCATGGGCCTGAGCTGGGCCTTTGTTGTTGTTGGATTCCTGGCATACCAAAATTCAATATCGGATCGTCTTCGGGTATTTCTATATGCGGGTCTTGGGTCTGGGGAGGTCCTGCAGGGCCTGTAGTGCCACTGGTGGAGTCTGTAGTTGGCGAAGGGCTAGTCTGTGATGTGGCTGGTGGAGGATCAGCCATGAGTAATTCTGTAACATCCATCCCTTCCGTTTCACTATCATTACTGGAGAAATCTTCTATTTCATCTGGCGAAGAGACATCTTCGGATTTAGAAGGTAATGACATCATGTGTTGAGGAGGTGGATCAGGATACATCTTATCCTTGCCCTTATCAATCCTTCTTTTTGTAGCCTGAGTTTTTTCCGAAGAAGATGGGCTTTTGGGCTCATATTTAGTGGAAGCCGAAGAAGGAGTTGGTCTAAACAAGGGAGATGGATTAAAAGATATCGGAGAAAGCTCATAGGAATAGTTGAAAGGGCCAAAAGGCGAATAAGCAGGTTTAGGAGTTAGAAGGAAAGGATTGTGAGACATTTGGGTAGAAAATGGGCAATAAGCAGGTGCTTCTACTGGCTTATGAAGATCTCCTTCAACCTGAACCAATTGTTTCTTTAACCTCCTGATCTCAGCTTCTTTCTGAGTAAATTCCATTCCAAATCTTCTTTGGTTAATCAAGGATTTGAGATCCTTGTCAAGCTGTGTAATCTTCTCTTGTAGATCTTTATACATGTTCTGGGCAAATGCGGTGAAAGAATCCACTTTGTGATCGATGTGCTGAGTCCTTGTAAGGACCTGATCAATCTTAGAGTCAATCCTTTGTAATGTCTTGTTTTGAACTGCTACATTCTTTGTTTGCCAGTTCAGAACTTCTTCAGCTTGAGTGATCGGGTTTGACCTTCAATATCAACCTTAGTTAAATGAATAAAAGGTCTTATGGATATTTTAGTATGTTGGTCTGTCTGCTGAGCAAGCAGGGGAAAATCCGCTTCATAAGAGGCAGGAGAGAACATCATGCAAGGCTGCATTAATGGTAGTGCAGGAGGAGTAAGAGAAGGAATAGGAGAAGACTGTTTCCGTCCTTCTTTGTTTCTGATGATTTCTAAAGCAAGCTCATATTGGAAGGGGCCTCTTTTGTTTAGTCTCTTCATGGATGCCTATCCATGGACTATTGTCAAGATAATCCCTTCTAAGGACTTAAGGAGATTTGCAAGAAGTCCTAGACTTCTTAGTGAGCTTTTTCTAATTTTTGTCAGACAAGGGATGGTCGTATTCATTTTCCCAGTAGTTGTCGCAGCAGTCACAGTCTGGGTCACATATGCCAGATCCTGGGAGATCCCAGGGGCAATGACCATCTATCTTCATTGGATAGACGTAATGGTTGTCTGGAGTTACTGCTCTGATAGGGAAATTTTCTTGTTCCTTTTTTAATGGCTAGACCATCATGGTCTGAAACATAGGTAAGGATCTTGTGGAGTGCCGAGGTGGTTGGAAAGTGGTCTGCACCGTGCCATCAGCATTTCTTCTAAAAGAAGATTCTGTAATCTGGATTGGCTGAGAGGTGGCGTGATGCCTCTTATAGTTGGTTAGCCAATCCTTTGGGATGAGCTGTTCAAGCTCACTTCTAGGCAGTTGCCTAGGTATCTGTACTATTGTTGGTGTAGACTCGGTATCAGCCAAGACAAGTAAAGCATCATTTGAAACAGATGGTTATGATAGATCCACTGCATGATCTTGAAGCCTGTAAATGATCTGATGGTGTAGAGTAGCCATCATAGATGACGTCACTTGAGTTGCTCTAGTGAACTAGATTTGAACCTTCAGAGCGGTACTGAGATGAGGATCTCTTAGCGAGAGATTGTAGTTTGGAAAGAAGGCCAATACCACGCTTCCAACGTGTAGGGTGGTAAGACATGTTTCAATGACAGCATGCTCATATTGAAGGAATCTGGTGTCGAGGAGTGACACTCTGGCAGTGACTGAAAGCCCGCGCCTTCCATGTAGACTGAGGATAAGTCTTACTACTCCAAAATGTAGATGAGAGAATCCTTCTTGTCTCCATTTGGGGATTAATGGAGGTGGAATCTCTAGGGTCACGTATTGTTCAGCAGATGAGCTCTGGAGAGAGCATTGGTCCATGCGAGAAGCCTGGACATATTCTTTAGACAGAGATCTTTTAGAGGAAATAAGAGATATGATAGATCTGATCAGAGATCCAGACCGTCGATAGATATTGTAGGGGCTAAGAAGGGGTAGAAGAGATTCTTCAACCTGTGCGACTTTAGGTAGGGTAGCAATTTCTATGAGATTATCGATACGAGAAGAAAGTGTTCTTTTCAAAGGAGAGGAGAAAGAGAGAGATGAGGTGAGATTTACAATTTCTGATGGAGAAGGGGATTGCAGAACTGTTTCCGTAACAAGGATAGGTGTTTGGCAAGCCATGTTTTGGTACGTGGCGTTGTGTCTAGAAGTTGCTCTACCTTCAACAAGTGAATGACTCAAGCGGTTACTAGTTTCTAGCCGATATACCGCTTACTTAGGAAGAAGATGGCAGAAAACAGAAAGGAAAGGAATATCAAAGTTTTAAAGTTTCTCCTTACTCACTGTTGAAGTATGTATCATACAGACATAATCAAACTCTGATACCAAAATAGTGCTCACCCCTATCTGCACTTTTATATAAGTACATGATTGGTCCCTTTAGCCTTATATTCAAAAAATTATTATTATTATTATTATTATTATTATTATTATTATTATTATTATTATTATTATTATTATTAAATTTTAGAATATTGCTCACTAATACTCATGATAGATTAGTATAATTAAAATTTAAATAATAAAAAATATAATTATAAATAATATAAAGGACAATACAAAGGATATTTTTTATATAATGAATGCACAATGTACGGATTATAATTAATGAGTTACACAGTGAAAAGAAGCTCTTTCCTTTTGATAGTAAATAATCATAAAAAAGGTAAATAGGATGACTGTGTGTGTGTTCACAAAAAAAGGTCAAAAAAGGAGGGAGGTAAAAAAGGTGTGTGTGTGTGTTCATAAAAAAGGTAAAAAAGGAGGGAGGTAAAAAAGGCGTGCGTTCATAAGAAAGGTAGTGTGTGTTGTCATAAAAAAGGAGGGCATGTGTGTAAGGTAAAAAAGGTGCGTTCATAAAAAAGGTAAAAAATGAGGGAGGTAAAAAAGGTGTGTGTGCGTGTTTGAAATAATACGTAACCATTGCTAATTTTGGACGAAGAATTCATGGATCCTTTTTTTGGAGCCAATTAATTAAATATATGTAGATAGGGTTAATAACTTTATAAAATATAACTTTTACATCAAATTTCTGGGTATAACTTTTTTAAATGTGCAATGTATATATTTTAAAAAATATTTTATGCATAAATAATTTGGTGAGTATTGCATTTGAAGAGTGTAAAATATAAAAAAACAAATAAAGTATATACACAAAACATCGATATGTGGTCCACTCCCTAGACTAATCCTCTTAGTCTCTTAGATATGACCAACATTTACTACTTTAATTGTATCATACACATTTTCAATTACAATTAGTTCTCTCAATTTTAATATAATTAGAAATACCATTCAATTTAAGAATAATTTTACCTATATAAAAATAATCCTATTTTGAGTCACGAATCCAATAGATAATGGTGGATGTAGAATGGACTCAAGTCTCTAGATTCCAAATGGGACCATTAAAATAAATGGCAGAATCAATCATTAGAATCGGATGTAAACTGGCAACTTTATAGTTAATGGCATTCAATTTACATGCTCAAATAAAACTGGATATGATTCTACCTGAACACAACCCATCGATCAAGATGAGGCAGCAGGACGACAGACGGGTAGGTCCTTCTCAAAAAATGGTGCAGCTCTTAGAATAGGATTGCTCTCGAAGAAATTGACAGGCTTTAAATCAAAGCTCGATGACACAATTGGCATTACAGGGAAATCCTCCTGGCACGGAATGTGATGGAATCCCATGGTGTACCATAACACAATGTCTTTATTCTCAATATTTCGATTCCTGTCCATCATTAAAAGTAAGAAGCATTGATTAATTTATGCTTAAATAACAGAATTCAAAATCATCAAACTAATGTTTAGGTTCTCTAGTCTGCATATACCTCTGAGACCACACAGCAATTGTGTCATCTCCCTTGCTTTGATACACTAGAAGTCCACCAGCCCATTGTTCGGTTCGGTTATAGGGGGTCACCCATATCTAACAACAAAATAGCTAACAATTTAAGTGCCCAAAACAGGTTGGTTCCATAATTAGTGATTCAAGAAAATTCTCAAAATTTGAGAGTTGGAGCATATTTATACTTGATTCCTGTAATTCTATACGCAGAGGTATCTCAAGCTCTGGCTCAATATATAACTAAGGTTCTACAAGTGCAACTATATCAGGATGGAAATTACCTGATTGTTTGTGAAAGCACTTCTTTTTTGTGGAGGATCAAGGTGATCAAGCAAGCTAGCTGCAGTCGCACCGGGAACAATCTTATACCCTGCAGGATTTCCCAACCTAGACCGCCTTGAAGGGTTGATTACATGAAACTCTGAAGGGTCATAGAGCTTAAGCTTAATTCTTGCATCTTCCTCTGTTTTAGCTGTCTCTCTCTTTGCTTTTAAGTAGCTTTTTCTGGGTGATTCACCTGGCAAAGTCTCTTCCTTAACTAAATGAACCTTAACAAGTGTGTTATTAGTGTCATCAATATCCATGTCCAGGTGGTAAGTGATGAAATGATCGTGAACAACACCGATAACGTTTTCAGAGACTAAAGGGCTCGACATTTCTTCTTGGTTGGGTATTTGATACACATTTTGATAAGTTGTCCCTTTCACCATTAGCATCCCTGAAAGAGACACCTGCTAGATACAAAGCACATGCTTACACTCAATAAAGCAAGGGGGATAGGGGATGAAGCTTAAGTGTATGGTAATAGAACCGACCTTAATGCGAATCAAACCATCAGTTTGAAATTCCCAATCAAAAATGTAATCATAGTTTCCTACTGATGCTGCCATTCGAGCCACTAGTGTCACTTTAGCTCTTGCTTCTTTAATCTGTTCCACATTTTAAGTCAATATTAAGCCTTCAGTATCTCTTTAAGTCTAACCAGTAACCATGGTACACTAAACAAATCTAATCCTCTAACAAAGTTACGCACCTCAAAACCATTAACAGGGATCTCCGAATGACGCCAACCGATATCTCCAGCATAACGTTCGAACACACAAATCATATTGGGTTGAACATATGGCTTCCCATCAGAAGACACAAAAATTCCATCCACATAGTGTGCGTACCTCGGGCAATCATTTAGTGGCATAAGTGACATCGCTGTTGCCCCCAGACCAAACTCACCGGCATCCATGTATGATTTAAAATACCAGTTCTCATCTGGGTCCATGTAAGGCACAAACAACTCGGAAGAGAACCCTTTGTACATCACACTCCTTAGCACCCCAGTCTCCGAGTCCCTAACCATAGCTCGGGAAATGATCATGCCAGCTCGTTGGTCAGCCTTCAGGTGGAAAATCCAATTTGCCCATTTAACCATGTGTCGATTTTCTATACTAAAGCTTGGACCTTTCGGTTGTTCTATTGATATTGGGTTTATTGGCTCCATTTCTAGTGGCTTGTCTTGTGCTGTGTATCTGTAATCTGTGTTAGTGGCTTTTGGAACTGGAATTCCTCTCCCCTTGTCAAGAAATTCCACCACCTCTTTCTTGTCGAGGTCCACGGTTATTGTTAGCCCTTCAAGTGGCCTCATATAGAAATTGACTGTGCCCTGGCTAGAGAAGCACTGGACCTTAGTAACCCTTCTCCCTTCCTCATCAGGCCCAAACCAACCCGGTGACGGTGTGATGCAAGTCAATTCCGATAAGGGAACCCCTCTTGCGATGGCAGATTGGTTCAACTCTTGGTGAGATAGTGCCACCTGGATTGCGGCAGAAAGGTCATCCATAGACACCATAGGGTACCCCGACCAAGGATTGATTTCATGGCTTGTGACTTGGCCCAACTCCAAATCAACTGTAAGCACATGAGATTGCCCATTCAATAGCACAATTACAAGTGCTTTCCTAGGAGGAAGAGGGTCGCCTTGTTTCCACCACAAGACCCGGTGCTTGTCAGGTTCACCAAGTGATAAATAGTGAATAGGTGGGAAGCAAGACAAAAAGGGCTCATAGGATGAGAGGATGGTTCTGACCTTGTTGATTTCTTGTATGGTAAGTGGGTCTAGTGGGTGGTGAGGGGTTTCCCCTGTGTGGTCGTTGGGCTTGTGGATCTGGGTCTCCAAAACCAAGTCCAAGTTGGAGTGAATTCGATTCTTGGAGGTGCACCATAGCTGGAAATCTAGTTTGTTTGGAAGGTACCAGAAATATGCAAAAATGAATAGAACTACGAACAAGATGAAGGTGAAATGAGCATATGAAGCAGTTTCCATTCTTTTACAAAAAGAGAGAAGAACGAGACAGCATAGCAACCATTTTTGGGTCCCTCAACCTGCATGATATAATGATATATATAGGATTTTTTTTTTGTCAAGCAATGATATGGGAACCTTTACAACTCCAAAGCAACTGGACAAATGGAAAAATTGCTTTTATCTTTTTCATTGTCTAGTGTCCTCATATGAGTAAAAGCCAAAATGATTTTTTATTTTTTATTTTTTAAAAATATTTTTATTATTAAATTTATTTTTATTTTTTCTTCTAAGGATTTTCAATACTACCTTCATTTTTATGATTAAATAATAATATTTAATAATTAATTATCAAATTTTAAATTATCCATCATTAAATTTATTATTTAAAAATTTATTATGTTGTTTTTAGTTTATCAAAGATATCAACAATATTATTTTCCCTCTCTTTCCTTTTTATGTATTTAATAAATTTTTATAGAAAAAATAAAATAAAATTTTATTTATATAATTATAGTAAATAAGAAATTTATATTAATATTTAATTTTTATTATTTTATTGATATTTTATATAATTAATAAAATTTTCAAATAAATATTTATTTTTATATATTAATTGAATATAAATTTAAAATATTATTTTTTTTCATATGTTAAAATTAAAAAAATATATAAATTAAAATTATTTTTTATATTACAATTTTATGTTATAAAATTATTATTAATAATGCGTAAAAGTATATGTAATTCCCTAATTTAACAAAGAGAAGGAGATATATTATTTTTTGACAGTCACTGTATAAAATATAATTTAATGTGACCTTGCAAATTTAATTGAGCATGGTAGAAAGGGTTTATTGAATTAGTATTTTAGAATCCATTTGTTTTTGTAGAAAATAATTTATTTATAAAAAATATTTTCTATAAAAATAAATTATTTTTTATTGTTTAATAAAACATTAAAAATCAATTGAAAAATCATTAATTTTATTGTTAAAAACTAAGTGAAAAAAATAAAATAATAATTGGTCACTAATTTTGATGATCCAAAAATTTAATTAAAAAAATAATGTAAATATAAAGGAAAATGAATTTTCAATCTTAAAATAAAAAGTTATTTTCCTAAACTTAAAAAAGCATTTTCTCATTATTAGAAAAATAATTTCCTATAATATTTTTTTAAAATAATAAAAATATGAAAAATATTTAAAAAAAATTTATTATGAAACAAATGAAATTTTAATAATTAAATATTTTTTTATAATATGCAAATATTTTCTAGCATTGGAAATTTAATTGAAATTTGTCTTAAAATAGATTTCAATGCATGAAAACGGCCACTTTCCAATCTCAACTTAACAGGCCTTCCAGAAAGGGAAGAAGAGGACGATAAGGGTGAGGCTGTGAATAAATCGTCTCTACGCATGCAGACGGCGGTGGCAGTCCATGCAATAAGTATACATGGCAGTCACTGTCCAATTGAATTTTTCCACGCACACATTTTTTTATCAAGTCATTTTCTTCAACATCTTAACCATGTGTTCTTTAATTCTTCCTTTTTACTTTACTGGTTCCTCACTTTGATCCGCAGAATGTGTTTGGTAGAAGGTTACTTCCTCTGTTTAAATTTTTTGTTTTATTTATTATTTTAAAAATTTTAATAATATTAATGAAAATTAAATTATAAATATAATAATTATCTTTATTAAATCGTGCCAAACTCCCTTAATTTATTAACAAGCGTTTCGATTTTTCAACATCTTATGTAAATTATTTAGTATTATTGGTGTTAAATAAGTTCAATTGTGCAGTTTATTTGATGACAAATCATTATACCTTTTTTTATTTGAATATTTCAAAACAATATATAATTTGTCCATTTTAATTGGACAAAAAAAAAATTAATAAATAAAATTTTTATAATAGACAAGTCTTTGATGTCATTCGCATAGCCAATTATTGTCAAATGCCGGCCTAATAAAAAATATAATACATTCTTATAATTTTTTTTTTTTTTAAAAGGATGTCTCAGCACTTTTAAACTTTTTTAGATTTTATTTGATTTAATTTTGTGGTAAAATTTATTTTATTTATAAATAATATAAATAATAAATTAATAAATTATTTTTTATCAAATAACACAAAGCTTTCCCATGAATTTTTTGTAAAAAAGTTTAACACAAAGCTTTCCCATGAATTTTTTGTAAAAAAGTTTCTTTTATTATAAAATAGGTATCGGGTATTTATTTTTTTTTCTTTTGCCAAGAGATAAAATGATTACACTAAAAATAGAGGGATTACAAGCTCACAGGCCATGAAAAGAAGCCCAGTACGTAACAACAAGACGAAGGCTTAAAAAAATGGTTCTTAGACTATCTAGCAAGCAGGCCCCCAACAAAAAAAGCCTGCTATAGTAGAACCCTAGTTGGAGATGCTTATTAAACAAACCAAATGCGGTTTCAAATACAAAAAGAGTTGCGTCACCTATCTTGTGTGAACTTGGAAGGATACCCAGAGGACAAACGCTAAGAACAAGGAGACCCAAAAGAGCTCGAACAAGCCATGCGAGGTAGCACATAAGAAGCACCACAACAAGCATCACGTGGAGTGTTCAAAAGGGTGATTGGGAGCAAGAAACAAAGTAGGATGAAACTCACGACCATAGGAAATGTCAGAGACCACAAAGGAGCTTGGCAGAGCCCTTAGGCAATCTCATTTTCTTATAGTTGTTTAGGAACGAAGTGGCCATTTAAGGTCCTAAAGTCCCTTATCTATATATATTTTTACTTATAGTGAGGCGTATAAATACGTAATCAATAAAAAATTATATATATATATAAAAGTGAGATATATTATAATTTTAATTAAAATGATAATTATTAATTAATTAAATTCCTACACTAAATATAAATAAAAATTATTTTATAAATAAACGATATGTCTCGACATAGAGTGATTATCGGTAAATCGAAATAATCAATTTAGAACTTGCTTTTGGAATTTCATATAAAAAAAAAAAAGGCAAATCTTGTTTCTTAATTCTACTAGAGGATTTTTTTTATTTAAAAAAAAAATATTCTGGCTACTTTCTTTTTCCACTCATAGAAAAAAAAAAAGCATAAATCACTTGTAACAGAAGAAAAAAAAAATCCCTAATAGGCTAATAAAACTGGTCAACCGGTCATTAAAAAAAAGAAAAACCTTGTCTACCGATCATCAAAAATAACTCTCTTTCCATATATCTGCAAAATTTCTCATTTCCCTTTTCTTACTAGTAACTAGAGATGGAAATAGATCGAATTTTTACGGATACTCGATCTAATCAAATCTTAATAAGACGAGTTTGAATATTATATAATCGAGTTCAGGATGAATTTGAATTTAAAAAATAATACTCATGATGGATTTAGATCGGATTCTTATTTTATATATTGGTATTTATTACCCGAACTTGTTTATATAAATATTTAATTTAATATAAAATAAATATTTTTATAATGATATTTATAAATTTTTATATATTTTATTTTATATAAAATAGAATTTAAATATTTTTTGAAATTATTAAAATTTTAAAATATAAATTATTAATTAAAATAATTTTTATACAAAATATTAATTAAAATATATAAAATTAAACGGATTCTGATTTTTTTCAGATAATAATAATCGAATTTAGAATGGATTCGGATAGTTGAGAATAAATTTTAAACGGATTTGAAATGGATTCAGATTTTGATAATATTAATCAATTTTGAGTTCGAGTAGGATGATTTTTATGGAACACTATCCTTAGGTCCTATTTGGTTTAACTGTTGCAGCTGAAAATCGATAGCTGTTACAGTTAGTTAATAGCTGATTTATATTATTAATAAAAAAATATTTTAATAAAATTAAAATACATTAATTAAAATATTAAATAAAAAATATAAAATAATTATAATATTAATTTTTAAATTAAAATATTAATTTTTAAATTAAAATAAAAAAATAATATAATAAAAAAATTAAATTAATTATTAATTAATAAAAAATAATTTTAAAAATATAATTAATATAAAATACAATTAATAAATATTATACCAACTACCTATCAACTTTAATTTTTTTAAAGTTATCAAATATTTTAATTTACTTATTTAATTGCCAACTATTAGCTACCGTGAACCAAATGCCCGTAGCCATCCTTACAGGAAACCACTCCACACCTCACCTCATAAAACGCCGCCACTTTGACGAAGACCCAACTCCAGAGTCCAGACGCCCCCGTTCAACCCATAAAAGCCCACCGATCATTCCACCGCGATCCATCGTCGCAATCGCGGTCACCGTCGCCACGACAAATGCCAGAATCCCAAGTGGTGGTTTTTCATAAATTTTGTTGCACAATTTGTCCTCGCTCCTTAATACCACTCCGCCTTCCACACCAGGCAAATTCAAAAGGGACAAATCCTCAACGTACCTTTACCCTCACCATCGTTCTCTGCGGTTGCACTCTTCTCTGTCCAAACTCCCTTTCTATTCCTTTCTCTTCTTTATTGTCTTTCTCTTTGTCTTCCTCCTCTCCCCTTCCCCTCCTTCCCCTCACTGCCAAGCCAAAACCGATCCACCTGGCGGTCCTCTCTGGGAGAAAAAGGTCGCCAAATCTGCGCGTCCCAAATTACGCACTGGCCTAACTGTTTTGGTCACCGGTGCTGCTGGCTTCGTCGGAACCCATGTCTCCGTCGCGCTGAAACGTCGGGGAGATGGCGTGCTTGGGCTTGACAATTTCAATCACTACTACGATACCAGCCTCAAAAGAGCCCGGCAAAAGCTATTAGAGCTATCTGGGGTTTTTATAGTGGAAGGGGATATCAATTAGGGGTGAGCAATGTGTTCAAACCGAACCGAATCGAATTAAAATATAAAAATTGAATTGTTAATTTTAGAAATCGAATCGAATCGAAATTAGTGAAAAATCAAATTAAATCGAACCGTTTTAATTCGGTTCAGTTTGGTTTAAATCGATCAGTTTGATTTTTGATTAATTTTTTAATTTAGACTTGATTTTTAAGTTATTTGGTCTAATTTTAACTTTGGTTTGAACCTAATAACCATTAATCAATGAAATTAAATAATTAATATATATAAAATTAAATATAATTCATAAATTTTTCATAAAAATAAATTAATTCAAAAATCGATTCGGTTCGATTTAGTTCGATTTGACTATATAAATCACTATTCGGTTCGGTTTGATTTTTTCTCTTTAAAATCGAACCGAACCGAAATAACCGAAATTTTTATAAATTAAAACCGAACCGAACCGATTAATTTTTAAAAATCAAACCGATTAAATCGAATTGAATCGGTTCAGTTCGATTTTTCGGTTTGAACCGTATTGTGCTCAGCCCTAATATCAATGGCATGGCATTATTAAAGAAGCTTTTTGATGTGGTGCTTTTTACCCATGTAATGCACCTAGCTGCTCAAACTGGAGTACGTTATGCAATGCAAAATCCCAAGTCTTATGTGCATAGCAATGTTGGCGGGTTTGTCAGTTTGCTTGAGGTTTGTAAATTAGCGAATCCGCAGCCTGCAATTGCGTGGGCGTCATCCAGCTCTGTATACGGGCTTAATTCGAAGGTACCCTTTTCAGAGAAGGATAGGACTGGTCAGCCTGCGAGTTTATATGCAGCAACTAAGAAGGCAGGGGAGGAAATTGCTCATACGTACAACCATATTTATGGTCTTTCCATTACTGGGTTGCGGTTTTTCACTGTTTATGGGCCATGGGGAAGGCCCGACATGGCGTATTTCTTTTTTACTAAGGATATTTTGAAGGGGAAGGAGATCGGTATCTTCCAAACAGCTGATGGAAGGAGTGTAGCAAGGGATTTCACCTACGTTGACGATATCGTGAAGGGGTGTTTGGCGGCCTTGGATACTGCAAAGAAGAGCACTTGGAGTGGAGGAAAGAAGAGGGGGGCAGCGCAATTGAGGGTCTTCAATTTGGGGAATACTTCGCGAGTACCTGTGAGTCGGCTTATTGGCATATTGGAGAGTCTTTTGAAGATGAAGGCTAAGAAAAAGGTGTTGCCATTGCCTAGAAATGGGGATGTGGAGTTTACACACGCTAATATTAGTTTTGCGCAGAGGGAGCTTGGCTATAAGCCTACAACTGATTTGGAAACGGGGCTGAAGAAGTTTGTGAGATGGTACCTCAGTTATTACACTGGTGAATGATAAACGTTCTTTAAATTTGAAATATCCATTTTCGCACATACTTTGTAATCTTTCTTCATTTGATTATGATACACAGGTGGAGTATTCGACTTGCAATGCGTTTGATTTGCCCATTGATAATGTTGTCCCAAAAATAGTCCAAGAGGGGGGTGAATTGGACTTTAATAATTTTTCGACCCTTGTTTGTAGCCTAATGAAAAATTGTGGCTATGTTCAACTAAGTGTTTCTCTATATGTAATGAAAACAATATGAGCTTCAACAATGTGTTCCTAAGATGCAATTTAACCCTCAATCAATGTATATGACAATATCTAACAAGGCATGCACCATACAATATACAATTGATTTCTCAAGTCACTTAATATGTTCACAAATTTATCAACTCAATCTATTTAATCAACATTCAATATCATGTATATGAAGAAAAATTTAAAATTGCACATAAGTAAAATGGTAAAGGATAGAGAGATCAAACACAAGGATTTTTATAGTGGTTCGGCTTAACTAGGCTACATCCACTCTCTCAAAGAACCCTCTTTGAGTCTTCTCTCCACTATTTGCTCTTTTGAAGGCAAGAGACCAAAAGCCCTTTACAATTTCTCAACACCAAGCTTTTACACCAAGGTAGCTTGAAACCTTCTCAAGTGCAATCACAAGCACTAACTCTCCTAAGCTTCAATAGGTGCTTGTACAACCTCTCTTGAATGCAATTTAATATTTCAACACTCACTCTTACTCAATACAAATCAAACTATAAAGAAGAGATGAGTTGATTTGCCAATGGAAGCTCAAAATCTTTAAAGCTCTTGAGTGAAAGCAATAAATAAAAATCAATGTTGGAGTTCAAATGTAAGCTTTCATTAAGTGTAAATGAAGTGAAGAATGTGTATTTATAGTCCCAAATCATTTTAGACCGTTTGAAACCCTTTTGGAACGTTATACACACTGCCCAAGACAAAATAGCCGTTATTTTGTCATTTTGTGCGAAGTTGAGCAGCTCTGGTCAGTTAGCAAACTAATAAAATTTTAGGAGCAGTCAGCAAATTGGTTAGTAAACTAATGTTTTTAGCAAACACATTAGAAAACCGAAAATTTTAGCAAACCAGTTAGGAAACTAAGTCAACAGCTGCATATCTCAACTTGCAATGTCAAATGATTTAGACCTTAAAAAATATTTCAATGGTAGTATCCAAGGTCATGATGAGAAAAAGTAATCAGAAGATAAATTTTATTTTTGAGCTCCATATGACTGAATTCTCATTCATTCTTTTCACAAAAGACCTAAGACTCACTCCTTAATACTATGCCTTTCATACCTTTTCTTTGAGTCTTGGCTTCCATAGTCTTGTCCTTTTCTCATTTTGTATTTGTCTTGAAATGCCTTTGAGTACCCTTTCTCATTAGATGCAACTTCAAGAATTCTTTAGTAATAAGACAAAGAATCTACACATCACTTTAAAGTTGGGTTAGATAGATTCTCTTTGAGTTTTGTTATCATCAAAATTAATGCTCATTTTGAGCTACACGGGGTCAACAATCTCCCCCTTTTTGATGATGACAAAACTCAATTGAATCAACAATAAAAAATAAAAGTGTGTGAAAGTTTATGTGAATATGTAAATCCAAGTATAGTATACCGAAAATGCTCCCCCTAAATATATGCACATAATTTCCAAGAAATCTATTATAAGCTCCCCCTGAATTTATGCTATAAAGCATATTCACAATTCTCAAATATAAACACCAGTATAAACACATTTCCGTCAACACAAGTATCAACACATATTCACATATCATCACACTTCACAAGTATATCAACACATTTCCATATTTCCATGTTCATCAACACAGGTATGAACACATGAACACATATATCAACACATTTCCATATTTCCATGTTCATCAACACAGGTATGAACACATGAACACATATTCACAAATCACATATCCATATCCATTCTCCCCCTTTTTGTCATCAATCAAAAAGGAAATAGGAGAAAATAATCCAAAAGGAATCATGTTAGCCCAAGGTAAACGCAGTAAGGTAGACAGTAGCAAACTAAAAACCAATAGTAGCAAACAGACTAGGAAACTAAATATGCAGATAGTAAACTAAAAATCCAGATGATATGCTATTTAAGTCTCACATTCTCTGCGAGTGGATTTTGAAGTCACCATTTTCTTCCTAGGGAGTTTAATAACAGGGGGCTGAGGTGCTTGTTCAGCCACTTGATCATCTTTCTCGGGCTCATCTTCTTCAGATTGTGGTTGAAGAGCAGCAGCGAGGGTCTGGTATGGATTTGACACGGTTGACTTGTACCTTTTCTTACCTTTCTTTGCTGCAGGGGCAAGAATCGCAGATAATGAGTTTGAGCACTAGCTTGGTGATCTTTTAAAGAAGGTTCCTGGTGCTGCGTAGGAGCAGCAGCTGGCTCAACTGGTGGTGCAGGTGGAGGTTCAACAGCTTTTTCAGATTCTAGAACCGTTGCACTTTCCTTTGGTAACTCACTTTCAGTTGCTACAACCTTTTTACCATCAAGTTCAGTAGGTACATCAGCTGTAGGACCAATCTCAGGTTCAAGGACCTGGTCACTAGCATGCTCAACATGGGCATCCACTGCAGGTTCAGGTTCAGATTCAGCTACTTGGCCACTTTCATATGCCATAGCAGCAGGAGACTCTTCAACTTTGTTGCTTTCTCCCTTATCAGCAGAAACTTGAGTAGCAAATTTCAACTTTAGTTGGAACTCCAATTTTCTTGGCCTGCTGAAGATCCATAATCAGCTTCTTTAACTCCTCATTTTGAGTGAGCAGGTGACTCACTTTATAGTCAACCACATCCACAAATTTTCTGAGAATGTCAAGGGACTGATTTGTTGAGCTAAAATGTTCATTAACAGTAGCTTTTATCCCTTGAATTTCACTCAAAACTGCACTAGCTGATTCAGAATCAACCTTAGCAGAGGAGGAACCACCCTTTTCAAATCTTGTCTTTCTCCCATCAGTGTCTGAATGTATTTCTCTAAGCACTATCAAGTCAGCCCGAGAGCTTTCCTTAGAAACATTCACATGTAGCTCTTTAAACACAGCAGACAGAAGGTGTGCATACGGCAGTTTTCCAATTCCATAAGCTTTGCACATGTTTTTGAAAATTAAATAAGCTAGATTCAATCTAACTTTATGCACAATATGCCACATAATACACATGTCCAAGTGACTCAAATACCCATAACTGCCAGATTTAGGACAGAAAATATAGTTCACCATACTGTGAATGATTTTGATATGTTGAAGTGCCTTTGTGCTAGTGGACTTCTCATTTTTGGCAAGTTAGCAGGAACACCTCATTTTCAAACTCAACCAGATTGAATCCCGCCACCCTAGCAACATCCTTATGTGTGGAAATTCTATTTCCATCATTGGGCAATTTCAAAGCCGTGGCTATCGGGCTCAACAGTAAATACTATATGTGTTGGTATTCAAAATCACTTCAAATCGATCCTCATCATCAACAGTTCTCATGGTTCTATAAAATTCTTGAACAAGCCTAGGGTAGTACTCATTTGCACATTCACACACATCCAACCATCCTTGAAACTCAAAAAGCTCTTTAAATTGAAAGTTTACCTGATGAAAGTTCTCCCATTTGATGAATTTGCAATCCAATAGTGCTTTATCCACTGAACCCGAAAATTTTTCGGTACGCATTTTTCGTTTGGTATCCATCCCTTGCTTTTGTCCTGCCTTTTTCTTTTCTGGCATCGATTTAGAGGATTCGACACCCTTAGACGAGTTTGAAGACTCACTAGCGGATTTCGATTTCGGCAAGTTTTGTTTTCCTTTCATTTTCTTTCGCAATGCCGCGATAGGAACATCATCAGAGGCTGACGAGGAAGAAGAAGCAGCTGCAGCGACAGGGGATTTTCGTTTGGTGCGAGCCATTAAGACAAAAATAAAATCGGGTAATGGTGTTTCGGTGAGTGAAGAGAGGAAGAGGAAAGGAAACTTGAGATTTTTGGTGAGTTAGGGTATGTTTCGCCGGAAAGAGGTATTGGGTATGTTTTGGGAGGTGACGGCAATCGATACAGAGGAGAGAGAGAACGCGTGGGGGTTTCGTGTGGCAGAGGGTTTAAGTCCTCTTGAGTCCCGCGCTTTTCATTGTCACTGTACTTTCAACTGAACCGGTTTTCTTACTTTTTATTTTATTTTATTCTATATTTCAAACAAGTTTATCTGTCCCTATATGCACACCTAAACATTTTTACATGACTGACACAGCACTGAGAATGTGATATCAAATGTGAAAAGATAAATGCATTGCTGGACATGCAGAAAAATTTCAAGAACAATCACCTTTCGGTTTGAAATTTGAACAGTACAAGATATAGCAAACTAATTTTCGTCACGCAATATTAGCATACAACTTAGTAAACTAATTTCACGAGTATACAAACAAGTTAGCTAATATTCTTTAAAGATTTCTTAGCAAACTTATATTACAGCAGTTCACTCACATATTAAACAAAATGTAAAACATGAAATTATTATGAATTAAATTTCAAACAAATAGTTCACACATACCAATTTCTCTTCTAATTCTACAAAATGTTTCTTCATTAAGAGGCTTTGTAAAAATGTCAGCAAGTTGATTTTCAGAGGTAACAAACTCAATTTTGATATTTCCATTTTGAACATGATCTCTAATAAAATGATGTCTGATCTCAATATGTTTAGTTCTTGAATGTTGGACTGGATTTTTGACCAAGTTTATGGCACTAGTGTTGTCACACCTAATTGGGACAAGATTATATTTTAAACCAAAATCTTCCAATTGTTGTTTCATCCATAAAATTTGAGCAACACAACTACTAGCAGCTATATATTCTGCCTCAGCTGTAGATAAAGCTACTGAAGTTTGTTTCTTACTGTGCCAAGAAACTAGTGCAAGACCAAGAAATTGACAAGTACCTGAAGTACTTTTTCTATCCAGTCTACATCCAGCAAAATCAGAGTCACTATAGCCAACAAGATTAAATGATTCACACTTTGGATACCATAAACCAATTGATTGTGAGCCAATGAGATATCTAAAAATCCTTTTAACTGCACTTAGATGAGATTCTTTTGGACATAATTGAAATATTGCACACAAGCAAACACTGAAGTGTATGTCTGGCCTAGATGCAGTAAGATACAAAAGAGAGCCAATCATACCTCTATAAAGCTTGGTATCTACTTCTTTACCTTTTTCATCACTGTCCATTTTAATTGTTGAACTCATAGGAGTGTCCATGCTCTTCAAATCTTCCATTTTAAATTTCTTTAGCATATCCTTGATGTACTTTGATTGATTTATGAAGATGCCATCTTTCATTTGCTTAATTTGAAGTCCAAGGAAGAATGTGAGCTCACCCATCATGCTCATTTCAAATTCATTCTGCATAATCTTAGAAAATTTCTTGCAAAGAGATTCGTTAGTAGCACCAAAAATTATATCATCAACATAAATTTGCACAATGAGCATATCATCATGATGCTTCTTAACAAAAAGTATTGTATCCACTTTGCCTCTTTGAAAATTATTTTGTAAAAGGAATTTACTAAGCCTTTCATACCATGCTCTAGGAGCTTGCTTTAAACCATATAAAGCTTTAGTGAGTTTATAAACATGATTTGGATGCTCATGATTTTCAAAGCCTGGTTGTGCAACATACACTTCCTCATCAATATAACCATTTAAAAATGCACTCTTGACATCCATTTGATAAAGCATAAAATCCTTGAAACATGCAAAGGCACACAACATCCTAATAGCCTCAATTCTAGCAACCGGAGCAAAGGTTTCATCAAAATCAATCCCTTCCTCTTGGTTGTAGCCTTGAGCCACTAGTCTAGCTTTGTTCCTAACAACATTGCCTTTTTCATCCATTTTGTTTCTAAAAACCCATTTAGTACCAATAATTGAATGATCTTTTGGTCTAGGCACTAAATTCCAAACTTTATTTCTCTCAAATTGATTTAGTTCTTCTTGCATGGCAAGAATCCAACTTTCATCATTTTGAGCATCTTCAAAACATTTAGGTTCAATTTGTGAAACAAAAGCAACATTACCAAAATATCTTCTCAATTGTGCTCTAGTCATCATCCTTTGAGATGGATCATCAATAATGTCTTCTTGGGGATGATTTCTATGGAATCTCCATTTTTTAGGCAAATCTTCATGTTGAGGCTCATTTACTTGTAATTCTTCCAAATTTGGCATTTCTTCATTAATTTGATCTTCATTGGCATCATGGACATCTATTGTAGTTTCTCCTTGAGTTTCCTCATCTTTGTCATCAACTTGTTCCATTTCTTGACTTGATATTGAATTTTCTTTTCCAAAAATCTGCTCATTATTATCATCACAAGCATTTTTCCTTCTAATAGAAGGATTAGTCTCATCATAAAACATGAATAGTTTCCTCAATAACCAAAGTTCTTCTATTGAACACTCTATAGGCTTTACTCTTTGTTGAATACCCAAGAAATATTCCTTCATCGGATTTAGCATCAAATTTCTTTAAGTTATCCTTCTTGTTATTTAAAATATAACACTTACAACCAAATGCTTTGAAATATGAGATATTTGGTTTCCTTCCTTTCCATAGCTCATAGGGGGTCTTTTTCAAAATTGGTCTAATCAAAACTCTATTCAACACATAGCAAGATGTATTAACAGCTTCAGCCCAAAAGTATTTTGGCAAATTATTTTCACTCAACATAGTTCTAGTCATTTCTTGCAAAGTCCTATTTTTCCTTTCTACTACCCCATTTTGTTGTGGTGTTCTAGGAGCTGAAAAATTATGATTAATTCCATGTTTATCACAATATTTCTCAAACAAATCATTTTCAAATTTAGTTCCATGGTCACTTCTTATAGATGAGATGCAAAAGCCTTTTTCATTTTGAACCATTTTACTAAAAGAGGTGAATTTTTCAAAAGTTTCATCTTTATGAGCAAGGAAAAATGTCCATGTATATCTTGAATAGTCATCAACAATAACTAAAGCATATGACTTTCCACCAAGACTAGTAGGAGTTACGGGTCCAAATAAATCAAGATGAAGCAATTCTAATGGCCTAGTGGTAGACACAATATTTTTAGATTTAAAAGATGCTCTAGTATGCTTTCCTAGTGCACAAGCTCTACATTGAAATTCATTTTCATACTTAATCTTAGGAAGGCCATTAACAAGTTCTTTCTTAGACAATTTTGAGAGTGTATGCATGCTTGCATGACCTGGTCTTCTATGCCACAAGTAACTAGAGTTATCAAGAGATACTAGACATGTACCATGATTAGTTTCAAAATTATTCATGTCAAGCAAGTAAACATTATTGGATCTATTTGCAATGAACAATGTATCATTATCTAAGTTATTAATTGTACATAGAGAAGAAGTAAACTTTACCTCAAAACCTTTATCACAGAGTTGGCTTACACTTAGCAAGTTGTATTTCAAACCTTCAACAAGTGAAACATCTTCAATACAAGGTTTGGTTCCTATTGTGCCATTTCCAATTATTTTTCCTTTCCCTTTATCTCCAAATTTTACGTATCCTCCATCTTTCATTGTGATTTTTGAAAACTTGCCCTTTTCACCAGTCATGTGCTTTGAACAACCACTATCTATGTACCATTTTTCACTTTCCTTCATCCCTTTGCAACAAACCTGAAATTTAATCATTTAGCTTTAGGTGCCCAAGCAACTTTGGGTCCTTGGGGGTTAGTGACCTTAGGTAAGGTTCCCTTTGGTACCCATACCTTCTTTACCTTAAGATGACCTTTCCTAAATGCGCAAGAGCTAATCATATGACCACTTTTATTGCAATAATAACATGTAACATTAGGCAAGGAAGATGTAGATGCTTTAATGAAATGATTCTTGTACTTGTCATAGTTCATGAAACCATCAAAACCAATTCCATATTTCTCATTTGAAATTCTTTGGTTTCCAAGAAGTACATCTAGAGTTTCTTTTCCTTTTGTAAATTTTGCCAAATCATTTGTCAAAGACTCTACTTTAGTTTCAAGAACTTTATTTTTCTCAATGAGCATTTCACAAGTATCTTTTGAGATTTTCAACTCTAAATCTAGTTCTTTAAACATGGCAATTTGTCCTTTGTAAAATTCATTTTCTTTATACACATTGGACATGGTAATATTTTGTGATCTCAATGATTCAATCTCTAAATTCATTTTAGTGCACTTTCTCTTGTAATTTCTATACTCATCATATACTCTAGCAAATGCAAGTTCAAGTTCTTCTACATTAGGAGATTCATAAGAGTTTACCTCATTGTCACTTTCTTCTTCCTTTTGTGAACTTTCGACTTTCTCTTCAAGTGCCATCATACAAAGAAGAGCAGCCTCTTTATCACTTGATTCATCATTTGAAGATTCTTCACTGTTGCTCCATACTACTTTCATAGCTTTCTTGCTCCTATCTTCTTTTCCTTTCTTCTTTTTGAGCAATGGACATTTGGGCTTGATATGTCCAGGTTTGTGACACTCATAACATACAATTTCTTCTTTTGAATCTCTGAAGTGTTTATCCTTGGGAGTATACTTTTTCAAGAATTTCTTGTATTTGCTTCCTCCTTTCTTGAAAGCTCTTTTAAATTTTCTTGCAAGCATAGCCATTTCATCATCATCTTTACTCGAAGCACTTGAGTTGTCACTTGAGTCAACTTTGAATGCAACTCCTTTCTTCTTATCTTCATCCTTATTTGACTTGAGAGCAATACTTTTCTTCTTCTTTTGCTCATTTTCAACTTCATCCTTCTTGTATACCATCTCATGTGCAATGAGAGAACCAATGAGTTCATCATAGGTGAACGTTTTGAAATCTTTGGTATCTTGGATAACTGTTGTCTTTGCTTCCCAACACTTTGGAAGTGATCTAAGAATTTTCTTCACAAGTTCAGCTTCCTCAAATCTTTTACCAAGCGCTTTGAGAAGATTTACAAGATCAGTAAACCTTGTACTCATATCCGCAATTGATTCTCCTGGCCTCATTTCAAATAAATTTCATAATCTCGAATAAGAAGGTTTGCTTTGGACTCTTTAACAACATCAGTTCCTTCATAAGTCACTTCAAGCTTATCCCAAATTTCCTTAGCAGATTGACATCCTGAAACACGATTGTATTCATTAAGGTCAAGTGAGCAATGCAAAATATTGATAGCTTTGGCATTTATAAAAATTTTCTTCCAATCATTGTCATCATATTCATCTTCAAGTTTTGGAACTTTTGAAGTTCCTGGACCATTCTTTTGGGGAACATGTGGACCATTTTTAATAATTCTCCATGCATCAATATCTACAGATTGTATGAAATTTCTCATTCTTACTTTCCAAAAAGAATAATTAGTGCCATTGAAAAGTGGTGGTCTAGTGATTGAGTAGCCTTCAACTAAAGATGCAGGTATACCAGCAGTATTACTAGATGAACTAGCCATTATGGATCACTCTAAGGTTGTAATACCCTAAGCAAGAGAGTCAAGCTCTGATACCAATTTGTTGTCCCAAAAATAGTCCAAGAGGGGGGTGAATTGGACTTTAACAAATTTTTGGCCCTTGCTTGTAACCTAATGAAAAATTGTGGCTATGTTCAACTAAGTGTTTCTCTATATGTAATGAAAACAATATGAGCTTCAACAATGTGTTCCTAAGATGCAATTTAACCCTCAATCAATGTATATGGCAATATCTAACAAGGCATGCACCATACAATATACAATTGATTTCTCAAGTCACTTAATATGTCCACAAATTTATCAACTCAATCTATTTAACCAACATTCAATATCATGTATATGAAGAAAAATTTAAAATTGCACATAAGTAAAAGGGTAAAGGATAGAGAGATCAAACACAAGGATTTTTATAGTGGTTCGGCTTAACTAGCCTACATCCACTCTCTCAAAGAACCCTCTTTGAGTCTTCTCTCCACTATTTGCTCTTTTGAAGGCAAGAGACCAAAAGCCCTTTACAATTTCTCAACACCAAGCTTTTACACCAAGGTAGCTTGAAACCTTCTCAAGTGCAATCACAATGTAACACCCCAAAAATATTAAATTTATGAGCATTTTTGGTTTTTTAATTTTATTTAAATTTTAGGAATTTTTTGAGATTTTTTGGATTTTAAAAATCGGGTTCGATTTTCCGAAAATATAAACTTTGATAATTTTTAAAAATTAATTTAAAGACCACGTGGCAAAACTAAAAATATATTTGGAGTCTACGTATTTTTCTGAGTTTTCTGGAATTTTTTCGGAATTTTTGGATCTCGTTTTCGGTCCCGAGGTAGAGTAAAAATTCAAAAATTTTGTATTCTGAATCGAACCGGCCGAATCGAACCGGACCGGATCGGACCGGTCGAATCGGACCGGTCCTCTTCTCTTTTTCTTCCTCTCGCACGCGTTCCTTCCTCCTTCTCTCTTCCTCGCGTTTTCTCTCTCCTCCCCACCCCAGCGGCCACCACCGCCAGCCTCACCCGACGTGGCCGCGCCACCCTCCCACTGGCCACACCGCTCAAACGGCCGTAAAACGCCCGCAACGCTCAGCGCATCGATTCAGCTTCCCGGCCAAATTGGCCGATCCGCCACCGATTGGACCGGTCTTGTGTCTAAAATCATCTACTCGGCGAGCTTTCCATAGACACCAAGAACGCCAAATCCATGGAGCGGTTTGTCCGATTTTTGCTCGGGAAGATTTTAGCCCATTTCGACTTTTGGGCTAGATTTCTAAAAACCGTGAATCCCACGAGAAAACCGAGGCTACCAAAGACGCTCCATCGTCGAGAGCTTCGCAACGATATAAATTTCGAATTTTTCCGACACCGTTTTTCGGTGGGTCCCACAGAACTTCGCAGTGTTTTTCCGAGCATTTAATGAGCTTAGAAAATTCTGAAAATTTTATGTACTAACCCCCGTGTTATGGGCTTCGTGTAGGTATCCTCGATTCGCGGAAATTCGACGATTGACCAAGTCGCAAATTTTGGGCCGCATGCATTCTGGAAAAGTCTCCGAATTGGACCGAGGTTTTGGCTTGCCCCCCATTGTCAGACGTCCCGAGCGCGTTCCCAAAGTCGGAATCGGTAAAGGTAAACCCGAACCTTGTTTTTACGTAATTTTCTAGTGCTTAAATAGGATTAAAAATCCGTAAGATATTCGTGGTAGCTTAGAAAATTACGATTCTTTTTGCAATAGCTTAGTAATATTGCTAAGGACCGCGGGGCAAAGTTTTAGAATTTTTAGAGCTTATTTGGGCAGTCTTTGCAAAAATGATCAATTATAAGGACTAAATTGCAATTTTACATACTGTGATGAATGACTGATTTGATGGGCCCAGGAGGGGCTGTGTGATGTGATTGAACTGTGGATATATGAGTTGTGAATATAGAAGTGTGATTTGAGCCTTTTTGCAGGTTGGGTAGGTCCTAGGTATAGGGGAGACTCTGCCGGATTTTCGGCACGACTTAGGACGTATTGGTCTTTTTCTTTGTTTGTATTGAGTCAGATTTATTAAATGATTGTAATAAAATTGTCGTGAGCTGATGCCTTCTTCCTCCGCCCACCGCCACGTGATTGTCGTCAAGTCTGTGAGTAAAATATTAATTTTAATTGTAATTTCGATATTATTATATGTTCAGCATGCCCATGTATCACTTATATGCATATATTTATGTAGTTAAACTCTAGGCACGATTTATGATGCATTGATAAATGTTAAAGTGCCATGATGTTGTTGTGGTAATTTGGAGCAGTGTGCGTGCGTTGGCGTGCGTGTGATGTGGTGTGGACTATGGATAGGACGGGTAGTCACGGCTTGAGTTCTTCGCTGGGACCCGATCCTTCGAGGGGTAGTCACGGCTTGAGTTCTTCGCTGGGACCCTCGATTTGGCTTATTAAGCGAAAGTCCGCCTTGAGTTCTTCGCTGGCACCAGGTTGGATTTAAGAGAGCTGTATAGGGGATCAGCTCCCATATGTTATGATTGATGCTACAGGGTGCGTGAGTGCTCCAAATTACCTTTTTGATGTTATGATGTGAAAATGATGTTGATGTTGCATTTCACTCTACAGGGTGCATTAGTTTTAGATAGTTATAGAGATTATGGTTAAAATTGATATTTTACTCTCTAAGTCGAACGCTCACTCCTATTCAATATTTTTTTCAGGCTACAGGAGGATTTTATTTTTGTTAACCTGCTTTTCTCCTTCGCAGGTTGTTTATCAATATTTGTGTAATTTTATTTACTCCTAGAATTTCCGCATGTGTTAGAAGTATTTATTTGATTATGGTCTGTAATATTATTATCATGTTGGACCTGTAAACGTATAATGATATGCATGTTTGATGGATTGGATGAGGGAGCTGAGCTCCCATTTATTATTATGTTGATGAGTATGTGGAGGGTGAGCTGAGCTCCCCAATTGACTATATATTGTGTTTACAGGTCGGGTGAGTCGAAAACTCCCCGTTGGTAAGTCCATTTTATGGCCGGACTCTGTCCGTTTGTTTTCTTGAAATTGGGCCCAAATGGGCCTTAGAGTTGGGTAAATGAATAGTTAAGGCTTACTACGGGCCTCGGGGGCTTTAGGCTGGCCCAGGTCCTAGTGCCGGTCCGGCCCATAGGTTGGGTCGTGACACACAATCACTAACTCTCCCAAGCTTCAATAGGTGCTTGTACAACCTCTCTTGAATGTAATTTAATATTTCAACACTCACTCTTACTCAATACAAATCAAACTATAAAGAAAAGATGAGTTGATTTGCCAATGGAAGCTCAAAATCTTTAAAGCTCTTGAATGAAAGCAATAAATGAAAAATCAATGTTGGAGTTCAAATGTAAGCTTTCATTAAGTGTAAATGAAGTGAAGAATGTGTATTTATAGTCCCAAATCATTTTAGACCGTTTGAAACCCTTTTGGAACGTTATACACACTGCCCAAGACAAAATAGCCGTTATTTTGTCCTTTTGTGCGAAGTTGAGCAGCTCTGGTCAGTTAGCAAACTAATAAAATTTTAGGAGCAGTCAGCAAACTGGTTAGTAAACTAATGTTTTTAGCAAACACATTAGCAAACCGAAAATTTTAGCAAACCAGTTAGGAAACTAAGTCAACAGCTGCATATCTCAACTTGCAATGTCAAATGATTTAGACCTTAAAAAATATTTCAATGGTAGTATCCAAGGTCATGATGAGAAAAAGTAATCAGAAGATAAAATTTTATTTTTGAGCTCCATATGACTGAATTCTCATTCATTCTTTTCACAAAAAACCTAAGACTCACTCCTTAATACTATGCCTTTCATACCTTTTCTTTGAGTCTTGGCTTCCATAGTCTTGTCCTTTTCTCATTTTGTATTTGTCTTGAAATGCCTTTGAGTACCCTTTCTCATTAGATGCAACTTCAAGAATTCTTTAGTAATAAGACAAAGAATCTACACATCTAAAGTTGGGTTAGATAGATTCTCTTTGAGTTTTGTTATCATCAAAATCAATGCTAATTTTGAGCTACACGGGGTCAACAGATAAGCGTAGTCTTTGCAGGGCATATCTGTATTGTATTAACAGTGGTTATTTATTTTTATTTCTTCACATATATGGAAAATACAACGACCAGAAGCACCTCTGGCACCATTTCGACATCCCTGAACCTTACACAATTTGGAACTAGAGCTGCGTTTATGTGACTTTTGCCGCTGTAATATCTCAGAATTACCGGCAACTGAACTTACTGGGGATGAGAGGTCTGGAACAATTGAAGTAACACTGCAATTTCTTGCCGGATCCCAGTAGAAAAGTTAGTTGACCGATCATCATGTGAATTCTGCTACAGAAATAATCTAATAATCCCTGTTTTCCAACATGATGATTCTTCATCTGCAATTGAAGCCTCACGAGCTGCAAGTGGCTTGGAGATGCCAAATTCATGTGGAGGAGAGTTGAGATGGACACTAGAGCTATCAAAATTTGAGGGCCAAGAACAGAGGCGCAATTCCAAGTCCACCTTGGGCTGTAATTGCAGTTCCAACTAGGGCTGCGATCGTTTAAGATATGAACCAGCAGAGTACTTTGGACATGGCATCTTCTCATTGTCAAGATGGAAGATGAAGACTGATTCCATATCCATTGTTTCCTCTTCAGTTTCTTTGCTTGAAGACATTGTAGCGGTTGCCCAACTCCCATTGTTGACTGAGGAACTTGAGGAGCGGCCTACCCCAAGGGAGAATGAATAGCCAGCATGCTGACCCATGGACCCATCAACCAAATTCCATTTCCGTTTAATTCCCTCTGGATGAGACATGTGACTGAAGAATAGCAGGAATCAAGAACTAAGACTCTGCACTATATGAAACCACATCTCCTCCATCTTAACATTGAACACAATCTTGAATACGTTTGAGGAACGATTAGCAGCAAATTCCTAGTTCTGGAACTTGTTGTCCATGAAGCAATAGAAAACATGAAAAATGATTTACAAACCTAAAATTAAATAATTTCAATGAATAGTATACCTGACTTCTGAGATCAAGAAAATTAGCTAACAAAACAAGATTAAATGTCTACAAAAATTTAGATCTCACTCCACTAAGGAACCAGGAAGTCTCGCAGGAATCTGTATAACCTTAACTGGCTGATCAGTCGCAACAAAAGAAGATGATCTGATTAGAAATTTAGAATGAAGTACTTCAGATCACAAATCATAAAACAAGAACAAAATATTGAAGCCCTGCATCATCAAAGACCATGAAATTAAAATGCAGAGTGTGCTTTTACCATCCCTCAAATTTCAACTGATCACAATTTCGTATGATAATTGACATTGAAGGATGACAGAAAATACAATGACTGCAATTTTACACAGGCAAAACATATTCGGTCTCGAGCAAATATTGACAATCAAGCAAGGCAAGAAGATGATTTGATCATATGCTAGATCTTATCATGTAATCATGAATCATTGACTGAAAATAAAGAACTACAGAGATGACATGCATGATCAATAAAACCAGAGATCATAGCACCATTACTACCCATAAAAACAGGTCGACAATAAAAGAAAAATAGAAAACAAATTATTGCATAAGCAGCACAAATCTTTTACACAAGCCGAAAAACCAACCTCCATAAGTTAAAAATCATGTAAAAATTTAATGATATTTTTAATTTATTTTTCTAAATTTCATTTTTGATCCGATATTAAACAGGACCAACCAATTCTGTCTAGTCTAAATTCAGTTCAATCAATAAATTTAAGTAATTTTAATTTAAACTAATCTAACTTTAAAGTAGACAATCGCCACCTTCAAACGCACCCAGCCCTTTTTTTTAATCCACATATCCTTCAAATTTGACAGCTTTTTCCTTTAAAAACCTCACCATAATGACTTACGCCCTTCAAGTGTTTCAGCTAGACTCCACCATTGGGCCGGTTTTGGCTCGAATCGGTTTAAAAATGCTGGTCCACGGTCCAAAAGGATGAACCTGATTCAACTTGGTGAACTGTGAATTGACTTTTAAACTAAGATTCTGGTTTAATATGGTTTGATTTAATCTGATTTAAATTCTGATTCGTCCAAAATCATACTGAATGATTCTGGTTCAATTTAACAAGTGTCTTAATTTCTCAAATTTCTGTGAGTTAATAATTTGAAAGTGACAAAATAATTAATTATTAATAAACCACTTATAAAATATAAAATATGACATATTCGTTAGACTTTTTTTTTTATATTTAGTTAAGACAAAATTTCTTTAGCTTATAAAATTAGTAATTTAAGATTAAAGGTTTATTCTATAATTAAAAATTAGGAATTTGAATATTAATATTGTTTAAAAAATTTAAAATTTATATAATATATATATTTTTTATTTTTAAACCATTTTAAAAATATATTATCCTAATATATTTATAATAAATAATTTCAAAATGCTACTCAATGGAGATAAATTTTAATTAATAAGAATAGAAGCTTTTATTTTTATTGACTGAAATAATTTATTAGATATTAAATATTTATTAAAAAATAATTTTTTTTTAAATGTTGAGAAAATAAGTTATATTTCAAATCTTGTAAGCTGTAGTGCACCAAATAATGCTGCACAAACGTTGACGAGCAGTTGACAGCGTTATTGTTAAATGGAGATGCTATAAATGATTTTATATAAGATAAATTAGTACAAAATTATCATAATAAACGTAAATATTATAAAATTAAAATTACATATCCTTATTTATATAAAAATTTTATAATATATTTTTTAAATTTTCTCATTTAAATAAAAAATGAAAAATTTGATTTTTTAATTTTAAATTAGATTTTTTAATTTTTTTAATTTAAATCTAAAAATCAAGAAAATTAATTAATTTTCTTTGAGTTTCAATTAAAAATTTTAAATTAAATTAAAAAAATTGAAAATATTCTCCGATAAATAAATACAGAATGTGATTAGCTTGAAATCATAAAATTTTCTCCATCAACTGACCGTTAAGACTAGCCACGTGGTTCTATGGGAAAATTAATTAATTCATAAATAGAATTGGAAATTAAAACAGCCAATACTTGCACGATCAAACCCAAATTGTCAAAATAATAGCGACCCAAATTGATACCCAAAAAAAAAAAAGGATTAATAATAACAGTGATTCAGTTCTTCTATCAAATCTGATATCCTTTCTTCCCCCTCATATGAGATTTTATGTTAGAAGCCGAGATTATTAGCAATGAAAGGCGTCTTCTCGGCGCCCGGTGATTATGTTTACTTCAAGTCTCAAGTTCCTCTCCACAAGATCCCTGTTAGTGTTTTTCAATCCACTTTCTCCTTTTTTTTTTTTTTTTTTTGGATTTTGCTTTTGTGGCTTTAATTTCAACATGGGTTTTTGTCTTACCTTTATTTTGTTACAGGGTTTTAGTTATAGTTTCCTTTTCCTTAGTCAATTTTCTGCATTGGGTTTTCATCAGTTTCGACATTTATTGATCTGGGTGTGTTTAATTCTAGCTTGATCATGGTTTTTACTTGTTTATTTACTCTGGTTACTGGTTTTGCTTTTCTTTTAGTTATAAGGTTTCGTATTAAGCCATTGATGAATGTATCCCGTCCGATAGATTGGGTTTCAATTTTCAGTCTGAAAGATGAAATATTTGAATCGAGATGCTTAAGCTGTAATTGGTTGAGTGTTTTACCCTGTATTCTTATGAACTTGAATTTGATTTTTTTTTTTTTTTCTATTTTTCTCGGTTAAGTTTTGCATCTGTCGAGTATTAATAGTGAATTTCAATCCGTGGCTTCATTTTACTATACTGCTGCCTTCGTTTGTAACCTTGGACTCTTTGTTCTATATCAATTGTTTGGTTGCAAGTGAAGGTGCGTTTGTTTTCTTGATATGATTTTTATGTACTGCATCTCAATTTGTATTTTGACCTTTTCTTTTCCTGTTTTATTTTCCTTATAGATTGGCACGAAGCAGTGGCGTTACTATGATTTTGGTCCTAAAGTGGTTCCGCCATTGATTTGCCTTCCTGGAATAGCAGGGACAGCTGATGTTTACTATAAACAAATTATGTCATTGTCCATGAAGGTAATTTGTTGGGTGTTGTAGTCAGCTATAAAAATAGATGGACAAGCTTGATGATTCCTTTCTTCTCTTACTTTCTTTTGTGTAAAAATTGTTGGAGATTCAATTTCTCATGGTCATATTGCACTGTGGATATCCATATGATTATATCTTTCTTCTGTAGTTCTTGCTCTGACGGCAGGTACCTCACTTGGTAATGCTATTTTGGATGAGAATCATATTTTGTTATAGGATTTCTGTTTCTAAAATGAAATATAAATGAACCAACTAAAATTGTTAAATCTTTTCCATTTGGAAGGATTTGTTCTGGCTAACAATTGTAGTATTGGTGTATATGGAAAGTCATTCTGAAGCTGCTAGCGTTTGTTGTTTACTTCAATATTTCCTGTTACCATAACCAATATTTTGAACCTCAACCTCTTAGTGAAACTGATAGCTAACTGGTTCAACCAGCTTAACTCAGTCAAAAGCTGGTTATGTATATAAGGTTTTAAAGGTAAAAATAAGAAAAAAAAAATGATAGATTATGAAACCAAAACTAATTTGGACCAACTGATCACTAGTCTGGTGCCCAATCCACTTGGCCATTCTGATGTGGTTTTCAAAACATTGATCATTGTCCATAACTGTCCATTGTTTTTAGGTTTCATGATTTCACTACTTGTAATTGCTGTCAATGTGATCCTGTTAAATCTGTTGAACATAACTTTTCTTTTGCAATTTTTCAGGGTTATCGGGTGATTTCCGTTGATATTCCTCGTGTATGGAATCATCATGAGTGGGTTCAAGCATTTGAAAAATTCTTGGATGTCATTGATGTTCATCATGTAAGAAATTTCATTATCATATATCAAAAACATTTCTCGGTGCATTATTTTGACTCACCCCTTGAATTTTGTGTGCAGTAGTTTTGTAGTATGTGTAATGCTTGTTTTTCTTGATGTGCCCTTTTTTTTTTAAAAAAAAAAAATTCCGAATTCCTACTACTGATTCGAACCTGTCCTTTTATATCATTGAGTTACTTCATGGTATTTTAAATATTTAAAAAACCAAGCCCTCAGAAGCCAGCATTTTTTTTCTCTTTTAACTTTTTATCTATAGAGTGGCCACTTAGACTAGGTGGTACCTTGTTGCTAGAGCTACTGAGTTCAGAACTTGTTCTCAAGTTGATTCAGTGATATATAAACAGTCAAGCGCCAGATATCTAGTATATTCTCATTATTAACTTGTGAGAGAAATTTGCTGTAGAACTCTTTATGGTCGCATTAGTCTAGCTATTTCTATGATTCTAAGTCAAGAAGTTATAAGGTAGAATTATTTTAAGGTCCTTATGTATTTCTCATGAAGGATGACCTATTGGTGCTTTGCCTTTAGTTCTCCACATGATGCCTACTGTATTTTCTAGCTGGATCATTGGTTCATTGTATTAGTAGTCTTTCAGCCAGACTATGCAGTTAAGCTGCTGAGAGAATGAGAAGAAATTGTATTGTGAAGAATTTACTAGATTATATGTTTGTATATATCATAGGCTATTTTATCCTTATTTGCTAGTTTTAGTCACTGAACTGAAATATAGTTTGATTGGACTGATTAATGTGTATTAACAGATACATCTTTATGGCACATCTCTTGGTGGTTTCTTAGCACAACTTTTTGCACAGCATCGTCCAAGACGAGTGAGATCATTGATACTATCAAATACATTCTTGGACACACGCAGTTTTGCAGCTGCAATGCCATGGGCTCCTGTGTATGTGGTCATTTATGATGCCCATCTTTATTTGTGTATTAAATGTGTGTTTCATTTGTTATATAATTGGCATTTTCTGTATCAGAATGCAATATCCATTGCTTCACATGATGAGAAATCATATGCATGAAATGTTGTGTTCATTGTACACAGTTGAAAGGATCTCATCAAATTTTTTTCTAAAGGCACCACATGCTAGAAGGATATGGTATGGCATGGTTAATAAACAAGGGAAATGACTATAAAATATGAAGAGGCTATGATGTTATTAGTATAAAATGTGTCATAATATATTTATTGATTAACTTATATATTTATGTGCTGAAGTTAGATTCAAAAGTGTGTATCATTATTTTGTGTAATAGTTTGGGCTTAACAGTTGTAGTTGAGTTGAGTTGAGAACGAAAGTGTTAAGCGAAGTGCATGAATACATCTGCCTGCTAATTTATGAAGTCATAGAAATCCAGCTTTTTTTACTGAGTTGCATCTATATAGCAACTGACCACAATATGCTGGCAAAAGGGACTGGGAAAGAGGGGGCGGGTTGATGAGTTTTTGTGTTTACCAAAGTGCATAAGGCAGCCTAAAATTGTAAAATTATCTGGTAATTGGTTTATAATATCATTTGGTATCAACTATTACTTCCTGGTTCTAATCTCAGTTATGTTTTTGTCATAATTTTTGCCTGATATGTTCTGTGTAACCATGTTCAAATTCACAAATTTTCTCAATAAAATTGGCTTGGATATTTTTCATGCAGTGTCAGCTGGACCCCTGCATTTTTGCTGAAAAGGTATGTCTTAACTGGAATACGTGATGGTCCCCATGAACCATTTATTGCAGATTCTGTGGACTTTGTTGTTTCTCAGGTAGGGTCTTCAACCTAATTCATTGGACTTTGCTGAAAAGTCCATTGCACTTGTCCATTAGCATAATCTTTATGCTGTCTTTAATCAAATCTCTTTTGATGCATTTAATATTGTTCTAATCTTATTAGCAACAAGCTGATTCCATGTTGTAAGACATATGCTTCTAAAATTGTTTAATCTATTCTTTTTCATTTTGCTCTGTCCTCAAAAATCACTGCTCAGATTGTTGTGCTGCAGATGTGTAGGTTTTGGAAATTGGAATTACTGATTCTTGTTATTTGCTAAAAATGTTAACACCCTTTTAGTGAGATTAAAAAAAAAAGATGCTTCAAATTTTATGAAAGCCCAAAAAGAATAAAATTGTGTAAGGTTTTCAACTTGAAGATTGGGTATTGATTTAAAAAAAAAATAAAAATAAAAAACCATTGCATTTCAGTTCAGTTATTTGAAAAGAAGTCTCTTGTTCAAAAACATATTGAGATGTGGTGCAGCTTGCTTATTCTTCTTTTTGGATGCGGATTTCTTGCTGAATGATGTTATTATTCTTTGAATTGCTCTTGTATGTTCATTTATTTTTCTTTTCTAGTATTTTTAAAAATTCCTGAAAGCTAGTAGTAAGAATAATGTACCCTTTTCTTGTTCATAGGTTGATACTTTACTACTTACACTCATGCTCCATTTATTCATGGAAAATAACTCATCTATGGATACTGTTTCAGAGAAAATGGTTTATTTTCTGCTATGATTTTAGCATTAAAAAATTAGGTGGTTCCAATTTTTGGAGCAGAGAATTATTTTCTGCTGTGGCAAATTTCTTGCTTGTTAATATAAAAATGAAGGGAAAACATATAAGGAAAATGCCGGACTTTTTCGGAAACAAGGACAAAGCTCATTGAATGCAATGCAAAGAAATGAAAGTACCTAATCTTAGTGGAATTATGGTGAATGATATAGACAAATAACTTAAAGCTTTTGTGGTCTGTGAATTATTGTTGAGAATACAAACAATGGCAATTCACTACTTTGTCATGCTCGTTTATAGGTTATGAATTAAAGATATACCATTCATAGGCCTTTTCCCTGCAATTTAAACCAGTGAAGAACACAACACACTTATTGAAACTCATAATCAACATATACAAATAATAGAATTGATTTTTGGCCTTGAAATCTCCAAGTTGTTTTTGTACTGAAGTCATCAGACCTGGGAAATTGCCTTGGGACAGAGAGTTGTTCTCCCTAAATTAGCTAAGGCTTTCCCATTAACTGGAAATTATTTTCCATGGACTTTCTTTGGGCATGCCAAATGGCAAAAAATACAGAAAATACTTTCCATAAAACAAATGGAGCCTCAGATCTTTGTTGCGAATTTAAACATATGCTGCATGAGAATAGGGTTAAAACCTTGGTCAATCCTTCAACTGTGAGATGTGTGATTACTAATTCAGGTTGAAACACTTTCAAGAGAAGACTTGGCTTCCAGATTGACCTTGAACGTTGATGCTGCTTCGGTTGGATCTCTTCTACTTTCAGATTCATATATCACTATAATGGATGTAAGTTATTTGAAGTTTGTTTCTATATATGTGTATTGAGATATCTTTCCACCAACTATGCATTATTAGAGTCTAAAGAACAAGGTTTGTGGAGGGCTGATATCAGCCCAGACCTATTGGGAAAAATAAGGGTTTTTTTTTTTTGTCACTTCAAAAAAGTTAGATCTGCAATTGACTTTTCTTTACAAAACTACAATTCTAACTAAAGCTTTATTTAAATTTGGACTCTCTGAGTTTGATTACTGCTTGATGCTGCAAGAGGGAAATGAAAAATTTTTGCTGATAACTATATCGGTCTTTTGGCATGTTTACTGCTTCCTCCTTGAAGACAAACGACTATTGTGCAATTCCTCAACAGCTCAAAGACCAATTGAGTGAAAGATATCCTGAAGCAAGGAGAGCTTACTTGAAGACAGGAGGCGATTTCCCATTTCTTTCTCGCCCGGATGAAGTCAACTTGCATCTTCAGGTTTATGCAATATCAATGTGTGCATATATATATATATATATATATATATATATATATATGCAAGAGAGTGAGAGAGAGAGAATTTCGTTCTCTGCCTAGCAACTATGCTTTAATACTGATTGTGTATCTGCCTAATGCAGCTACACCTGCGACGAGTTGGGGTTGAAGCTCGACCAGATTTGGTCCGCGGTATCCCTAAAGACGGCACTGGAGGGAGTCATAGTGAAAAGGAGAAAAAGAAAGAGGATCCAGATGATCAACCCAAAGATGGGGGAAGCTCCGAAAGTCGATCTGGAGAAAATCAGTTGGCTCCTGCATCAGAAATTTCAGAATCACACGCTGAAGAAAAGCGGCTCTTTAGTAATGCAAAAGGTTGTCTCATTGCTCAGGAAGATATTTCACATCTTCGTGAATCACTGAGGAAACAACACATCACAACCACTGATATCCTTCTGCAGTCGACTTGTGAGAGTATTCTTCCATTTTTGCTTGCCTCTTATGTGCAATCGCTGTACATTACAACCAAATTGTTGTCAAAAACTTGGGCAACTGGTGTAAAATAGATGCTCAGATTATGACTGTTCTCTTTTCTCTGCTAAGTTTCCACAAGCATTTGTTGCAAATTGACTCTCCTGGAGGTTGCTAATGTTTTGGCTGAGAATCAGTTCTTCTGTTTGACATTGTTGTACATTTTGTACATTTGGCATTCAAGATTGTGATAATTTAAAATGATCAAGTGAATTTTGTGCATTGAAAGAATTTTGTTTCTCCCACTGCGTTTTGGTCACAACCCCGAAGCAGATCTTGAATCAACTCTGCAGAAATCTCCTGTGTCTCTATGATTTACTTATTTGACATGCAAGCCATGTTCCAGCATACAGAGTAGGGAGTAAAGATTAACCTTGCATGTCATGGAAAGCCTAACATTATTATGAACTCTCTGGCGTAACGCGCCTGGAGCATGCTTTTTAAAGAAAGAGAGGAGCACAGATCTTTATTATAAACAGTCCAAGAACTGCGACTCTACCATGCCTTTAAAAAATTTCCTCACGAAAAAAATTATTAGGGAAAAAATATTGGGAAAGGTTTCAGGTCAGAACTGTGATTTAAGATGATGAAACATTGCCTTGAGAGGACTGCTATTTTGAGATCCGTGGTTCTGAAGGTCACTCGAGTCAAGAACAGAGTAAAAAATTTGATATCCTGATTGGCAATGTCCTGTTCTTCAGGGCCACTTGGTAATGCGCAGAAAGAATGAAGCAAACAGAGCATATGGGGTTCCAAACAGACCAGAATACAATCCTTCCTAGATGCAACTTAATTATCGGCTTATATATAGTAAATGAATTACGAAAGAAAAATACATAATCTACAGTATTAAGGGCTAAAATGTATCGTATTTTAACACAGAATTATCAAAATTTGCGACTATTTAACTATTTTTTGAAGCAAATATTCAAATATAAATTTTGCCAAATGTCAAATCACATTTTGTAATTTACCCTAATCAATATTTTATAGCTCCAAAGATGAAGCAACCAACCTGCCAGCAGTTGAAAAACAAAGATAACAATATAATAAAGAATTGTTTCTTTAATAACTAAAATAAAATATTATTCTCTGCCTACCCTAAAATTTTGTTAATCGACTCCAATTTCGCTGTAAATATCCAATAGCTACAGAGAACCTTGCCCATCTAACATGCAGATAGCAGCCACGTCTTTCACTAAGCCACCAGAGTGCTTGCTGTAGTTGTTGACTCGCTGCATAAATTGATACGAGAGAGGAAATCATCACAAATTATAATGGTGGAAAAACATGAAAATCACTAACCACTAACAAGTCATATGCACAAACATGCACAAATGTATTTGCAACCACAAGGGACGGGAAAAATGCAAAGAAGACAAAATGAAGAAGAGGAGAAGCTAAGAAATATAGAAACTACAGAAATAATAAAATCAATCACAATGAAGTTGAAGACATCAAGCATGCCAGTTTAAGTCCAATATTGTAAGACCCCTACTCAATTCAATTCAACTAAGTCTAAACGCAAACTAGTTAGGATCAACCATGCAGATCCATTTTCTACGTTTCCCTCAGTTTATGGCTTCATATAAAGAAACGCTGGAGTGGCAAAAATCTTATATCACTGCTTTCCCATTTCATCCTCAGTTGCTTATCTCCAACAATAGCATAGTCTTTAACCTTAACCTTCCATATTAGAGAGTTTATTCATCTGCAATGCACATGTACAAACCATGTCAATCTCCCTTATCTCAACTTTTCCTCAATATTCCTCAATAGGCATCCCTTATAACTTTCTGCAATATCATTCATTCCAAAGACTCCTGAAATAAATAAGCCCCTAAAACTAAATCATACATGTAAGATATTGCCCATGAAATGTTACCAACAACAACGAGCAAACTGTTTGCAGCTTCTTGTTGGCACAATATGAAATCAATTTACAAGCAGGTTTGAGCCAATACTGTCAGGAAATAAGATAAATCGTCGACTAATCTATCTATCACAATGTGCTATCATTTACTTAGCAAATTTCCATATACTAATATGACAAGCTACAAATCAACGGCATATCATCTTCAAACAGATAGTCATAATCAGAACAGAATTTATTAGGAATGTTTAGGGAATTGAGAAAAGAGTTTATGAAACGTACTATTTCCTAACAGAGGGGAGCTTCTTAGTCTTCTTGTAGTAGCGAGCAAGCCTATGAATCCTGCTTTCCACGAGAATCAACCTGAACTTGGAATCCTTATCCTTCCTGTTCCTCTCCAAATGCTAGTGAATCGCAACCGCCTTCTTGATCAAATGGTACACATCCTCTGGAATCTCTGGAACCAGCCCTACCAAATACAACACAAATCCAGTGTCAGCAAGAAAATAACCAGACAGAAAAACACGCACTACACATAGTATAACGTAGTTACAATACCGTGAGCTTTAAGTATGCGAAGGATCTTGCTGCCAGTTACGCTCTTGACCTGTGCAATACCGTGAGAGTCACGAAGGATGACGCCAATCTGTGAAGGAGTCAAGCCCTTCTTTGCGAACTTGCAGATGTTGTCCTCAACCTGAATTGTAGCGTAAGTATTAGATCATTTGTTTGGTTGCTGAGAAAGGAAAGGAAAATGAATAAACTGAATAAGCTTTACGTCTTGAGGGGAGGTTTTGAGCCAGCTGGGAGGAGTGCGCTTGTAAGGAAGGGCAGAAGCAGAGATACCCTTACTGTCAAAAACAAAAAGATAGGCAAAATTGTTAGTCAATAGGAAGAGATATCAAATTGACAGATAGATAGAGAGGAGACGAGACGACTGACCCACGACTGTGCATGCTACCCATGGTTGATGGCTAAGAGGTAGCTAATGGCGAGTTTACCTGTTGCTCAGCTGAGAACGAGTGGAGAAAAAGAAGCCCTAATAGCTGGTTGGCTTGCAAATGAAGAGTGATGGGAAGGGATGAAAATGCGAAACGACAACGCTCTGGCCCTTGCCAAATAGAGGTCAATTTCACTCTGCCCTTTTTTTTTAAAAAAAAATTAACTATTTAACTTGGGTATGTAGCAACGTAACTAAACTTTAATTTTTAATATAAAATTTTAATCTCTAATTTCAGTAACATAAAATCTTTATTAACTTTTAATAGTTGATATATTAAAAAAATTTTGTATTTTAAATTAAGCTTCAAGTACTTTATTATGGTATAATATATATAATTTATTATTTTTTAAAATAATTTCAAGTTATTGCTACTCTTCATATTTATAAAAAAGTAATTTATAATTTGATCTCTAAATTTTATTTTATATTATATTTTAATTTTTAAATTTTAAAAAATTAATTATTTAATTCTTATATTTTACGTTATATATAATTTAGTCATTAAATTTTTAGAAATTAATTATTTAATCTTTAAATTTTGTAACAGTCCTTCTTCCATCAATGAATAAAATTATTGTAAATATTAAAATTATAAAAATTAAATTATTTTATATATTAAATTAAAAGAATTAAATAATTAATTTTTAAAAATTTAAAAATTAAAATATAATATAATGCAAACTCAAAGATTAAATAATTTTCTAAAACTTATGGATTTAAAGTATAATACAACCAAATTGTAAATTCCCCAGGAGTTCTGCTCTGGGTCTCATTTCCATTTTGGAATGGGCAAGATGCTAGGGTTTGCTTCCCTTCACACTCATTACATATGCTAATTGAACTGAATAAAAATGGTCAATCCCAATCCCTTGCTGCCTGGGCTCAACCACTTTTGGAGTTCTTTTAAGTTTTAAAGTTGTGTAATGTTTCAATCTTGAACTTGGAAAGGCAGATTGGAGCTTAATTATACTTCCCAGAGCAGCATAAGAAGGATAGATTGTTCCATCATTCATGGACAGAAATTTTCTGTTACTCTCGTTTATAAGAGCCAACATGCTTGTCCAGTGTCTTACCATATCCATTAAACCAAATACATCTTCAATTCCTCCACGAGCAAAAGCAAAACTTAAAATTAGTAATATAATATATAACACTAAATCCTGCAGTCCATAATCAAATGTTACTAAAATCTTCTGCGGTTCTGTATCACAGACTAGAAATGGAACCATAAATGTATCTGCACGGCATTTAAGACATATTTAAACTTCCAATTCACCTGGATATTAAAAATGAAGACATTATCTCCAACCCTGTTTCAAGCTTTCTTCTTTCATTAGATACTCAACTAACCAAACTCAGAAATACAAATGTCCACAACAGTGAGATTGACAAATTATAGGAGGACATGCCCGGGACATCCCATTTAGATAACACAGTTATTTAATGGAAAAGATCAAAATACAAGCCAATGTAACTTTTCCTTGATTACAAGCAACAACATGTGATGCTGTACAAATTAAGAGACTCATACTGAAATTCAACAATTGCGTCAGCATATATGTAAAGGCATCTTGTAAAGGCATCTTAACCAGAGTTCCTTCAATTTTTGGATCAATTATAATCATGAAATGAAAAGACTTCAATGAAAACCAACTTGCCTTGCCAAAAACCCCCCAATAGTAACCACATGACAACATTGTTTTAACTTGACCAACAAATTGACGAGTTCAGTCTTATGATTCCCATATGAAACCAATTTACAAAGAAAGAAATTGACGATAATGTCACTAAATTCAACCCTTGCGTCAGCAGATAAGCTAATCTTAAATGAATATAGTCATTATACACAATCAAGCCGTGCACTTTCTGTCAAACCAGAACTCTATTTCACAAAGAAAAAACCATTTGCAGTTATCAAACACAATCTTTCAAACTGACATTAACTGTGAGAAGTGGCAAACCTGGGCATAGTTCTACTATCAATGGGAAGAAAAGATCATGTCAAATCAAATTTAGTCAAAAGTGAAGATAAGAGTCACCATAAACTAAAGAAATCAGCTAAAGTCTAGGCTCCTAAAACCCAAAACTGTCCCAATACAGAGCATACAAATCTCAGCAGAGACCAGCCTTCCAGATAGGAATTACTTATTGAACAAACTTTTAAATTTAAGCTTGCCAGGTTCAAAGCTAGTTTGATATCTCAAAGTTCACTGCAACAAAGTAGAAACATTTATCCACTCGGCCATTGCTGAATTGAGTTATCAAGATATGATTCTAAATATTTACAACCTAACTAAAACCCTTTAGGCTTTGCCCATAGTCTATTTTCCTGCGACTATCAACTAGTTCTGTCATTCTTCAATTTTAAAATGAAAAACTTCGAGAAAACCAAAAACTCGATCTAGGACTGGTTAAACCATACATACGTGGCATGAGCTCAAAATCAGCGATTAAATAAAGTTTAGAAAACCCAACCGGCCAACAAAATATAATGAAGTATATAAGAAACCTCCCCGCTTGAACTAGTTTTTAAGGTTGAGTTAGGAATACATTTTCTCAGCAATAATCTCCACCAGCTTTTTCACCAGCCAAATTTTTGACAAAAAAATATCAAGAAGGAAACATCAATGACCATTGTAGGTCATATTCCATGATCCCAAATGCACAAGGGTCTACAAAAATCTGGCCAACATGTAAATTCTAAGTTCTTTACAATTATACAAAAATGGTACCCATTTCATTACAAGGAAATGCCATGAAAGGAAAAAAGGAAACGCCGCAACGAAAAACAATCAAACTAATTTTAGCCCAAGCCAGCCAAATACAATCAAAAGCAGCATTTTTTTTTTTTTTTGAGTAAAAGAGCAACAAATTTAAATTGCCTGAAAGTAAGCAGATTCAGTAAAAGCGTCAATACATCAACTGCACATTATAAACATTAAAACACATACAGAAAACCCCAAAATCTTCAATGAAAAGTTTACCATTACTTCAATAATTAGAAGAACACCATCATCATCCATCACGTCAATACCCAAACAACCACTAGCCCCCCAAGCCAAAAACAAAATGCAAACCTTACCACGGTACTTCTGAAAATTTAAAAAGCAAAAACAAAAACAAATGCCCAAATTCTTAACCGATCTTACTTCACTTGGCCACCATCCTAGCAATGAAATCCTCATAGCGGATTTTCCCATCCGAACCGACATCTACTTCCCGGATCCATTCATCGAACTCGGATGGCTCGAGCTTCTCTCCAATATTAGTCAAAATGTGGCGCAGATCCACAACGGAAACGAACCCAGTGGAGTCCTTGTCGAGCACCTTGAAGGCGTCTCTGAGCTGGCGATCGAAGGGCTCGGGTTTCATGTGCTTAGCCATGAGATCGAGGAATCTGGGAAAATCGAAAGGAGCGTTTAGGTTTTCCTCGGCGATAATGGTCTTGAGTTGGGCCTGGGTGGGGTTGTCCCCGAGAGAGCGCATTAGGATCCCCAATTCAGAAGGGGCGATCTTGCCGTCACCGTCGGTGTCGAAGAGCGTAAAGGCTTCTTTCATTGAGGATACCTGTTCCTCGCTGAGATCCTTGCCCATTTTCCAATTCGAATTCGGGTCGTGTCCCTCTCTCTCTAGAAAAATGCCCTCCCAATCTTTCTGCGTGTCTGGAAATGGCGTGCGTGAATTTTGAAGGAAACGACGAAAAGGGTGGCAGGTTTTCAGGGAAGAAACGGCATCGTTCCATTGTGGGGAGATAAGCGACGACGTTTAGAAGGATTAATTGAATTGAATTGTAATGATTGATTAATAAATCAGGGACTAGGGAAGGATGTTGTCGAGTTGAGCCAGGGAAGCAATCATTTGCCCATGTTGGAAATTGGATTGGAATCAGTCAGCGTGTCAGACACAGAATGTAAATACGACAAAGGACCCCACCTCCAAATTTTTTTTTTTATAGAATTTATATTTATTTTCTTTTTAATTATTACAAGTATAATGTTAGCCAATTGACATGTAATTTTATTACAATATAGTGCAATTTTATTGAATAAATAATTTAATGATTAAATTTTTTTAATATAAAAGTTAAGAATTTAAATTATGATAATTTCTATATTTTTTAAAAAACTTTAAAATATGTAAAAATAATATTATATAATTAGCAATAAAATCTTCTTCTATTGTAATAAGTAATATTGTGTTTGAGCATTTAAAAAGTTAATTTATAAGAGTTTTTAGTCCCTTAATTAGTGATTTAGAATTCAAATCTTGGATATGAAACATTTTAAAATATGGTAAGGAGCGCCTATCCGTTTTATAAATTTAGTTGGTGCAAATTTAAATAAGTAATTTTTATCAAAAAAAAAATTAATTTAAATAAAAAAGTACACGAGTGTTTGGTTAAGTTTTCAAACTAATTTTCAAATTACAAAAACTCAGATTTTTGAAAAGCATGTGAAGTGATGCTTTTTTGAAAATCAGTTTCCGCATCTGATGGAACAACGGTTTTGCACTTTTTAGTGTATAAAAACGTCCTTCATAATTTAATATAATTATAATTATACCCATGCCCATACATATATATTAATTTTATTAAACACTCATGCTTTTAAGTAAACAATTAAGTATTAATTTGATGAATATTTTGTACATAAATTTAATTTATTTTATTGAAGCAAGTTATTATTATTTCACTAATTAAACAATTTTTAAGTTTAAATACATTTTAAAATATAAATTAAATATAATAATAAGAAATTTAATAGGTACAAAAATATATTTTTAATTATTAAAAAGTTAAGATAATATATTATTTGTTATTTTTTTTTCATTTTGGTTATAACAACATTTTAAACTGTAATTTTATCTAAATACATAACAAAAAAGCCTTTGGACCTTATTTTTTATCCCAGGACAGAGTAGAAATTTAATTTTGGATATTCTAAATTAAACCGATTGAATCAAATCGGACCGAATCGGACCAGCCGTTTCTTTTTTCTTTCCTTCTACCTTCGGCGCCCCGTCGACCCACCTTTCCCTCTTCGTTTCTCTCTCCTCCTGCCACCCCTCCCTTCCCCGACGACCAACACCCCTTCCTCACCTCTTCCCCTCACTAGCTGCTTCCAAATATCCCTTCGCACCCAGTGCGTAGCTCAATCTTTCCTAGCAAAATCAGATCAAATCGGTCACTAATTGAATCAGATCTTATCCCAAACACTTTCTACTCATTGAGAGCTTTCTATAAACACTAAAATCACCCATTTTAGTTTAGTAGATTGTCCAATTTTTGCTCGAAAAGTTTTAGCCTAGTTTAATTTTTGAGCTAAATTTCTCTCAAACCGAAAACCCAACGATAAATCCGATAGTACCGGCATGCTCTACATGACGAGAGCTTCATGATGATATAAATTTTAAAATTTTTTGATACCAAAATTTCGGTGGGTCCCACTAGTTTCACTGTAATTTTTCAAGCTTTAAACGAGCTTAATTAATTTTGTAAAAATTTTTTCCTAATTCCTGGTGTTGTGGGCTTCTCTTAAGTACCTTCGTTTCACGGAAATTCGAAAGTTGCTCAGGTTTGCAATTTCGGGCTGAACAGACAGATTGCCATAAATACTTCAGAACTGAGTTGAAGTTATAAGCTACCCCACTATTTTCAGACTCCCCGATGCGTCCCAAGCATCAGAATTGGCTTAAGTAAACCCAAACCCTAAATTTTCTTAATTACTTAGTGACTAAATTAGATTAAAAATCCATAAAATATTCGTAATATGTTAGAAAATTATAATTTCTTTCGTATTAGCTTAGTAATATTGCTCAAGACCACGAAGCAAAATTTTGACTGACTGACTTTTATCCCCGAAAATCACAATCACAATGAACAGACAGACTGCCAGAAATACTTCAGAACCGGGTTGAAGTTATAAGCTACCCCACTATTTTCAGACTCCCCGGATGCGTCCCAAGCATCAGAATTGGCGTAAGTAAACAAAAACCCTAAATTTTCTTAATTACCTAGTGCCTAAATTAGATTAAAAATTCATAAAATATTTGTGATATGTTAGAAAATTATAATTTCTTTCATATTAGCTTAGTAATATTGCTCAAGACCACGAAGTAAAATTTTCACTGACTGATTTTTATCCCCGAAAATCACAATCATAATGAACAGACAGACTGCCAGAAATACTTCAGAACCAGATTGAAGTTATAAGCTACCCCACTATTTTCAGACTCCCCAGATGCGTCCCAAGCACCATAATTGGGGTAACTAAACTCGAACCCTAAATTTTCTTAATTACCTAGTGCCTAAATTAAATTAAAAATTCATAAAATATTCGTGATAGGTTAGAAAATTATAATTTCTTTAGTATTAACTTAGTAATATTGCTCAAGACCACGAAACAAATTTTTGACTGACTGATTTTTATCCCCAAAAATCACAATGCATAATATATGTTTTAAATATTATGCATGCCTTATTTTGCATTTATACTTGATGATACTATTTTGGTTGCTGTGTTTTAATATTCTGGAGCTCTGTGTGTGTTGGTGTGTGCGTGGTATATATGGATATGGATAGGATGGGTAAACACGGCTTGAGCTTGACTCGTTGGGATCTGATCCTTATTATAGATAAGTCAGGATAAGCACAGCTTTGAGTTGATCTTGCTGACCCCTGCATTTAGATAATAAGAGAAAGTCCAGCTTTTAATTGATCTCGCTAACAGTTAAAACTGAGAGAGCTGGGTAAGAGAATCAGCTTCCCATATATGTATGTGTGAGTATGAACTTGACACGGGTGTGTGAGTGCTTCAAATAATCTTTAATGTAACTTGACTAGGTTTGTATAACTTGTATGAAGATGATACATTTCATTTATAATGATGCATTAAAATTAGATAGTTATAGAAATTGTATGTGAAATCAATATTTACTTTTTGAGTCGAATGTTCACTGATGTTCACCTTATTTTTTTAGGTTATAAGAGGGTTTTTCTTTTCTTGGGTATTAACTTGCCTCCTTCTTTGCATGTTCACTTGCTACTATTTTCGTATTTTGTAATGTTAAATTTGAATTCTAGACCTCCGCATGTATAGGACTATAATATTTAGCTTGACTATAATATTTATTAATTTGAGATTGAAATTTATGAACTTTATGTATGTATAATTGTATGTTTGGATACTTATGGTGAATGAGGGAGTTGAGTTCCCATTGATTTTATTCAACATTGTGGATGATTGATGGCTGAGCTAAGCTCCCCAAATATATTTTGTTGATATTATAGGTTGTGTGATTTAATAGCTCCTCATTAGATGGTCCATATTACGGCTGGACTCTGTCTGGTTATTTTTTTGGAATTGGGCCAAATATGGGCTTGGTGTTTGGGTTGGTAAATAATTGAGCTTACTATAGGCTTTGGGGCTTTATAATGATCCAAATTCTAGTGTTGATCTGACCCATAATTTGGATTGTGACATTAATGAAATAATTTATTTCGTTAAGTAACTTACTTTATGAGAGTAAATTATTTCTCAACTTTTCAAAAAATAAAGAATACCTTCATCAAAGTAAATTACATACCAACTTTTCAGAAAATAGAGAAGTTAACCCGAATAAGGCTTATTTCTCGCTATTTTCAATAACAAAACATTGTATAATTAAAGAGATAAATTTCAAATTAAAGTTATCATCTAAATTAAAATGAAAAAAATGATAAATTAAAAAATGATAAATTCTTTCTTCGTTTTTAATCAGCCCTACAAATCTGCATGCTAGAAAATAATTTTAAAAAAAATTACAGTTTTTTTTTTAGACAAAAACAGATGGTCGTACACACACGCTGTCGCACTGCACCAGTGTCTGAGAATCTGAGATCAAGTACTCCTATGGGCCTTGTACATTGACCCAACCCATTACTGCCATCTGTTCTGCCCAAATAATAATTCTAACTCTGTTTGCTAGCCCAAAACTTTATCCCAACTACTTTCATTTTGATTTTTGAATGTCTTTCTCCTTTTTCCAAAAGAAAATAAATAAATAAATAAATAAAATTATTACGAAAATTCTACTATTTAAATTAGTTAACTTTAATTCAGAGATAATCATATTCAAAATTATAAAATCTTGAATTTAATCCCAATTAAAACCAAATAAATTTAAAAAAAAATCCCACTATTCAACAAATAAATAGTCTACTACTTCCATTGCAAACTGCACTATAAATTCAGTTAAAATTCGGCATATGGAAGCCACAACTGCTAAGTATACATGATCCCAAGGGATATGAAACTCCATGACTGGAAATCATGTGCAAGCACTAGGCAACATCTCAAATGGGGTTGATGTGTTTATTATATATTATATTGGTGGAGAAATCATTATGCTCGAAAAGCAAAACACCATTCAAAAAGAAGATTACGGCTTGTGCATATGCTTCCACTGAGAGTTGAGAGCCCACTTCGCAAGCTTTGCCATTGCCTCAATGCTCTGTCTCATTCAATGAAAATTGCCATCCTCCCCATGTATATATATATATATAACAATTAAATAAAAAGGAATGAAGAAAAGAAAAAAAAAAAAAAAAGATAATGAAAGGTCCCCTATACTCATTTGTCATGATCGTGAAATCTCAAATGGAAAAGTTGTTACCTTTTGAAAGAGGAAGAGACATTTGCCTGGTATCTAGCCGAGTGAAGGAAGGTAAAGGTAAAAAATCTAACCAAAATAAAAGCCAAAGATGACAGTAAAAGGAATTTGCAGTTGAAGTTATCGTACGCAGAATTTTCTTTTTCACAAGAACTTCAATTCTTGATATGTAGCTCTTTTACGCAGAGAAGAAAATAAAAAGAAGACAAACCTTAACAATATTTTCTAGAAATAAGTTGAAAATCAAAGAACGACCTTTCTAAGTATTTGAATTTGTGATTTCAATCAAGATTGCAATTTGCTTTTTATACCAAAAGTATTTTTCCCCTTTAATAATATATCACAATCTAGTCGACAATGGTGGGGAGATTTTTCAAGTAAAGCACCATTGATTTTCAATCAGATGGCATCATTTTCATGGTCTTTATTAGGGGTGTCCCAAATCGAATTAAATTAAATTAGAGGGCTTTATTTGCATCAGTAGTGTAGATGGTTTGATATTAAAGCATTGAAAAAGATAGGCACATAAACATGGTCTATAGATTACTTTTTAATGGCTCCCCTGTTCATACTGTAAAGTGGGCAACTTTTTTTTTTTTTACCTTGTGGACCATGATTGAGGATCTAATTAGCAAGATTTTATTTTTAATGCACGTCAAGTTTGTCTTATAGCTTTGTCCCACTAATTTAATTTTATTTGGTGCTTCTGGTCTGTACTCTTAGTCCTAAGTTGTTGATAGCTATTTAATAATTTTTTTTTCCTTGGTTGATCATGTTTAACATAAAGATGTTCTTTAAGCTTGCGATAGTCTGTCATTATTGGATTATTTTATAGATTATTACCTCATACTTCTATTGTTGGTAGTAATTAAGAAGATCCAAAGGAATCCTAAGTTTTTTAATAGTGATATTTTGTCTTTCTCACCGTTGATTGGATGCAAACCACTAGAAAATACAAATTCTTTGCATGTTGGGTCCAACAGATTGCAATTTGCAAGTACCATATAAAAGATGATTTGGCTGCTTCTTTATGAAATATATGAAAGATCATCCTCATCGCATATATTTTTTCAAATGGAATAAAGGGATATAATTTTAATTTTAATTCATAAAATAAAAATACATTTGATTCATTACATCATATTTAAGTAAAGATTTCTATTTTTTTTATTCATCAGATATTTTTTCATGTTTATTTTACGTTCATAAAAAATTAATCTGAATTTTTTATTATTTTAGTGATAATGGAATTTATGTAATAAATATTTTCCATAATTAGATGGGTGACAAATAGTGCAACCTGCTCCATGTGGATGTGGGGGTGACATGTTGAGCTTGTCCCTTGACCTCCAACCCCTTTCAAGCATAGCCCAACAACCCTTTTCTCAATCTTTATTGATCAGCATTATTATTATTATTATCATTAACCTATATTTAATAGTTTAAATTATTTAATTAATTTTAAAATTTTAATTAAAATATATTGAATTAATAATTTTTAAATAACATATTTAAATGATTGTGTTTATCAATAGTAGTTCTTCTAAACATAATATCAAATAAAATGTGCTAATTTATTTTTTAAAAACTTAAAAAAAATTCTTATGATTAATATTAAAATTAACTTCCTGACAAAAATTATTTCGAATTTAGGCTTGGCTAGTGAAAGTGTATTTCAAACTTACGCATAGTTAACGAAAAGGGGAAATTACTTAAAAATTATTAGAATAAATTATAATTTAGTCTCTAAAATTTAATAAAATTTTTATATTAATTTTTATATTTTTAAAATTTATTTTTTTAATCATTGATATTTTAATAAACTTGTATATTTATTCATACTTAAATATATGTTGATGGGAAAGTGTCTAAATTTTTTTTTGTTAATTATAAAATAATATAATGCAATAATAAATTTTTTAATTAAATTCTTTAGTTCAAATATATAATATATTTAATATATTGATAAAATAAAATAATAATATTATAATTAAAATAGTAAATATTATAAAATATGAGACTATTTTATAATAAAATTTATATTGTAAATTTATAATATTATTTTGATATTTTTGATATAATTAATTATAAATTGAGCGGATTGGTTAATCTATAAATTTATTTAAATGTTAAAGATTAAATAGATAAGTCTTAAAAATACAGGGGCTAATTTATAAATTTTATTAAAATTTAAAAACTAAACTATAATTTACTATAATTTTTTTTTGTCTATAATATTTTACCCTTCTTTACTAATAGAACTAAAATTTAAGCTCAGAATTCTATTTGAGAAATGCGTGAAATCACCGTAGGAAATTATAATTTTCCCTTTATTTATTACATCAAAACACGGGAATGACTGGTCTTCAAATTTGTAGTTGTCTACGGTTTGCATTGCATGTAATTACTACACATTAAATTTCAAATTATATAATTTTAGCTATTCAGAGTTTTATGTCATCTTGCCTCGTCTTAGTAATATATAAATTAATTTTTTAATTAATTTAATTAATTCAAAGGTTTTCGGAGAGAAAGAGAAAAGCTTAGAAAGCCATAAAAAAAAACTTCAGAGAATATTATTAAAAGGAAAAATTAATCTGATTACAACTGAAGAGAACAACTCCTTATATAGACTCGGAGGTTCTAAGGATTACAGACAACCGGTTAGAAACTGGCTACCGACACTTTTAAAATAAAATAGAAACTATTGGATAATTCGTTACTGTCTCTCATTATATTTATAAGTATGGATAATATTTAGTCATTATACTGTACTCAGACTCAAATCAATATGATATAAGACTATCTCATCAAATTAATCATTAGACTATCCGCTCAGCTCAGTGATATATCATAATCATTATCAAATGCAAAGTAACAAATAATTGTATATAAACAAAATGAAATCCGATGCCACATTTTTTTCATGATATATAATTTATGAATTTTTTAATTAAAGAAATTATTAGAAAAATTAAAATTTCACATTTTTAATATCTAAAGTAGCAAAATTAACTTTGGTACTAAAAATGCGAGAGGGTGAGACAGTGGAGTTGGTGAGTTTGGTTCTTGTATTCTGGTCTGGTCTGGTCTGGTCAGGTCCCTCAAAAACTGCACTCAATCTTCAGAAACATAGACTAGCAAATCACAAACATCACAACCAATTTCTTTGATCACCACTCTTATCACAAGGGAAACAGCTCAATCAAGGTAACAATAATTATTATTGAAGGTCAATGGTTGACATGAGTCCAAAAGTCACAGCTATCCAGCCAATGTGTCACACTATCTTCACTCCTCTTATCTATCCATCCGTATGGCCATGACTATATCTATTTTATTTGTCAAAGCTATCTATATCTATACACTATCCACAGCTAACATTAAAGTGTGAATGTGCCAGCCTTCCAAAATCACCTATTAATCATTTAAAAAAAAGAAAAATTATTATTTAATTAATAAATTTTAATAAAATTAATTAATTATTTTTTTTACCTTGTAAACTGTTTAATCTACCCATTAACTTTTTTTTTAAATTATTGATAAGTTAATCATAGGTGATAGAGAATAATTATAAATAAGAATTGAATAATTGATTAATTTAAAATTATAAAAAATAAAATTGTTATATTATTTAAATTATAGAAATAAAAATTATATGTTTCACATAAAAAATAAATATTTTTTAAAATAAAATAATTAAATAGTTTCGTTAAAAATACACATTAAATAGTATCTGTCGTTCTCCCTTCATCTTTTACGTGTATTCATTTCCGCTACTGTCTTGTCTGCAATCTGCTTCTCCTACCATCCAATCATAGCGGCTCAGTACGGAGACAATACAGGGAGGAAAGGAACAGAACTGGGTCTCTGTTATTTGCTTCTTTCGGTGCTTTAAAAAGAACAAGATTTCTGGAGAATACAGATACGATCAGCAACTCACAGAAAAAGTTCAGAAGACAAGAGTTGAGTCTTTGAAAAAAGTTGAGTCTTTTTTTTTTCTTCTCTCTTATTCTTTTGCTTTGCAATCTCAGAAGGAGAAGAAGAAAGATTTTTCATGTTGGATTGCTAAAAATTCCTTGGAGAAGGCATAGAAATGGGTTTTCGGTTGTCTATTTATTTTCAGTGAGTCAAGAGAGAGAAATTTAGAGGCGAAAACAAACATGGTGTTCTTCTACCCTTACCTCCTTGTCAGTCTGTTGTTTGCGCTGGCTACTCTACAACGTGTTTGCGGAAATACCGAGTTAAGAGCTTTGATGGAGCTTAAGTCCGCCTTAGACCCAACCAACAAGTTCTTGAACTCTTGGACTAGCGACGGTGATCCGTGTAGGGGCACATTCGAGGGGGTTGCTTGCAATGAGCACCGCAAAGTGGCCAACATTTCGCTGCAAGGAAAGGGTCTCTCTGGCACGGTATCACCGGCTGTGGCCGAGCTTAAATGCTTGTCGGGCCTCTACTTGCATTACAACTCGCTGTCTGGAGAGATACCCAAACAGTTAGCAAATTTGACAGAGTTATCTGATCTTTATCTCAATGTTAATAATCTTTCTGGGAGCATTCCTCCTGAGATCGTTGGCATGGCTAGTCTCCAAGGTTAGTAGTTGATTTTGAAAAGGGGTAAAATTACTGTTTGTGTTGCTTGCTTCTTTTTTCCTCAGTGTTCTTTTTCTTCTTTTCCCCCCTTGTCCTCTTCTTCATTAATGAATATGATTTCTTAGATCATGCATGATATTGCTTATTATATGGGAAAAAATAAAATGCCTTAATCAGGCCAAACTGTAATATGCAGTAGTGTAAATTCTTCGTCTCCAATAGTGCACTATGGTTTGCATTTCGGTTTTGTTGGACATGATTTTGTCGAAGTACTTATGAGAACCGGGTTTTCTTTACTCGATAGTTTCTCATCATAAAAATTTGGATTGGTTGTCAGTGTTGCTCAAGATTTCTGCATTATGGGTTGACCCTGTTTAATTGGATTTTTCTTTGTTTTGTAGTTTTAGAGCTATGTTGTAACCAGCTAACAGGGATCATACCTAAAGAGATGGGGTCCTTGAAGTGGCTAACAGTTCTTGCATTGCAATATAACAGACTAACTGATCAAATTCCAGCTAGCTTAGGGAACTTGGGGATGTTGAGAAGGCTTGATTTAGGTTTTAATCGCTTGTTCGGTCCCATTCCTCCAAGAGTAGCTAATGCTCCTCAATTGCAAGTGCTAGATGTCCGCAACAATTCTCTTTCTGGAATGGTCCCTTCTGGTTGGCTTCTTTTTCTCTTTCCTCTCATCTTTTTGACTATCTTTCTGGAGTGCCCTATTGAATACAGTTTCTCCTGTCATTTTGTGGTGCATATTGTTGGCTTATACTGATTTTAGTTTTTTACACTTGAAAATGAAGCTTTGCAGAGATTAAAAGGAGGGTTTCACTTTGAGAACAACAAAGATTTATGTGGAAGTGGGTTTCAAAAACTGAGAGCTTGCACTCCATTTGATAATGTGAACATCAACCAAGTTGAACCTCTGGGACCAATAAAAAATAATACTACTTCAAATAATATGCCTGCGTCTGCAATTTTTCATGTACCTAGCAACCAAACCAACTGTTCAAAATCGTCAAAATTTCCACAACTTGCGATTGTTGCAGGGGTAATTACTGCCACCGTTATGTTGATAGGTGGTGGATTTCTGATCACTTTCTTTCTTCGCGGGAAGAAGGGCTTTTGACAAAAAAGGTGCAATCCAAAACAAATAAAAAAATATTTACTAAGAAGGCGTTAGATAAGCTGGGCTGAAATCGTTTTTAAGGTTCGGACACTATATTTAAGAAAAGTTAGACACTACTTATAGTAGCATCCAATTTTTCTTAAATATTTTTAATTATTTATTTTTTAATTTATTAAATTTTAATTTAATTTTAAATTAAAAATAATATTTATAATAAAAATAATATAATATTATATATTATAATTTTATTTATTAAAATAATATATTTTTAATTTATTTAAAATATAAAATTAAATAATTAAAAATTTAAAAAAAAGTTAGATGTTACTAAATTTTTTTTAAATATTTTTAATTATTTATTTTTTAATTTTAATTTTTTATTTTATTAAATATTAATTTATTTTTAAATTAAAAATAATATTTATAATAAAAATATTATAATATATAATATTAACTTGTAAATAATTTTATTTATTAAAATAATATTTTTAATTTATTTAAAATATAAAATAAAATAATTAAAAATTTAAAGAAAAGTTAGACGTATTTATAGTAGCGTTCAATTTTTTTTAAATATTTTTAATTATTTATTTTTTTAATTTTAATTTTTTATTTTATTAAATTTTAATTTAATTTTAAATTAAAAATAATATTTATAATAAAAATAATATAATATATAATATTATATATTATAATTTTATTTATTAATATAATATATTTTTAATTTATTTAAATATAAAATAAAATAATTAAAAATTTAAAGAAAGTTGGACCGTCAAACTTTTCTTAAATATTTTTAATTATTTATTTTTTTTTTTATTTTTAATTTTTTATTTTATTAAATTTTAATTTAATTTTAAATTAAAAATAATATTTATAATAAAAATATTATAATATATAATATTATATATTATAATTTTATTTATTAATATAATATATTTTTAATTTATTTAAATATAAAATAAAATAATTAAAAATTTAAAGAAAGTTGAACCGTCAAACTTTTCTTAAATATTTTTAATTATTTATTTTTTTTATTTTTAATTTTTTATTTTATTAAATTTTTATTTAATTTTAAATTAAAAATAATATTTATAATAAAAATATTATAATATATAATATTATATATTATAATTTTATTTATTAAAATAATATTTATATTTTATTTAAAATATAAAATAAAATAATTAAAAATTAAAAGAGAAGTTCAACGCTATTATAAGTTGTGTTTAATTTTTTTTAAATATTTTTAATTATTTATTTTTTTAATTTTAATTTTTAATTTTATTAAATTTTAATTTAATTTTAAATTAAAAATAATATTTATAATAAAAATATTATAATATATAATATTATATATTATAATTTTATTTATTAAAATAATATTTATATTTTATTTAATATATATAAAATAAAATAATTAAAAATTAAAAGAAAAGTTGGACGCTACTAGCGTCCAACTTTTTTTAAATATTTTTAATGATTTATTTTTTTAATTTTAATTTTTTATTTTATTAAATTTTAATTTAATTTTAAATTAAAAATAATATTTATAATAAAAATATTATAATATAATATATTATAATTTTATTTATTAAAATAATATTTATATTTTATTTAAAATATAAAATAAAATAATTAAAAATTAAAAAAAAAATTGGAAGTGTCCAACCTTTAAATTTTTTTTTAATTAATTTTTATTATTTAGAAAAAAGTTGGACGTTATTTTGAATAACGTCCAGCGTGTGAAAATTTTGATGCAGACGCTATTATAAATAGCGTCCGAACCTTAAAAACGCTATTATAATTAACATTCTAAATATTTTCAAACTCACCTGTTTTTTATATATTTTTATTTTGGATTACACATTTTTTATCAAAAGCCCCCGGAAAAAACAAAAGATTGGAAATACATCCGAGTCTTCTGTTGGACGGCTGAGCATTGACCAGGCTAAGGAGTTCCATAGGGGTGGTGCTTCTCCACTTGTAAGCCTGGAGTACTCTAATGGGTGGGATCCATTAGGTGTTTGTCGAAATGGCATCGGAATTTTCGCAGACAGTCTAAACGACTTTAGATTCAACCTGGAGGAGATTGAATCTGCAACTCGATGCTTCTCTGAGGTGAATTTATTGGGAAAGAGCAGCTTCTCATCTGTTTACCAAGGAATACTTAGAGATGGTTCTGTTGTAGAGGTTAGGAGCATTAACATAACAAGTTGTAAGTCTGAAGAAGATGAATTTGTGAAGGGCTTGAACTTACTGACATCTCTGAGACATGAGAACCTTGTTAGACTACGAGGCTTTTGTTGTTCCAGGGGCAGGGGTGAATATTTTCTCATCTATGATTTTGCTGCAAAGGGAGACCTGTCAAAATATCTTGATATTGAAGATGGAAGCAATCATGTTCTCGACTGGTCCACAAGGGCTTCCATTATCAATGGCATTGCAAACGGTCAGTTTTATTCTACAAATTGTCTTTCCATGTCATTTACTCATAGCCCAGCAAGTTTCAATTTGCTTATCCTTACTTCTCACTTCTTAAGATATGTTCCATCATCAGCAGCTGCAATCTGCATACTAGATATAAGATGAAAGAAAATTGATAAGTGAACTATAAAGCAAATAATTTTCTACCATTTATGATGATATTGAGCTAATTTATTAGGTTTTTGCATTGACTTCGGTTTTAATTCCGAATATCTTCAAACTCAAAGAATGCTACATGGTAAACAGGATGAAAACCGTTCTATGTTTCTGTCATTGTAAATCGATATTGTCGTCTTGTGTTGAGTAGGTATTGAATATTTGCACAGCAGTGAAGCAAACAAATCTGCCATAATCCACCGTCGCATATCTGTGGAGAAAGTCCTCCTTGATCAACATTTCAACCCAATGATTGCAGATTCTGGCCTTCCTAAGCTTCTAGCAGATGACATTGTATTCTCGACCATTAAAATAAGTGCTGCCATGGGATACCTAGCTCCAGAGTACGTAACAACTGGGCATTTTACTGAAAAGAGTGACATCTATGCATTTGGAGTGATCATCCTCCAAATCCTCTCTGGTAAACAGATGCTTACCAATACAATGCGCGCAGCAGCTGCATCTTGCAGATATGAAGATTTTATTGACTCCAATCTTAAAGGAAACTTCTCTGAGTCAGAAGCAGCTAAGCTGGCAAAAATTGCACTTGCTTGCACTCAAGAGCTTCCTGAGCACAGGCCAACCATGGAGGCAGTGATCCAAGAGCTGAACAAAAGCAATGCTTGTTCTTGATTGCTATATTCTCCTTTTTGGAAAATTGATGACCCAAATAGGAAACTGGAGACCTCACAAAACAGCACAAATTGGTCACGCTATTATTATTCTTGTGCCTTCAAAGGAGAGTACGGCTAACAGCAATGCCTATCGTAAAATTGGAGTTGATTGACAAGATACTCTTAGAAGCAAATTCTTTTGATTTTAACTTAAAAAAGTTTTTTCGTAGAGCCTTACGAGAAGTTGGCACAACCCCTTGTAATATCTCTGGAAAGGAAAAAAATGAGCCCTTTCCGTTTTCCCGTGGTTGATCGCACATGCTCAAAAAAGAACCAAAGAACTGTATTAAATCGATATGAATCATACCGAATCAAAATTATTTTAATATTTTAATATAGTTCTAATTTTTCACTAAAAATCAAATTAAAATCATATTAAAATCAAATTGAAACCATATTAAACCATAACCAAACTAAAAATCAAATTTATACATATATTTTTTTATTTTTTTATATGTATTATATACTTTTAATATAATTATATTTATTTATATATAATTATGAATTAAATACAATTTAATATTATATTTTATTTTTCTCTATTTTCTAAATAATTTTAATTATAAATACATTAATTATTTTATAATTCTTAATTATAAATATATTATTATCTTTTTTATATATAAAAATGAAGAACCGAATCAAAATTATACTAATTTCAATTCGATTCCAATTCCAAACCCCAAACCAAAACCAAAACTGAACACCATATCCACAAATTCAAACATAAGCAGCAGCGTTTTGCCGTGCTTAGTCAATATGCAGGTTAATTGAGATTGAATTGATCCACAAATTCAAATATAAGCAGCATCTTGTGAACTCTCAACGTGGCTGTAGGGAGTCCTCCCAAATGCTTCAATGATAAATGAAAGCTCACCCCCCATAGTTTCAGGTCCCGTTGGGAAGTTCTCGGCTGCTTATGCGAAGGGAGAAAAATTCTCTTTGCAGGTTGTACAACCGCTTGTTAGGTGAGCAGGGTTCAAAATGTCACGAGACAGTTCTAATCCAATATCCATCCATACACGGTGCGCAAGTTAGAGCAGACCATATAAAAGCAAAAATTCGGAGAGCAAATCTGCCCTCACGCTAGTGAGACGAACTACCCAGAAGACACAGCAGCTTTAAGAATGCGGGCAAAAATTTGCACTTGTTAGGATCCATACCCAGAGGCAGTTGCCACAAGGTCTGCCAACCAAGAATCTAAAGAAGCATACCTGAAAGCAGAACAGAGACGAGGGACCGTCCAACAACTTGATCTAATTAGCGAAAAATTGAATAGCTTTATTTAATTACTGAACAACAGTCTTAATCCTTGCCTAAGATTCCAATTCCGGGCAAGTTAGATTCCAATTCCGGGCAAGTTTTTTTTTTTTGCACAGAACAACGTCCATTCCTGCTTCTACCAAGGACCAAAATTTTCATTATGGATGCTCCAGATCAACGGTACAGTTTGCTTTGACAAAATAAAGTCAAGAAACATGGAACCCTTGCCTTCTATGTTAACATCCTAAGCAACTGCACTATGCTGTTAATGCTTTGGAAACAATTCAGCTGGCCACCATTTTGGTCTAATAGCCTCAACCTTGAAATCTTCCTGACCTTGTATGGTCGAAGAACCTGACGTTTTAAATGCTTCTTCCAATCGCAAAAGACCCAGCCCTCAACAACCAAGGGCAGTTGTCACAGGCCCAACCTTCTTGCCAGATCCAGTGTCAATCACTCCCGAGCCAGAAGCAACTCTCTGCTCCACCTCTGAAACAAAGTCGGTTTTTTTTTTTTTTTTAAAAAAAAAAAGCTCTCAATATGCAAAAGTAGTAGACATAGCAGAATCCGAATGAATGTAAAATTAGACTACCTTTTCCATTATCATCTAGAAACATTAAAGGAAGCAAAAGCTTTCGAATGACCACCCTGTGCTGTGTGCGAGCAATAAGCTCTTGACCCACATAGCAACCTTTGTCAAAGCTTATTGCGTTTAAACCAGCAAGATTGTATTCAAGTGGAATTGCTTCACCTAAGTTCAGATTGAAAGATCAATTAGTACATTTAGATAAACAAAGGAAGCTAACTTGTTAGCTCCAAAAGACAGAATCAGAAAACACTAATGCCATTAATACAGTTATACAATTCAAAAAATTAGATGAAATCATGAAAGGAGAAAGAAGAATGAACCTTTTTGAATCACAGTTGAGCCTTCAGCAACTCCATTCTCTATTCTCCACAGTAGGTAATTTTCTTCACATGGTTCTTTGCCAGCTTCAACCAAAGGTGTTGCAACCAACCACATCTTAGTGAATAAGAACATAAAAATAAGTAAATCACATCTGAATCTATCACAAGGATTATAAGCAAATTAATCATGTGGTTTCCAGCCTCAAAAGCCAGGTGCCAATTTAAGCATGCAAATATCTACAAGCAACGAAGGTTTAAAAACTACCGTGTCTTATTAGATGGAAAGATTCCTCGGAAACCAAGATATTCCAATCTAGGATCCTTAAACCATTGCCATCCTTGATCATCCCCTTGTGCAGCTGAACTGGCACAACAATCAACGCTCGTGCCCCAGCCAATGCTAGCTGCCTCTGGTTCTTCTGCAAGTCTGGATTTTTCAGAAAGATTCCCACCAAAACGCTGCCAGCAATAGAACTCTTCTGCCACATTGTCTTTCTCAACCTTAGACCTTAAACAGTATCTGCATCAGAACATAGAAGTTAACAATCAAGTTTTGCTCCTAGACTGCTATATAAGTGAGGAGTTGAAAAAAAAAAAAAGGGAGAAGCAATAGTAGTAGTAGTAGTAAAGTATTAACAGATAAATAAAATGGCTAGGAAACATTTATCAAACACCATTTCAAGCTTATTTTAAGAATGACATGCAGAAATGTAAGGCTTAATTGTTTCTTATCAACTACTTATTATACATTTCTTACTTCTTGGACACTTGTTTACCTTGGTGAATGGCGATTTCAATAAAAGTACTGATGAATATTCCAAATACGATCCTCTTATCATAAGAAGAACCGACTGTTAATCAACCATCAGTCCATTGTAAGTTTTGACTTTTTTGCACTAAATAAATGCTATTCTTGATTAGTGCAGTTTGGAGACTGGCACCATCACTGCATTACCCAACATCAGGTATTTCAGAACAAGATCTACACGTATAAGAATGATATGCAACTCTGAAAATTAGCTAAGTAGCCCATCTTTTAGTTCATTTTTACAAGGGAAGTGGTGTTTTGTTCGTTTCCATTTTTTTTTTTTTTTTCTAAAAAGTCATCCCCTGATTAACATAAAAACATCTGCTACCAACATATAGCATATGCCTTGACGGCTTGACCAAGTGACCAGCCAAATACAATCCAGGAATATAGTAATAAAATAAACGTAAGCTGACCAGACATATTGAACACCTGAAGAAATATTAGTCCCCTCAATAGCTAACAATACAGCTGCCTGAACCAATAATCAGAATGCCCAGCTCCTCTAACCCATTTTCCTATTTGACAAGTAAGAAAGCGAAATACTTTCTTATCCATTGCTCCTAAACTCACTAGATTAAGAGAGCTTGCAGCTCCAGATGCTACCATATGAGTAAATATAATAATGATTAGCAAACAAAGAAATCAAGATTCGATAAAGATTATTTCATGTATCTCAGTGCCAACTCATATCTATCAAAACTAGCAGCAGCTAAGAATTACAACAAGAAGGCAAAAGATCATTCACATACAGATCCCGAAATCCTATAAAAATAATTAAGGGAAAAAACGAAGGGAAGGAGAACCCACCTTTTAAAAGTCTGCAATAGTTCATCAAGAACAGAAGAGTCCACATCCGCCAACAGCTCAACCGACCCACCATTGTCGGACCCGGGTCCAGACCCTGTACTATCAAGCTTCTCTCCAGCCCGTGCCGGTCTATACAAAAACAAATCGCACAAAAACCTGCCCTGGAGAGTCAAAAAAGCAGCGTACATAGGCGGCGCGGAGACGGTAGGCATATTGGGAGTGGGCAAATACGACATTCACTCACCCGGTGTTTCACCGAACCTCCGTACATCGTTGGTTAGCAGACCTTGAAGAAATTTGATGGTGTCTGGTCCACCGAACCGGATTACCGACCGGGATTTTAAGCGGGAGACAATGGGTCCAGTGGTGGTAGCGCTATTGTTGAGGGTGTGGCAGCCGTGGATGATGGGTTTGAAACGGTGCATTTTGCGACGCCGTTTTGGGGTGATCGGTCGAATTGGAGGGTTTTGGCTTTTGGATGGTTGAAGAAGGAGATGAAGTGAGTTGCCTGTTTGACACGTGTATTTGGAGTCCTGGGTTTTTGACACGTAGGGGTTCCCATAAAATTATTCTGGCCATTTACTGTGCATTTGGCGAATGTAAATTGCAGACCGCAGCGGGAAATCATATATATATATATATATATGGAACAGTGTTTTATATATATATAAAGTTATTTTTAATAAGTTGATTAATGATTATATTAATTTTATATTATTTATAAAGAATTGTAAATTGGCTAAATCAGTTTATATTAGTTATAATTTTAAGTTGATTTATTTATTTAAGATATTTTAAAAGTTTATAAGGGAAAAAATTAAGAAAAAAAATTTTTCATTTTATTATGAATAAGTTACATGTTTATAAATTAGTTTATCTAAATATTTTATTTTATTGCTTTTATTTAATTTTATAACTCTATTATATATATTTATTGTATTTATTTTCATATTTATGTTAAAAATTTTATTTTTTATAATAATTTAAATAAATTATTTATTTTAATTTTAATAAATTTAAAAATATTTTTATTAATTTTAATAAAGTATGCGTCTATAAAATATTTGTTTATTTAATTTAAATTTAAATTATATTGTAATATGATTAAAATATATATTTAATAATATTATAATAAAATATTAAGTTAATATAATTTATTATTTAAGAAAATAATTTAATATATTTTTAATTATTTTAATAATAAATGTAATTATATGTTATTTTTTACTAAACATATGAATTACTTATTAGTAATTTATAAGTATTTTAATTAAATATATAACTGCTTAAAATTTGAATTGCTTATAATATATAAGTATTTGGTGTTTATAAGTTAATTTTTACAAGTTAAATCAAACATTCTCAAAATCACTTTTTGCTACCTAGTCGAATGGTTTTTGCATAATAATGCGAGAAATTTTATATCCCCTTCAAGACTTAAACATCGTAATATGATTGAAATATATTTTAATTAAGTTAATATAATTTATTATTTAAAATTTAATATTTTTTAATTATTTTAATAATAAATATACTTATAGGTTATTTTTTATCAATCACTTATAAGCACTTTTAACTAAACATGTAATCACTTAAAATTTGAATTAATTACAAAATATAAGTATTAAGCACTTATAAACTAATTTTTATAAGTTAAGTCAAATATTTTTAAAATTACTTCTTATTGCCTAGTCGAATGATTTATGCATAGGAATTTTATCTTCCTTCTGTTTTATGACTTGAAAAAGAATTTTCTGGGAAATTTCAATTTCTGCTCAAGTTATATGCGGCCCTTTATCACCATGGTGAAAAGGGCATGTTGAATTAACTTGAGGAGCGCAGGCTTCTTCATTTACTTGGGGGAGTTTACAAGGTATCCTGTAGATGCAACAGCTCAATCTAAGCAATAATGTTCTTTACCAACTCATTTTCAATTGAAAACCTTGCCTTATTTATTTTCATGGGAGAGAGACCATTTCCTGAAGCATCCATCAAGGAAATTGCCTAGCCTGGTTGCAGAAATGTCATATCATTTAATTCAGGACCCCATTTGCAAGAAGAACATGAGCATTTGAGACATAATCTATTGGCCCAAGAAAAAAGCAAAAGCTGCAAGAGCTTTACATAAATGACCAAAAAAAAACAAAGATAAAAAGTTCAATTCTAAAAGGTCCAATCCGTTGAAGTGACAATGACCATTCGCATTTATTTTTGATTTGATTTTTTCTACAACAAACTGAATCTAAACAAACCAAATCCAAGATTACGTGTTCAGGGTTCAACCCACTTTCAATTTCTCTGGTTTGTTGCGTAAACATTCATGACAGGTCACAAAAAAAAGTGTGAAAGGTTTGCTCTTCAAGGTCCAACCCATGGAAGATTCAACCATAACAAATTAATTAACAAGCTCTTCACTCTCTTATGTTGGTTGATTTCAGCCCTTCCCGCCCGTCATGTTATTTTAAGACAAATTCATCCAATTATATCCCTGTCAAGAGTTACAAATTGAAAAAAAAAAAAAAAAAAAAAAGCATATGATCATTCAAACAACTGTTGGATTGAAAATAACTGTAATAAACAGAAATCAACGATATTTATTTGCATTTGACCAGACGTCGAAATCGTAATATGACCCCTCTCGTCCATTTCTTTAATCTTTCCTTTACCAAACCCAACCTATATTCAACCACCCCTCTCTTTCCTGGGTAATTCATCCAAGAACCTAAACCCAAGTCTATTTTTCAATTATAGGTCCAACCCATGGAAGCATCTACACAATACCATCAACAGATAGAAGTCCTAATTCCGATAACAGACCTAAATAGTATAGTTGATCTTTCTTATTCAAGGTCCAACCATGGAACTATCAAACCATAATATCTTCAAGCACAATTTGGCTGCTATATTTTTCCCCTTTTGATCCCCCCAACACACGCATAATCACAAATATATGGTAGTCATAGTTGAGAACACGTTTTCTCTTTCTTTATGTTCTAGATAATATTTGATCATTAGCCAACCTCCCACCAATAACACGATCATGCACCAAGTCTAATACATCAAATCAATTCATACAGATTGAAACTCACACAATCGCCTGATATATTTTTGGAATGTTGTCATCAATTTGTAGATAAGGAAAATCTAATAAATGTATATTTTGCAGTGTGATATACATCATGATGATGAGGATTACTTTCTTGAAAACTTGGGACATATATACCTTTAGCTACGTAATTGCTAATTCAGGTTACTGTCGGATGCCCATTTCTTGGCTATCAAATCTTAGAAAAAAGTAGTAAAATATCACACCACTTGACCCTACACAAAGCCACGAAAATGGCAATAATAATGAATTGATATGACCGTAGAGGGATCATCGCATTCGTTTTTCCTTTTTTTTTTTTTTTTTAAATTTTTTATATTAAACAGTTATTTTAATGCCTAGAAAGTCAAATGTGATGTATGAATTTATGTTGCTTAATAGCAATCCATTTGATAGGGATGGATGGAGTTTGATTCTTGCAAGATTGCTAGTTAGTGAAAGTCACTTTCAAGAATATAATTATTAACCACCACTAATTATTCAGTTATTTATAAAACATAAAGTATGTTGTAAGCATTTATTAATTGTGATAACCACTAATTATTAAAAAAAATTATATTTAAGCTTCATTTATTTTATGAAAATTATATTTTTAGGTCAATGAAAATATATGAAAATAATGAATACATAAAATTATTGTTTTTAAAATATATTAATTTTAATTAAATTATTATATTTTTTAAGAACTACTTACCCTCTTTTTTAGTTACAATACGATGAGACTTGTTTGGCATTACTGTTAGAACTGTGTGAAGACCCAACTAAAGAAAGTAATCTAATGAAGACAGAGAGTGGCATAAGAGAGTAAACTCCCAACAGCCTTCTAGGATGGTGAGGCTACTTAGGGTAGTGTAATGCATGGCACATAAATGAATCGAATCATACATTAAAATGGGAAAAACTAATCAGTTAAGGCGTATTTTGGTGGAATGACTTGGAGAGTTAGAAGAACTCTGGGTTAAACATGTTCACTTGAGAGAAATTCTAATATGGGTGACCTCCTATGAAGTTCTCCATCCCATCTATGAGACAAAATCGTGAGGCTCAGGATGGAGTGGGCTAAAGCGAAAAATTTTTCTAGTAGTTGGAGCAAGGACATTACAAAATGCTATTGAGAAAATCACTTTTTTAGATATACTAGTCAGAAAATATTAAAAAATAATCTAAAATTAAATTTGATAAATTTTAATAATAAAAATATTAAAATAATAAAATATTTTTTTCAAATTATTTTATTTAACATCTAAAATAATACTTTTATTAAAAAAAAAAATGTAAACCGCAAGACAGGCACAGCATAACGTTCCAAAGAAGGGTTTGTGTTTACAATAACACAATCGTTAATTAGCTGGCAAGATGATGGTCGGCTTGACGCCACGAGACATCCACGTCAGCTGAAGAATGAGTTCATGAATGACGTGGCAATTGGTCCGATAAAACAAATACTTCCGTTTTATTTTTTGGCATGAGAAAATGGTTGGACCTCTAGATTTCACACTCTTTTATTTTGACGCGGTGGCCTCTGAACCTTCACCTGTTCTTCTCTCCCACTCTATTTGACCCTCCCCTCTCTTTGGTCTCATCTTCTCGATTTTTCAATTTCTCTCTTTGGTATCATATTTCCAATTTTAATAACAATATTAGGTATCAGATTATGCACTTGCCAGTTGCCAGGCGTGATACTGCAAGGAAAGTAATTAACTAGGGTTGTTAAATTAAAGAAATACAGCGAGGCTAATCCGATTCTTAATCAAGAAACTTGTACAATTTTGAATTGGGTACGTGTACTGGTATAGATGCAAAGTGGATCTTATCTGGTAAATGGCTAACTCAAGAACAAGTTAATATATATATATATATATATATAAGAAGAAAAATAAGTGTGATTTGTTAATGGGTTGGTTGGTAACATAGTCGTAATTTTATAGTGAAAACATGGGTGTAAAGCCCTGTAAGCAAATGACAAGTAGAAGAATTCCAAAATCAGGTTGGTGGACAAATACTTATATTCTAATGCTAATCTCATCTTAATCTCAATATCTACACCGCACCACACGTTGGATTTGCGCGGTTTAATGTCAACGGTCCAATAAAAACCATTTTCAGACTCACAAATAAAAAGCCAAGCATCAATTTCTCATTTGTCAACACCATTATAACTTGCCAACAAAGTAAAACACAACTCCAGGAAGAGAAAGAAAAAGAAGATTTTTGGAAGAAATGAAGCTCGTTTGGTCCCCTGAAACTGCTTTGAAGGCCTATATCGAGACGGTTAAATCGGTAAGCTACTCTCCTGGAAATTTTTGTTCCAGGATTTTTTTTTGGTCCTGTTTTCTCATGGAATTGTTGTTGGGTTTTGTTTGCAGTGTGAGCTTTTTCAAGAATCCGCTGTGGCCGAGCTTGTTTCAGCCATGGCTGCAGGATGGAACGCCAAACTTATTGTAGAAACGTGGTCAAAAGGTGGAGTTATTGCCACAAGCATTGGTTTAGCCATTGCTAGCCGTCACACAGGTGGAAGACACGTTTGTATAGTCCCTGATGAACAGTCAAGATCTAAATACGCAGAAGCCATGGAAGAGGCTGGGATGTCACCAGAAGTCGTTTTTGGGGAACCAGAGGAGGTTTTGCAGAGGCTAGTAGGCATTGATTTCTTGGTGGTGGATTCGCGGCCAAAGGAGTTTGCTAGAGTGTTGAGACTAGCAAAGCTCGGCAACCAGGGTGCAGTTCTGGTGTGCAAGAATGCTAGCTTGAGAGCTTCAAGTTTCAGATGGATAGGAGTTCTTGAAGGAGGGTCCAGGCGCCTGGTCAGGTCTGTGTTTCTGCCTGTAGGAAAGGGACTTGATATTGCACATGTAGCTACAAGTGGGGGAAATTCTGGGTTAAGCAAGGGTAAGAAAAGATGGATCAAGCACATAGATGCACAATCTGGTGAGGAACATGTCATTCGAAAGTAATTTCCCCTAGGAGATGATGAACTTCTTTCTTGCTGGTTTTTTTTTTTTTTGCATAGAATTTTAACTTGTACATACTTTTTCTTCTGCTTCCCCCTCTTTCCCTCTCCTTTTTGGCTTGGAAAGGTTTCTGTTCATAGATAAGATTCATATGATTCACAAAACATATGGATGCATTTTCATCTTCTAATTCTCATGTGTAATTTGTAAAGTTATTTGCCCTTGACCATCTTTTGCTCCTCGCTTCTCTATCCCCCGATAGCTTAATTATAATTATTACAAGAATTAATTTACAGAAATGAACAGGGCAAATCCAGTACTATATCGTCTTTTCAATTTCAGTTTAATTCACAACTCAGAGAATTCTACTATGATCATAGTTGTACAGTGAAACACTACACAGCAAATGCAACACAAATCAAATTTGAACTCAAACTGATAAAATAAGACTATGAAAGTGGTACAAACTGTTTTTTACTTCTTGAACCTATTCTGATATGAGCTTAAGGGGAAAAAAAAAAAAAAAAGTAAAGTAGGTTTAATGGAGGAAACCAAGGCCTCAACGTCAAAAGAACGTTTAAGTTATTTCTCCCTGCCTTGGACTTGATTATTCATTCACTTAAATAGCAGTATAGCTAACAGAATAGCTATTTACATGGAAGTAAACTCTGCTAGTCAACAGCAGCAAAAAGGGCAACTAATTAACAAATAAAACAAAAAATCAATTACTTAGACTTATTCAAAGAGTAGAAAGGGTCACGTGACATTCCCCTCCCCTTAAACAACTCTCTTGTCCACAAGAGAAGCATCTGGAAATTTCTGTTTAATCTTACTTAATTCCTCCCAAGTTGCCTCAGCTGGAGATAAATTGTGCCACTGAATCAAGACTTCTCGCTTCCTCCTTTTGGTTCTGCTGTCTAAAATAGCTTACAGTTATGGAATTAATTCACCACCATCATCCAAGAATGGCAATCTTCTTTGTATTGTGCTTTTAGTTCCAACATGCTTCTTGAGAAGAGATACATGAAACACAGGGTGTACCTTGGTTCCGGCCGGCAGTTCCAATTTATAGGCAACAGCACCAATTCTCTGTAATACCTTGAAGGGCCCATAATACTTGGCCGCTAATTTGTAACTCTTTCTCAAAGCAAGAGTCCTCTGCTTGGAAGGATGCAGTCTGAGGAACACTAAATCACCCACAGCAAATTCTCTCTCTTGGTGCTTTAAGTCATAGACTTGCTTCATTCGATTTTGGGCCCGCTGTATTTTTTCCTTGAGTTCTTGAATCACAGCATCACGGTCAACCAGCTCTTGTTCGACTGCCGCAACCTTAGCTGTTCTGTAACATATGAAAGCAATACAGTGGAGGTCTCCCATAAACTACCTCAAATGGAGTTTTTACGGTGACAGAATGAACACTTGTATTATAACAATATTCCGCCCACGATACCACTTAGTCCATAATTTGGGTTTGGAACTTGTAAAACATCCGAGATACATCTCCAATGTTCGGTTTACCACCTGTACGCCCATCGGTTTGTGGGTGATAAGCGAATCAAATTGAACCGAGTACCATTGAGCTCAAACAATTCCTCCAAAATGAACTAGTAAAAGCCGGATCACGATCGCACACAATGGACGGTGGCATTCCATGGAACTTAAATATGTGATCAAAAATACTTGAGCAATAGTCACAAAGTATAAGGATGGGAAATGGGAACAAAATGGGCATATTTTGAAAGTCTATCCACGACCACAAATATGGTAGTCTTGCCACCGAATTGGTAGGCCATCAATAAAATCCATAGAAATTTCTTCCCAAATTCTATTAGGAATTGGAAGTGGTTATGTGACACGTGGGAAGAGTGTTTTCAACTTTGTGTCACAGACATCGCATTCCCTTATAAAGGTTCGCACTTTACTCTTAAGATTTGGTGAGTAAAAGTGGACCTTATCCTCTGGAGGGTCTTGAAAAACCTTCATGAGTCTTTGTTGTGGAATTGCTCAATAATATCAGAATCGAGCTGAATTTTTAGACAAATAAATCCTTCCTTTGAAAAATAAGATGCCATCTACATATTCCTGTGGTCCCAGTGCCTCTCTCCTTTTTGGACTTGTTGCACCTTTGCTTTCAGTCGAAGAGAATTAGTTTCTTCCTTAATTGAATCATCGATGTGGAATTGGACAAGAGATTGCAAAAACTTGCCCGCCATTAGTCTCATATTCCTCCCTTCTAGACAAAGCATCGGCAACAATGTTGTCTTTGCCTCCCTTGTATTGTATAATGAAATCAAACCCCATTAATTTCATCAACCAATTCTGCTGGACAGCAGTGGTGATTTTTTGATTCCACAAGTGCTTCAAACTCGATGATCATCCAACAATAAATTTCTGACCGAGGAGGTATGATCGCCATTTCTGCACAGCTAAAACCAGTGCCAACATTTCCTTCTCATAAGTAGATAGAAGGAGGTGCTTACCATGTAAAGCTTGACTGAAGAAAGCAATTGGGCGTTCCTGCATAAGTACTGCCCCTATGCCCGACCCCGAAGCATCGCATTCAATTATAAATGGCTTACTAAAATTCGGTAGAGCCAAAACTGGAGCACCAGTCATCACCACTTTTAATTTATTGAATGCATCTTCTGCCAGCGGTGACCACCGAAACCCATCTTTCTTCAACATGTTGGTTAAAGGACCAGCAATTTTCCCAAAATGTTGAATAAATTTCCTGTAATAACCACACAGCCCCAGAAATCCCCTCAAAGCTTTCAGTGATGAAGGCTTTGGCCAATTCTGAATAGCTTCTATCTTTGCTGGATCTACAGTAACTCCACCATTAGAAATCACATGACCAAGGTACTTAACTTCCCTTTGGCCGAACTGACACTTTTCAATTTTTACAAATAATTGATGAGATTGCAAAATTGAAAATACAATTCTTAAATGTTGAATATGGTCACTCCAAGTTTTACTGTAGATAAGTATGTCATCAAAGAACACAAGGACAAATTTCCTCAAATATTTTTGGAATACCTCATTCATCAAAGACTGAAACGTTGATGGAGCGTTGGTGAGGCCGAAGGGCATTACTAGAAACTCGTAATGTCCTTGATGAGTTCGGAAAGCTGTTTTTCCAATGTCTGGAGGGCTAACTCGAACTTGATAATAACCTGATCTGAGGTCCAATTTGGTGAAGAATTGAGCACCCTCAAGTTCATCCAGCAGCTCTTCAACAATAGGAATGGGAAATTTATCTTTGACTGTATTTTTGTTTAATTCCCGATAATCGACGCACATTCGCCAAGATCCATCTGCCTTCTTCACCAATAAAACAGGGGCAGAATATGGACTTTGGCTTGGCCGAATTATCCCAGCAGTAAGTAACTCCTTAACAATCTTTTCAATCTCGGATTTTTGATAATGGGGGTAATGGTAAGGTCTTACCGAAATCGGTTCTGGGGTCTTCAGTGGAATTTTATGGTCATGGCAGCGTTGTGGTGGCAGTCCCTTTGGTTTGGCCAAAACTCCTCTAAATTCTTCCAACAGACCTTGTATTTCGGGATGCATTTCGGGAACCTGTTAACAAGATTGTGTACTCCCCGTAATTTGCAATAGGAATCCCGCTTTGAAGCTTCACAAGTCGCTCCATGTGTTCAAATTGACACAACTGTTTTCTGGAATTTGAGAGCCACGAAAAATTACATGCTTCCCATTCGAAAATGCCATTAGAAGTTTCGAAAAATCCCAAATTATTGGACCGAGTGTTTGCAACCACTGAGTCCCTAAAACCAGATCATAGCCCTCTACTGGTAAAATGTACAAATCAACAATTACTGTGCTTCCTTGAATGAGTATTTGTGTTTGTGTACATTTACCTGGGCTTATTAATTCCTCCCCGGATGCTACTTGTACCTTCAATTTCTTTGCATTAGTCGGCTCAATCTCGGCTCTTTTTGCGAAACTTTCACTCACAAAATTATGAGTGCTGCCCGAATCAACAAGAATGATTCCCTTCAATTTCTCAACTGTTCCAGTAAGTCTCATTGTTTCTGGTCCTTCAAAACCAAAGAATCGCGTGTAAGGAGATGGTGGTATCTCTTCCGTAGGATCGTGCTCCTCTATTTCCATGTCAAGATCATCATCGCTATCTTCAAGAACGACTTGAATAGAAAAAGCTTTTACACCTATGTCCAGCCCAAATTTCTCATTGCATTTGAAACACAGACCCAATCTCTTCCGTTCGTTGAGCTCATCCCAAGTCAGTCTCTTGATGTTACCAGTAGCCGGCTGAGGAGAATTAGTTGGGCTTTGACGTGGTGCCTGATGCGTTGTGCGAGTGGCGAGAATCCCTTCCTGTAGCTGAATTTCTTGCTTCAAAGTAGAGCAAGCGCAATGGCTTCGATAAAGATTTCGCCGATTGGCTTGAACGTCTGTCCGAATCGCAGGGGCCAACCCACTGACGAAACAACTCACCTGCCTAGCCTGTGATAGATCTCCCACCTTGGCTAGCAGTTTTTCAAACTGAACCTGATACGATTGCACAGTGCCCTGCTGCTGTAATTTCGCTAACTCACCAAAAAAATCTGTTAGTTGATTTGCGCAGTACCGTGATTAAAATCCCTCTTTAAATTCGTCCCAAGTAATAGAAGGATTTTCCTTCGCAAAGACTTGATACCACAATTGGGCGTCTCCAATCATGTGGAAGGAAGCTATTTCCACTCTATCCTCATCGGGGTTCGATGAAATTGGAAGAACTGCTCGCCGACAAACCCAACTCGTGGCATCTTCTTTTCATCAAAGCGTGGGAAGTCCAATTTAACCATCTTTGGCGTATAAGAGGAGGTAGCCGGAATCGTAGGGTCGTATCACGGATTCTCGAGTTGTCAGATCCGAATCGATGCCCTTCCTTTGAGAAGATTGGGAAGTTAACCGATCCATTCGCACATTCGATTGGGAAAAAGCTCTTCTAGACGCTTCGCAATTCCCTCCTGTCCACCAGAAAGTGACTGGACAGTTTGCTCTAATTGTTCCACTCTCTGGTCCATTCCCGAGCTCTGATACCACTTTGGTACAAACTGTTTTTTACTTCTTGAACCTATTCGATATGAGCTTAAGGGAAAAAAAAAAAAGTAAAGTAGGTTTAATGGAGGAAACCAAGGCCTCAACGTCAAAAGAACGCGTTTAAGTTATTTCTCCTGCCTTGGACTTGATTATTCATTCACTTAAATAGCGGTATAGCTAACGAATAGCTATTTACATGGAAGTAAACTCGCTAGTCAACAAAAAGAAAAAGGGCAACTAATTAACAAATAAAACAAAAAATCAATTACTTAGACTTATTCAAAGAGTAGAAAGGGTCACGTGACATTCCCCTCCCCTTAAACAACTCTCTTGTCCACAAGAGAAGCATCTGGAAATTTCTGTTTAATCTTACTTAATTCCTCCCAAGTTGCCTCACTTGGAGATAAATTGTGCCATGAATCAAGACTTCTCGCTTCCTTCTTTTGGTTCTCATTGTCTAAAATAGCTTCTGGTTGCGGAATTAATTCACCACCATCATCCAAGAATGGCAACTGCTGCTGTATTGTGCTTTTAGTTCCAACATGCTTCTTGAGAAGAGATACATGAAACACAGGGTGTACCTTGGTTCCGGCCGGCAGTTCCAATTCATAGGCAACAGCACCAATTCTCTGTAATACCTTGAAGGGCCCATAATACTTGGCCGCTAATTTGTAACTCTTTCTCAAAGCAAGAGTCCTCTGCTTGTAAGGATGCGATCGAGGAACACTAAATCACCCACAAATTCTCTCTCTTGGTGCTTTAAGTCATAGACTTGCTTCATTCGATTTTGGGCCCATTGTATTTTTTCCTTGAGTTCTTGAATCACAAACATCACGGTCAACCAGCTCTTGTTCGATCACGCAACCTTAGTCATTCTGTAACATATGAAAGCAATACAGGTGGAGGTCTCCCATAAACTACCTCAAATGGAGTTTTTCTGGTGACAGAATGAACACTTGTATTATAACAGAAAGGCGTGAAAGACCAACTTACAAGTATTATGCAACTTCCTACTAATGGAACTCTCAACCGATGAAAATTTTAGCGTAGAAACCACATTTGTTTATTAGCCTATAATGAATGGAAATCTAAATTGATAACTATTAATTTTGCACACTTTCAATTTATGTCCCGTAGTCTCCACTCTGAAGGGGTCTTCACTGTGCAGTTTGATCCCACCACTACTTATTGAATAGAATTTCTTGGCAGAATAGCAAATGTTATTCAGTTACCCCATACGTATGCATTTAAAAAGAAGTAATAAAAATTTAGTCACCACGAAACAACGGACAAAAACCTACAAGTGGTAAACTTACAAATTGTTGCAAGACTTAAATCTTACAAATGACAAAAAAAAATCAGTCCCAGGTGTCCTTATTTCTTCTAAAAGCCTTTTTGTCCGAAAGAGGTTTCTTGCTTTTAAGTCGTTTCTGCTCCCCTAATGCCGCCATTAAAAGATGAAAGTTCATGCATGTATCTTGACATTCTTCTCACCTTACAGAATTATTGCATTAAGAAAGATCGCACAAACTAAAGAGTTTAAGAGAAGAAAGTAGGAGAAACATGGATAGTTAGACTTAGAAGCTCTTACATTTTGTCAATTTTCTTCTTTTGTTCTTCTGAAGGTAATCACCAAAATAAAAGCCTCAAGAACAAGCTGCGACTTGCGGCTCTATGCCTCCGTTGGGTTTTCAAAATTTTTTATTTGCTGGTTCAAGTTTTTCTTCCATTGCACGAAAATTTACGTAATTGTTTTAAGCCACTTTGATTATTACTATCTGGTTATTCTACGATTCTGTACTAATTGATTTGTCTTAAATCGAAATTTGATGTTTTAATTTAAATTAGACACAACCAAAAGGATAACATATAGATTAACCCACCTCAACCAAATTAAATTTTTTATAGACTCTCACAGAATATAAGAAGGCTTAAATATGCATAACTTTGCTTGAGAATGGATTTAATTATGTCACGACCCAACCTATGAGCCGGATCGGCGCTAAGACCTGGGCCAGCCTAAAGCCCCCGAGACCCGTAGTAAGCCTAACTATTCCTTAACCCAACTCTAAGGCTCATTTGGGTCCCATTTCAAAAAATCAACCGGACAAAATCCAATTATAAAATGGACCTTTTAATGGGGAGTTTTTGACTCACCCGACCTGTAAACACAATATATAATCAATTAGGGAGCTCAGCTCACCCTCTACATACTCATACAACATAAAAATAAATGGGAGCTCAGCTCTCTCATCCAGTCCATCAACATGCATAAAATAATAAGTTTACAGGTCCAAAATAACAATTTATATTACAGACCCAAATCAAATAAATATTTCTAACCCATGCGGAAATTCTAAGAGTTAATAGGTTTATACAAACATTAATGAACGACCTGCGAGGGAGAAAAGCAGGTTAACCTAAAAAATATCCTCCTGTAGCCTGGAAAAATATTGAACAGGAGTGAGCGAGTAAAATATCAATTTTAACCATAATCTCTATAACTATCTAAAACTAATGCACTCTGTAGAGTGAAATGCAACATCAGCAATATTTTCACATCATAACAGCAAAAAGGTAATTTGGAGCACTCACGCACCCAGTAACGTCAAATCATAAATATATGGGAACTGATCCCCTATACAGCTCTCTTAAATCCAACCTGTGCCAGCGAAAAACTCAAGCAGGACTTTCGCTTAATAAACCAAATCGGGGTTCCAACGAAGAACTCAAGCCGTGACTACCCCGAAGGACCGAGTCCCAGCGAAGATCTCAAGCCGTGTCTACTCGTCCTATCTATAGCCAACACCATATCACACGCACGCCAACGTACGCACACTGCTCCAAATTACCACAACAACATACATGATACTTTAACAATTGTGAATGAAACATAAAATGTGCCTAGAGTTTAACTACATAGATATATGCATATAAGTGATGCATGTACATGCTTGAACATATAATAATATCGAAATTACAATTAAAATTAATATTTTACTCACAGACTTGACAGCAGTCACTGTGATGGCTGGACTGAGGAAGAAGGCTGTCCCGGCTCACCTGACAATTTTATTATAATTATTTAATAAATTTGACTCAATACAAACTAAGAAAAGATCAAATACGTCCTAAGTCATACCGAAAATCCGACAGAGTCTCCCCTATACTTAGGACTTACCCAACCTGCAAAATGGCTCAAAACGCACTTCTATATTTACAAATCATACACTCACAACTCAATCACATCACACAGCCCCTCCTGGACCCATCCATAGAGTCCTTAATCACAATATGTAAATTTACAATTTAGTCCTTATAATTGATCATTTTTGCAAAAACTGCCCAAATAAACTCTAAAAATTCTAAAACTTTGCCCCGCGGTCCTTAGCAATATTACTAGGCTCTTGCAAAAAAAATCATAATTTTCTGAGCTACCACGAATATTTTATGAATTTTTAATCTCATTTAAGTACTAGAAAATTACGAAAAAGTAAAGTTCGGGTTTACTCATGCCGATTCCGATTTCGGGGACGCACTCGGGACGTCTGACAATGGTGGGGTAGCTAAAATCTCGATCCAATTCGAAGACCTTTTCAGTAGCCGGTTTGTCTGGCCGGAAATTTATAGACCTGGACAACTGTCGAATTTCCGCGAATTGAAGATACTTACACGAAGCCCACAACACGGGGGTTAGTACATAAATTTTACGGAATTTTCTAAGCACATTTAATACTCGGAAAAACACTACGAAGTTCCGTGGGACCCACCGAAAATCGGTGTCGGAAAATTTTGAAATTTATATTCCCGCGAAGCTCTCGACGAGTGTAGCGCTCTGGTACTCTCGGTTTTCTCGTGGGGTTTACGGTTTGCGAGAAATCTAGCCCAAAATTCAAAATGGGCTAAAACTTCCCGGACAAAAATTGGACAAACCGCTCAATGGATTTTGGTGTTCTTAGTGTCTATGGAAAGCTCTCGAGGTGTAGATAGTGTTTGACACAAAACCCGGCCCAAATGGTGGCCGGATCGGCCGAGAAGACGGCGGGCACAGGCGTCGGGTCGCCGCGACGCGCTGCGTTCAAGAGTCGCCACAATGGGGTGGCTAGGGAGGCGCCGGTTGGGGAGGCGCGCCGGCGAGCTGGGGTGGCTAGGAAGGCGGCTGACCGACGAGAGGAGGTGAGAGGAGAGAGAAAACGGGAGTGAAAGAGAGAGAGGCGACGCGACGCGGGAAGAAAAAGAAGAAGGAGAAGGAGCCGGTCCGATTCGGTTCGGTTCGATTTGGCCAGTTCGATTCAGAATACAAAATTTTAAATTTTTACTCTGCCTTGGGACAGAAAACGAGACCCAAAAATTCAGAAAAAATTCTAGAAAACTCAGAAAAATTTATAGACTCCAAATATATTTTTAGTTTTGTCACGTGGTCTTTAAATTAATTTTTAAAAATCATCAAAGTTTTTATTTTCGGAAAATCGAACCCGATTTCTAAAATCCGAAAAATTTTAAATAATTTCCTAAAATTCAAATAAAATAAAATATCAATATTTACCCAAAAATAATAAATTTTAAAATTAGGAGTGTTACAGATTGTTTCACAAAAAAAATCTACAAGAACATTAGAAATTGCCCTAACATATCTTTATGCCCCCGTTGTCCTCTCTCTCTCTTCCATCTATCTCTCTCTCTCATTCTATCTCCCCTCCCTTACCTTTCTCCTTCTTCATCTCCTTTTTAAAATGATAATTTTTTGCTGTGCAATGGCAAAACTAACGAATAGTAGTAACATCTATGTGCATCGAAGTTGAAGAATACAATATGAAGCACAACATTACACTTCGCGCAGGTGGTAAAATTGAAAAATTCACACCAAAACAAGAATAACTCCTCCAAATAGCTTATTAACAATTCATATATTGCAATCTTCCACTATATAGCGCATGGGAGAGAGCATTAACCAATCACCTTAACTGCAAAGATTTTGGTACCCATAAAACGAAGGAATGCCATAAAAACAAGTAGGGAAAAAATTATTTGATCCCTTAACATACTATAAGAACATCATAAATAAGGAAGGTACACTATCTAAAGAATCAGCATAATATATCAACACCCAACAAAATCAAAACATAATTCTGCACAATAAATCTGAACAATACATAAATTATGCTAAGATCTTAGAAGAGTAAAAACATAACAAATCAACCAAACAAATCTCAACAAAACCAAGTCCCAATTTGCCAAGTAAATAACAAACAAACAAACAACATTGATAATGAGCTGGTATAGGCGAGCAAGAATAGGATCCACTAGTAGTGAGAGTGTCGTTGCGGAAATGGCATTGACAATGAGCTATAATATATAATATGTTGCATTAGATGGAGGGTAATTTACTCGTTTGATGGTTCTGTTCAAACATTTGTGGATGGGTCTATGTCGTGGGGAACTGGGTCTTTGATTCACGACCTGAGTCTTCATCTTCATGAATATGGCGTCAAGTAGAAGCACCACAAGGACAGAGGAGGGTAGTGCATATGGCATTGAGGCACTGAATAACCAAGAACCAAAAAGAAGTGCAGGAAGAAGGAATGGTTTAAGCGAAAGCTTTCTTGAAATGGTTTAAGGAGGAGAATTAGAGTGGGAGGTATAGATCAAAAATGGAGGGAAGGGAGGCTGGCTACGGGGTGAAGACTGGGCTGCATGGTGAAAAAGCTGTTTTAGCCTTAGGGACATAGCTGAGTTTCAAATTAGTCTCGCAACATGGCTTTTTAGCGGAGGATTTGGAGAGGGAGCAAAGGGATAGAAAATGGAGAGGAGGAGGAGCATCCGAGTGGGTTGCAATAAAAGAAGGGAGGGGTAGGTAGATGAGGGGCAGTTTAGTCCGTCCATTTTTTCAAAAAGAGAAAAATGATATCAAATTGACAACATAATCGGCAAACCAATTATTATTGGTGAAGAGGAGTTTTTTGAAATAAAATTAAAGTTCAATGATTTTATTTTAATAAATTGAAGTTGATGAACAAAAATGAAAAAACTCCTAAATTTCAGGGATGGTTAGTGCAATTTAACCATCTCATTAATGCTTCCCAATTTTAATCTCTTGTTCTCCCTCCAGCATATCCACTCTTGCCTTTGATGTCTGAAGAACTTTTCATCCTTCCTGAGTGCTGCATCCGAGAAGACCCTGCCCTGTCTCTAGCATCTGCTACTGCCCCGTTCCAATGCTCAGTGGATGGAAGTGCCCAATCTCCCCTGCTTCCCTGTGCATTCTGTCCACCACTACTAGCCCCTATAACCCAACATAACAGAGCAGACAAGTAATCAGCATCACAACAACACACCAAAATTTCCTAGATAACTTGAGGTATAAAAAAAAATTACTCTATTAAGGCATCTAAAGCTACAATATATTACTCCCACTTAGTGTAGTTAAGTCTCTTTTACTAATTTGTTTAACACCCCATTAATAAGTAAAGAGTGTTGCTATTATTGAAGATCAACAGAGCAGCCCTTCAATAATCATCCTTGCCACACAACCAATGCAAGCAAAAGTAGCTTCAGCTTTACTTCAACTTCACCATGTTTCGGCAGTTCCTCAGTTGGAAAAGATAAGTTCCCAAGATCTTAAAAAGATTCCACAAAATCATTTAGACTATGAATTAAATGACAATGTTTGTCCATCCCACCTAGTGATTTGTTGCCTTGACATCCACAACTTCAATAAAATATACACGCTCTCTTGAAACTGAACATGACACCAGTTCCATGTATTACAATGGTCTACGTAAACTTCTTCATACTCATTTATGCAAAGCATAACCAAGGCAGCAAGTCAAATAAATCAGAAAACAACAGTATAAAACATACTCCAGTCCTTGACTACACATAACTACTACAGTAATAAGTAGCTTGCTAAAATGAGGAAAGAGGAGAGAGGAAAAGCATAATGTAAAATGAGAGACAATTCTCCTAGCCTATGACCACAGCATAGATAAAAGTGGATTTGAAAGGAATTGAAATAATCTTACCCATATTATCAAGGCCACTGAAACTCCCACTCCAACCAGGAAGACAACGTCTGGCATTTCCCTTCCAAGCTTCTTCGAAAACAGCAAGTTCATCTAATGTACCAGTCCAAACCTTTTATATAATCCCAGAGAATGCACCAATATCAATAATGAAAGAATGACAAACAATGAGTGCATACCTTCTTGAAGATTATGCAAGGTCTGCATGGTATCCACCTTACCATCTGAATTAAGCTTCCTTGTAAGGGTATGACCCTATAAAATAATGTGCTACATTAAAGCATGATTTAACCAGCTAAGTAATAATCCAAATTGTGAAATGAATAGGAAAAGCTATCAAAATGATAATGGCCAGTAATACTGAACAAATAACGTGTTGTGAAGTCCTCTAGAAATCCTGTGAGTGGCTTGCCTTGAAACACTATCAGCTTCTTTGCTTTCTTCAATTGTCAACTGTTTCAGAAAAGCCACCCAAGTAACAGGACTATAACAAAATAATCCAGGTCAAAATAATTTCAAAAAGGCACATTACGTACTCCATCACTCCCAGTTCTTGTACTCTTCAATGAAGTATAGTAAGATCCATTGGGGCCACCATACGTCATGGTAGAACTCTGAAAAGTAAAGCTATGAGTTTGGGGCTGCTGCTCTATGTCATGGAATCTATTATGGCCATTTATATACTGCCAATGCTTATTCTCCCTCTCTGCGACAAAAATAGAAAAGACAAGCCAGTTTCCTTAGACTAACAAAATCAAAGTGTAAACATGCTCATTAATCATAAAATAGAATGCAACAACAAACTTCACCTTTAGCATCATCATCTGGATAACATATGGCTCCTTGCTTCTACCATGTTTTCTTGGATTCTCTTTCTTGTCTTTATCAGCTTCATCTTTTTCATCATCAGAGTTTAGCTCTTCGATAATTGGCCCCCCGGACAATTTAGTCTTTGGAGCTTGGTGCTCAAGAAATGCAGATGGAAACATGCTAGCAAATGGACCCCTATTAGAACCAAAAAAACTCGACTCAAACAATCCCCTAAAGGACGTGTAAAGAAAGGATCATCAAATGGGTCCCTTCCACCAAAAAAACTGGACAACAAACTCCTGTGACCCCCAAAAGCACCAAAGGGATCACCAAAATCAGAGAATGGATCCCTATTGCTTCTCCCTCCTTGCATTTTCAGACAAGTACAACCCCTGAAAAAGGGCAAATATTCCCAAAACACAATTGTTCAACATATTAATCGCATTAGCTTTTGTAATCACAGAAAAGCTACAAAACTAACACAAATGAATCATAATACAACACATACAATAAAAAAAAAAAATGCTTACACACCAATGGGCTTTTAGCTCAGTGGTAAGAACAGTAAGTTCTCGAGTTCAAGTAATATGAACATCAAGCAAGCTTGAAATCTAAACTCTAAAACACCAGAATTAGAACTCAAATTTTCGCACAATCATCTGCAAATGGTAGCGCAAACTCTACAATGTACCAACGAAATCAGGAGAATAAAGCACAACATACACAGAAAATATTGAGTAGAAACCTTCATAAATCGGGAATCATCGATGTCCATATTACCTTGAAGCCATATAGAGAGAGAGAAAAAAAAAAAAAAGAAGGAAACTTTTTCTTGTATGACCCGAATAGGCAACTTCCATAATCTGCCACACCATTATACAGTAAAACACAGCTAATTTGGACTTCATAAAGAAAAAAAAATTCAATAAATAAAAAAATACCACTAATCAAAACAAAAATAGTGTCTCTAGTACACGGCGAATTCTTCAATAATTCCAAATCCTAGAACCCAGAAAGAATACCTTCAAAACACCCAAACGATGACGGGCAATTGCGAGAAAATTGAAGAATGAAAATCAAGAGAACTAAAAAGAGACCCTAACCAGCACGATGATAGAGTGCTTTACTGCAGAGTTTTGTCGCGTAGGTAGAAATGTTTAACCGCCAGCAGGAGAGAATGGATCCTGTCTCTCTGCACCATAAAGCGGGATATTACTGTCGCCAATCCGCACGTGCCAGGAGATTTTGCAGTACAAAGTTCCAAAACTACCATTCTAATGTCAATCAATATCCCCAAACTAGCCTTTCAAACTGTCAATATTCCTAAACTACCCTTCAAATTAGGCAAATGGGAAACGACGATTTTCTCTTCTCCAGGCTCCAGCGCCAGCAATTCGATTGTCAAACAGGACACAGGAGCAGAGCTCAACTGCATGTGTCGATTCTTTTTCTCTGAACTAAAATGGGTTTTCATGTGAATTGGAAAATTATTTTTAGAATCTTGTAAAATTTCATAAATCATTTCTAATTTTGGTTATTTTCCATACATATATTAGAATCAGCAAAACACTTTCTCGCTCGCATTTTCCTGGATTCTTATTTCCATCGTTCCTAATCTCCAATTGGTACTTATTTATCGATTCGTGTTTGATCTTTATTCTTTTTCAATTATTAGTTCTGTTCAAGTTTAAGATGTTGCAGTTTACGTTGGCCTATTTCTGCGTGTTGCATGGAGTTGTGTTCCATTTTATTGATTCCAGGTTTTTTCGTCTTCTTGCATTTTTCATCTTCTCAATCATCTCTTTCTTGAGGGGTTTTTGTTCTATCTCCGAGGTTTTTGAAGACTCATTAACATGGTAAGTTGTTTTGCTTAGCTTCTTCTTCTTCTTCTTCTTCTTCTTCTACAAATTTTTCTTATATGTCCTTTAATTTTATTTCTTCTTCTAAATAGATGTATTGATTGGTTTATGACTGTAATCATTTTGAAGTAACTCGTTGTTGGAGAATGACACAATGATCATATGATATATTTCCCTACCCTATTGGTTTGATTGCTGGGGATGATGCCTATTTTTCTTTTCATACGCAGCTCATTTACACCACATCTTTAATAAATGGAAGATATGTGTATGCCGATTAATTGTGCCACTTAACAAAACAGAGGGTTTCCCTTATGAGGACGTCACATAAAATATGACTTAATATTGTAATTAAATATATATATGCACACTTTGTGAATTATTTTTTATTTATTTTAATAATATATTTGAATATTTACTAAAATTTCTAAAAAAAGATAAGAATGAGAATGAGCATTTCTCTAGACAATTTTAGTTTTATTATCTTATTTTTAGATAAATGTATTTTTTTAATATAATATCAATATTTATTAGGATCAATTATTAAATTAGATATTATCTAATATTAATAATTAAATTTATAATTAAAAAAATAAATTAAAAATAAATTTTAAATTCAATTAAAATTTATCTAATAAAATTAATTTTATTTTAAAAATAAAATTTTAAATATTTTATATTTTTTAAATAAAATAATTAATAATAATTATGTCAAATGTTAATTAATAATATAAACGAATATATTTTGATTAATAATTTCGAGACTTATATATATATATATATATATTAAAACACATTGACTATTATTTCCTTGCTCCTATGAAGACAGAATGGCTGAAATACCGTCATTATCAAAAGGGCCTACAATCATATATCAGCATGATTTTCATAAACCATGACTGAGAAACTAAAACAACATCACCACAAGAGATCGTTATGGTGAGGCTGTTGCTCGATTTAAATGCTCCGCCAGAAGAAGATGGTTGCAGAGCCAGCTAAACAACATCAACTTGTTGATTTTCAAATGATGAGAATTTTTCTACTCTAGTTATTCTAATTTCCTTACACGGAAACTTTCTACCCAAATTAAAAATATTAACTTATTTGCTGGAACTTCAGAGAAAATGTAGCTACCTTTGAATAATATACTCATATATAGTATGTGATTTTAATACAGAAGAATATATCGCACAAGAAATATGAAAATATTCCGATATACTTTTCAACAATCTTCAAAAGCTCCAATAAAAAACGAGTTATTTAATATTAATAAAGAGGTATATTAAGAAAAAAAAAATTATGTAAATTTTATTACTTTATTTGTGCTTGTGGGAGGCAGGGGGAGGGAGTAGTTGGTTGTAAAGCTCTTCACCATCAAATAAAACACTTTCCCGGTTTACAATTTTCGCTCCCTTTTTTAGTGCGACCCGATACATCTCCTTCTCTCTCTAGCGGATTACTTAATCGATAGGGTTAGGGTTTCTCTGCAACTCCTTCTCTCTTTGAAAAGCCATCGGCTCCCGTTTTGATTGTCCTCAATTCTTATTCTCATTGTTTTCAATCTTCCTTCGGTATGTATTGCTCAATTTGAGGGTTTATTTATTTATTTATTTGTTTGTTTGTTTGTTTCTTATTAATTATGCTTCTTAAAATCTATGGGGTTCGATGAGTATGATTGGTTGCAATGGGAGCTTTCAATAGTTTATTTGTTGATTATCTGCGTTTCGGGCAGTGTTTATCTCGTGTTTTTAACGAATATTGTTGCGTTTTGGTTAATTTCTGGCTATGACTGTTTATGGATTAGCTATTATATTTACTGCTTTTCAATCTGCATTGTTTGTACGTTTTCATTATTTGTTCTTTTATTACAATGAAACCTGTAGTTTGAATTTTTGTGACTTCTATGTCGTTTTGGCTTTATATATAGGTTTTTGTTTGTTCACGTGTCATCATTGCTTATAATGCTGATTTGTTTTGGTATATCCTTCCGCGAATTATTACCAATGAAATTGTAATGAAGCTCAATATTTTAGTTTTGTAAGGAAAAACCTTAATATATCTTTTTTATGCAATACTAATAAATTCTGCTGCTTATTGTAAATTTTGTTGAAATGTTTGTTGAGGGTTATATATTTGTGATCTCTTTCCTAATCTCATTACTCACTGGTCAGGTTTTAGTAACTTGCTTTGCATTTTGAGAGGAATTGTTCCTCTACAACCATGGAACGCAGGACAATCGACTTGGATCAAGGATGGGATTTTATGCAGAAAGGAATCACAAAGCTGAAGATTATTCTGGAAGGATCACTAGAGCAATTCAGCTCAGAAGAATATATGATGCATTACACGTAATCTTTCATTTATTCAATTTAGTGTGATGAACCTTCATATAGTTTTTGCCTGTTCTTATTTTTCCCAATTCGAACACTACAGGACTATATACAATATGTGTACACAGAAGCCCCCTCATGATTATTCTCAGCAGCTTTATGACAAGTACAGAGAGTCTTTTGAAGATTATATTAATTCCATGGTAAGAAGATAAATTGAATTAATCTTTTGTTCTTAAATTTATTGTAGTGATTACATGTTAGAAATATGTGTTTGTGGAATATATGGGTCAATATAGACAATATGTTTTGTTTCTTTATTAAGCTGAAGGTTTGGATGACTTCTTAGTTTTGATTTTCTCAGTTGTGTTGGGTAACCATAGTTATTAATCCTAGAGCCTAGGCACACACCTTGCACCTGAGAAGTGAGTTGCAAAAGAAACAAAATAAGCAACTAATCTTATATGAGGTAACTACCCATAAGGTAACGACTATCTAGGTAATCTATTTGCTTTCTTAGTTTCACTTCATATTTCATTTTCTGAATTCTCTATGTAGTAAGTAGGATAAAGGCTTGATCTTAATCAATACAAATTAGGAGTTATGGCTACAAGAGAATTGTAGTGTAGTTTTAGATCTGGTCTATAATAAAACAACTGTGAATGAGTCAACTGCTATATTGCTATTTGGTATTATAGGACACAATAAACATATGCGAGAGGAGGGAAATTGATTACTTTGTGAATGCGGTGTTATTTTAAAGCAGGATGGTTATATATGGATGGCTTGTTGCATATGATGTATTATCGATTCTTCTGTCAGAATATAGATTTGCTTTTGCAATTCTTTCTGTGAGAACACTCTACGTGGTTGTGATTTGTAATGAGAATGTGGCTGATTTCATGTCAAAGTATATCCTGAGTTCAAATTTTACTGGTATAAATTATGGACCATTTTTTTTTAAATTAATGAATAACTTGACTTCATGATGTAACTTATCCATTGAGTTACAATTCCAACTTTGTATTCTGAATCAGGTGCTGCCATCTATACGAGAGAAGCATGATGAGTTTATGCTGAGGGAGATTGTGAAAAGATGGTCTAACCATAAACTTATGGTTAGGTGGCTGTCACGCTTCTTTCATTATTTGGATCGCTACTTTATTGCTCGGAGGTCGCTTCCTCCTCTTAATGAAGTTGGGCTGACTTGCTTCCGTGACCTGGTTTGTCAATTCTATATACCACACCTTGTTTCTTATGCCAGAGTGAAGTGAATGTGAACAGCCTTAAACTTAGGCTTAATTTCTATTTTTTTCCCTATGATTATTTCTTCCCTCTCTGTTGATTGTTTAGATGATTCTTTTGTTACCTTTATCTCTTGTTCAGGTCTATCAGGAAGTATATGAAAAAGCTAGAGATGGTGTGATTGTTCTTGTATGTTACTTGTTCTCTATAATTATAATTGTAGCTCTTATTTTTTTCCAATAAAATGTTGAGCATCCATTTTTTCGGACTTCAGATTGATAAAGAACGTGAGGGAGAGCAGATTGACAGGGCATTGTTGAAGAATGTTTTAGATATATTTGTTGAGATTGGAATGGGTACAATGGATCGTTATGAACAAGATTTTGAAGCACGCATGCTTCAAGATACTGGTGCTTACTATTCTCGTAAGGCATCAAACTGGATTTTGGAGGATTCTTGTCCAGACTACATGTTGAAGGCAAGTACTTGTACTAATTCATTGTTGTTTTATGATTAACTTTTGTGATCCTGACACCTCTCATGAGCTTTCAGTCGGAGGAATGCTTGAAGAAGGAGAGGGATAGAGTTTCTCATTATTTGCATTCAAGCAGTGAGCTAAAGTTAGTGGAGGTTCGTTTAATTTCATGTTTTATATATTTCTTGACTGAATAGGGGGGTAGAGTGTTTTCCTTTTCCATGTACTGTAAGGGGAAAAAACTGTTTCTTATTATTGAAGTAAATGCATGTGAACAAAGTTAATTATTGAAATAGAACATTATTTTTCGTTTTAGTTATGAAAGATAAAATTCTTGGATTGGAGTTAAAAGGAAATACTTATTAATGTGGGTTTCATATTCTCGTGATATGACTTATTTATTAACTTTACAAAATTTTCAGGAATCCATTTGAGTTCGACATATTGAATTGGATAGCTAGGGTATTCACATAGTTTCTTCAGGAAAAAGTTTGGTTAGGATCTAGCATATCTAGATCTTAGTGAAAGTTTAGCCTAAACCAACCAGAGTGGAAACAAAGGTTCCATATAGCATACTCCGACTTGATTAGAACGAGGTTGAGTTCAGGCTTACTTCCTCTGATAACACCCCTAAGATGCGCATCTGAAATTTTTAGCAGAATCACCACCCCAGTGATAATGGGTTGGTAATATTGTGTTTTAAGTTTTAATATGTTGTATGAAGCTTTTATGCACATTACATAATGCATAGCTGATTTCAAATCTTAGTCAAAACTATGTCTCATACTGGCATATAAGTGATAAATTGACCAAACTGCAAAAGAAATAGAAATATCTTTAAATCAATAATCCCACTTCTATTCAGAACGTTTCTTGTTCTACTGTCATTTAGAAAGTATTATGAAGCAGCATGTGGAGATATTATTATACATTCATTATTTAAGATGTTACGACTTTAAGGGTTTGGGTTCTTATAAAAATGACCTATTCTATATTTATTGTTTTATATTTTGTTTGTAGAAAGTGCAACATGAGTTGTTGGTGGTCTATGCAAACCAATTGCTTGAAAAGGAGCATTCTGGATGCCGTGCATTGCTTCGAGATGATAAGGTAATATTGTCTGCAAGGCTTCATCTTTTGAATTATCTCTGGTTATTCTCGCAGGATATGGTAAATAATTATCTGGTTTTGTTTATGCTGCGCAGGTGGAGGATCTTTCAAGGATGTATAGGCTTTATCATAAAATACCCAAAGGCTTGGAACCTGTTGCTACCGTTTTCAAGCAGGTTGGCGGCTGGTCTCTTCATTTATGCTATTTTGGTAGAAAAGGGCCTAGCTTGTTTTTCTTGGTTACTGACACTTTCCTTTTTACAGCATATTACTGCTGAAGGGACAGTCTTGGTCCAGCAAGCTGAAGATGCTGCAAGTAGCCTGGTTCGTTATTATGATTGGCTTTCTTTTAGGTTTTTTTTTTTTTTAACAAAATTGTTCCATACTTTCATTCTGGCATGAGAAAGCAACTTCTCTGTGTTTGTGTTTCTGTTTGTGTGTGTGTTTTTTTTTGGGGGGGTGGTTGGGGTGGGGGGATGGTGGTGTGAAGGAATTGATAGAAAAGAAAATGAGGAAATTTTGTAGAAGGTGAAATTAACTATCACTCCTCTTGTTTGTATTCAAGGACGAAAGAAAATTGCAGAAGATTGTTTTATTACAACATTTGTTATGGGCATATGTGTAATTTAATTCATTCACTCTACTTTGTCCGCAAAAGTATCTTTTGGTCCAATGGGAAAATTTTTCTTCCTTCTTTTCCTCTTTCCTACTTACCAAGTTACATCATTCTTGCAGTTGCATTAGGTGTCCTTTCTCGCTCTCCTTTCTTTCTTTGCCCCTTTCCTTTCTCCATTTCTCAACATATGTTCTGGGTTGAAAACACTTGGGATTTTTTAGGTTATGTTGGAACTTCATGTATCTGTAACTGAATTTTATTATTATTTTCAATTGTTTGTCTGTGGAGCTAAGTGTTGACAATTAAGCGCTTCTACAGGCTGTGAATGGTGGTGTACAGGAACAGGTAAATCCCCCTACTTATATGTTATAGATATCTGGGAATAAGATGGAGGCCCAATATTTTATTGATTGGTGTGATCTTCAGGTTCTTGTGAGAAAAATAATTGAGCTGCATGACAAATATATGGCATACGTGAATGATTGTTTTCAAAATCACACCCTCTTTCACAAGGTTTGTGGCATTTGTGCTGTATGTATCATTATGTTTCTCTAAGTTTTGTCCTATCACATTGTCTAAGTATGTTTTCTCTATCTGTTGGTGATTCATTAGGCCATGAAAGAGGCTTTTGAGATATTCTGTAATAAAACAGTTGCTGGCAGTTCAAGCGCAGAACTACTGGCAACTTTTTGTGATAATATCCTCAAGAAGGGTGGAAGTGAGAAACTGAGCGATGAAGCCATAGAAGAAATGCTGGAAAAGGTGGCATATCAAAATATTCATTGTATAAAAAATCTGATTTCGATGTAGTGTTTAGACAGGTGTTTTAGGTTTTCTCTGGCATTGATTTCCGTTGTGGTTGAATTTTGTAGGTAGTAAAATTGCTGGCGTATATCAGTGATAAGGACCTTTTTGCTGAATTCTACAGGTAAATTTAATCTTTAGTTGGTATCATTTTGTATAATTTTTCTTCATTTATTTCCAGTATTCATTTTGGTTTTCTGCCTGTTGGCAGAAAGAAGCTTGCTCGGCGTCTTCTTTTTGACCGGAGTGCTAATGATGATCATGAAAGGAGTATTCTTACAAAACTGAAGCAGCAGTGTGGTGGGCAGTTCACTTCAAAGATGGAGGGGATGGTAAATTGGCCCTGAGTAATTAGGTGATATATATTAATAGTAATATCCATTTAACTTAGTGATTTCTCTTGGAATTATTTTTTCTTTTCCAGGTTACTGATTTGACGCTGGCAAGGGAAAATCAGACAAGCTTTGAGAAATATCTTGGCAATAACCCGAATGCACATCCTGGGATTGATTTAACAGTTACTGTTCTTACAACTGGATTTTGGCCCAGCTATAAATCCTCTGATCTCAATCTTCCAGCAGAGATGGTAAACATCCTTTTATACTTGATACTAATATTGATACTAATATTTGTTTGTATAATATGAACATTGTGGTAAGTTTGATGGGCTTTTTCTATGCTTTTTCCCTATATCAGGCAAATATTTAGAAATATTTTTGTTTCAGGTCAGGGGTGTTGAAATTTTCAAGGAATTCTATGATAAAAAAAGCAAGCACCGGAAGCTAACATGGATCTATTCATTGGGGTCTTGCCATCTCAATGGCAAGTTTGAGCAAAAAACTATTGAGCTGATTGTGTCAACCTACCAGGTTTGTTATCTTAATCCCTGCATTTGTGGGAATGGTGAATGTTGGCTCATATTTCATTGTTAAATCTAGATGCTTGATTCAGACTGACATTTCTGTCTATACTCTACAGGCTGCTCTCCTGCTGCTTTTTAACTCTTCGGACAGACTCAGTTATTCTGAGATTATGACTCAGTTAAACTTGACCCATGATGACTTGGTTAGAGTGGTTCATTCCTTGTCTTGTGCCAAGTACAAGATCCTTACGAAGGAACCAAATACAAAGACCATTTCCCAAACAGACTACTTTGAAGTTAACCACAAGTTCACTGACAGAATGAGAAGAATCAAGGTAACTTTTAACATGATAATTTTCACTGTTGGATTGTTTGCTGTTGAAACCAGATCACCAGGACTGTTGGCTTCTAACTATTGTTTTGTTGAAGATATAAACATTTGAAAATTGTCCCAATTGTAGATTCCTCTCCCCCCAGTAGATGAAAGAAAGAAGGTTGTTGAAGACGTTGATAAGGACAGGAGATATGCTATTGATGCTGCAATTGTGCGCATAATGAAGAGTCGGAAAGTTTTGGGCCATCAACAATTAGTCTCAGAGTGTGTCGAGCAGTTGAGTCGCATGTTCAAGGTATGGCATATACTTTTGATCATGAATACATATTAGCAAAAAGAACAAGTTGGGGAACTTTGGCTACTGACTGAGTTAATTTAGGAACTCTGTTCTGATATTCCTTTCTTTTATATGCATGGTTACACCTTGTTCAAAAATCCTCAATAAACCCTTTCTGGATGAATTGGAATTGTAGCATAGCCATCATAAATTAGCATAAAAGAGAAATAAGAAGTTTTGATGGAGCTTCCTTCATGTTTTTTCTTTGTCCTTATGACTATGGATTTAAATTTGCAGCCTGACATTAAGGCAATTAAGAAGCGAATGGAAGATCTGATCACTCGAGACTACTTGGAGAGAGATAAGGAGAACCCAAACATGTTTAGGTACTTGGCATAATTCAACAAGCAATACAGTAATGGGCCTTTGGTTGAAAATGGCATGTTTTTGCTGAGAGGGATCAGAAAGAGTATATAGTTAACAGCGACTTACAATTTGCAAATTGATGTAAATGATGTAGTTGCAGTGTTTATTTAGTAATTTAATGATATTATAAGTCAACAGTGTCAAAGAATTTATTTTTTTATTTTGCCTTAAAAGCAGTTTTGGGCGATGGTTATCTTTCCATCTTTTGTTGGAGAAAAATTAATAGAAGTATCAATTTTCCTTCGGCTTAGAGAGACCCGCTTTGATGTTATTCTTTGTTCATCTTCTTATATAGCAGTAGCAATGCATGCGTCGCTATTTCAAATCATGACACCTCCCTTCCAAGTAAAGTAACTTGAAAATGATTGTGAGGATTTCAAATGTTATTAATTCAACTTTTTGTTAATTTTTACATTACTGGTAGAATGTAAGCAATTTGATAAGAATTGAATCATTAACTCTCAAAGTGTCAAAATGCAAATTTCATGAAACCTTTTGCACTATTCCAAAAAAAAAAAAAAAAAAAAAGGGCTTACCATAAGCGTAGATCAATGTTTGCTATTTAGGTTCCCCGTACATATTTGGGAACATATTAGACAAACGAGCACGCAATAGACGAAAACAAGACAATTGATTAAGAAAGAATGCTCACGAAATGAACCGAAAAGAAGAATGCTCATGAAATCTTTGTTCCGAAAAAATTAGAAGCATAGCCAGCAACAGAGGACAATATTTAATTTAGTTATGTTAGCTACACTGCAAGCACAAAATACTTTTGGCAGATGAAGCAAGATTTGACATATGTACAGAATTGTATAGTTTTAACCTTCAGCATAATCCAGTCGTACAAAATTCTAATATTTCAAGGCATGCCGCCAATATTTCTCGCATAGATAGTAAACCAGGCATAAAAGTGTTCAAGGATCTTGCCAATGTGAGCTGCTTCTTCCGGGATGCCTAAGCCATAAGAAGGTAATGAAGAGGAGTGGCAATTTAACAGTCTGTGTTGCCAAATACAGTTAGAGCTGCTGGAGTTGGAGTTCATCTAAATCTGGTCTTGTTGGATATTCAAAACCCCGAAGCACTGTCATGCGTTTCAAATCATCTTCAGAATAAGCAGGGATGAGCCAGTACCTCTTGTCCATCCCAAACACCTAATATAGAAATAGATAATCCACCATGATCAATGTTGTATTTTGCATGGATGCCAGAACATATTTATACGCACATAGGTTTGCTAAGGGATACATGAGTTCTCAAACATGATCCAGAATGAAACCAGAATTTCTGGTGAAGGGAAGAAAAGTTAAAGAAAACATAACTATCACACATACTCTTCTCAGTAATATTCCATTCCAAATTTCCAATAAAACCAATAGCTGAACATTTTAAAATATGAGGTTGCAATCTTATATGCAAATTGCAAAATAATTCAGAAAATCAGTCGCAAGTTGTGAAATCACTCATCAACGGTTTTTAATACACAAATAAGCTCAACTCAACTAAGATTTAATCCCATATGAGTTGGGATGGAACTAGATTTGTTTCCTTCATTTCACTTGGTATAGGACTATATTTTCAGAAAAATATAGAGCCACTAATCCTTTTTCTTTCCCTTATGTTATCCCCCCTTGCTTTCTTTTCTCTTTTCACTTCAATGTGGTCATGCTTATAAATAGGTTTTGGTGGTCTACAATGCCCATATTTAAACCATCTCAATGTCCCTTCCCCTAATTGGTGCCACTGTCACCTTTCTACAAATGCATTCACTTTTTTTTTATCATGTCCATCATTTGATTTCCACATCCATCATAATAGCCTCATTTTTGCCACTCTAATCTTGTGATCATGTTGCTTTTCACCGCACACATTTCATTCAAATACATAGGCTACAAAAGTAGATAAGAGGCTAAAACTTGAAAACATATATATATATATAATTGTTGACATAAAACATAAAACAAGGAAAAGAAGATGAATAAAGAACCAGCCTAGTCCTACAACAGTTTGAAGTCTTGCAAGACTCCATAAACAAGAAAAAAATGTGATGATTTAATAGGAACTCGTCACCAATAATGCCATTGTAAATACATCAAAGTGCTACTACCTATAGGCTTTGGCCAGTGAAGCCACGACAAAGAAATGCAATATTCCAATTTCCAATTGTTTTGTCATACTAGCATAAAATTTTAATCTTTTGACTAAATTTGCATCAGTAACAACAAAAGGAGAAGAATCCAAATTAAGAGAAGGTTAACTGCATATAGGGGCTTGAACAAGCAAACATTGTCAATGCACCAAGCCAACAACGGCACCAGGTATCAATTTATAATTTTGACTAAACTCATTTGTGCTATAGGAGTGACCGAAGGAAATTTGTACCAAATATTAGAGGTCTACAACACATTAGGTTCCAAACCTTAACTTCAGTAACATTATGATAGTTGCAGATGAGGGATTACTTCATGCAAGTTTAAATCAAGTGAGTAACCCTTTTTTCTCCGGCAGCAGAATAGCAGGATGGACGACCAGTATCCAACAGAAATGGTTATAAAAAGAAATATGAAACATACATGTATTTATAGAGAAGCAAGAACATGAATACAAGAGAAAACAAACATTCAACAAAAGGCAAATGTAACCTGTTCAAAGTTGTTCTTCCGTCCAAGATCATATCGCCATTTAGGATCAGTTTTCTTCTCATATGCCTGAAAAAAGGAAAATTGAGAAAGAAAAACTGTTATGTGAGACACTATCTCAAGGCCTTTACTAATTTGAGGGAAAGAAAGCTAACCATATATGGCAGAAGGCATCACCTCAATGGTGGTTGTATTGGCTAGTACCAATGAGATGTGCATAATCAGGAAGCCCATAACACTCAATGCAAAAGATAAGTTCAATACTGAAATAGTTGGACAATAACAATAAGGATACAAAAATAAATTGAAAACATAATATTATGTATCAGTTTCTGTCCAACTCACCAAATGTAATAAAAGTGGCTACAAGGGTTCCTGGTGTTCCAGATATTTCGCCTTCAGTAAAAATGCAATAAATAGCCGCAATAATGATAAAGTAACAACAGTTGTCTCAAGAAATGTGTAAACCTGCATAAGAAAATAAACAGAAGAATCCCATAGATATTAAATAGCAGTTGGTTTCAATAGAAAAATATGTTTGTAGGAGAGATTTGCATGCAACTTACATGATATGGATGTCAACACTCAACACTCAACATACCTAGCAAAATTGCTTTGTCTAAATCAAAAGAAGAAAAGGGGAAGAGAGTTGGGGTTACCTTTGGGGGCATTAGGGGAGAACTAGCCCAATAACTTAGATGGAATAAGATTCCAAAATGGGATTTGGAGTGCCACTTTTCCGTGTAGGTAGACTAATAGCCTAACTATTTGGATAGAGAATGTTGATCTGCATGAAATTAAGAACCAGAAGTTCAGTTTATAGGAGAGAGTCTGTCCATGTGGCCAAAAAGGTTGTTAGCAAATCCATTTGCCATTCATTTGATGTGGGATCCACATGCTACATTACGTTTGTAATTCATCTTTTAGTGATGAAAATAAACGCAATTTTATTTGCTATCCTTTTTATGGGGCCTAACATGCTCATAGATGGCAGGATTCTAATGTGAAAGGTCGAATATACACAAAGTACCCACTCTGCACACATAATTGTACTGCAGAGGAAAAACAATCTATAGTTTTTCTTCTAGAAAGTAATATTATGAAAACACCAACCATATAGCGTTGAATGAAAATTTTTTACTGACCAAGTTTAGAAGCTGACCAACACAAACCTTGTTACGAAGATTTGAAACATATCCAGGACATCTATTTTTTTATATGCATGAGGAAAGTTAATAGTCAGCTAGATGGAGAAAAATAATCCATGTAGCTCACCCCAACTAAATTGAGATCGAGAAAAAATTTACTTATGGAAAATTTATTTTGAACATAAACCTCAAACAAGTAACATAAGAGTCCATCTAGTTCAAGATCATTAATATCCATGCCATTCTAGCATATGGATTAACAGTCAAGTTTCGAACAATAATTAGCATACCAAGAAAAGAAGGAAATACTTGTAGTTCAATGCCCCAACACAATTTGCAAACCAAACACAATGATGGTCCATTTTCAATATACATCTTCCACCTGGAAGAAATTAACAAATTAAGCCACATTTAATTAGACAGCACATATCAATAGGCTTTCTTTGAAAGAAATATATGTAAAGAACTTACAAACAGAACAATGATGACATCGAGGTGGTTAAAATTGGTTGCACTTTCGACAGAATCGCATTCTTTGGTTAGCTGGCTCACCAAGTACAGATTACTGGTTTAAACCTAAATTTGCACCGCCGTGCTCTAACCTTATCAATGGATCTGCATCACCTCTCTCCTCATCAATTGATGGCCTCCAACTTGTTGGGACACCACCTGGATCCGTTAGAACAGTAGCAAAGTAGCTCCATAATAGCATCACCAACTACATAATGGAAATCAACAAACAGAAGTTCAGCATGATAGATTTATTTTTGAGATCATCAAGCGTCATTATTCATGTTGTAGAGTGCTATCATGTTCTCCAAATACCTTCACCGATATCATCCAACTTTTGGTGGATAACATGGCATCTACTCATTATGCACAGACGGAAGGCAGCACATATCTGGTAACTTGTCACATCAGTCAACAGTTATATGGGTAAATGGGTGAGCCTTGGCACAATGGTAAGGTTAGTCCTTTGTAACCGAAAGGTCATGAGTTCAATTAGTAGAAACAGCCTCTTTGCACCAAAAAGAAGAAAAAAAGAAAGGAGGTAAGGGAAAGGTTGCATATGATAGATGATCCTTTCAAGATACTTGCAAAGTGAGAAGCCTTGTGCACTGGGATGTCTTTTTGTCTGTTATCGTTTTCCTTTATTTATTTTGCTAAACATAAGAGATTCAAAACCTTTTAAGTCCTACAACACACAATCTTTTTTCCCAAATTATCCAACCAATCACATACAAACTACAACGAAAAATACCAGAAAATTTCATCGATCTCTTGGACAGAATGGCTAATCCCACCAAACAGTACCTTGAAAAAATCAAGTCAGCACAAATTCTTTGTATAGTTGAAAAGAAACTAAAACAAACTGAGTAAAAACTATAAATATTTTGCATATCATAAAACAGCTCTTCGATAATTGGCCCCCTGGACAATTTAGGCTTTGGAGCTTGGTGCTCAAGAAATGCAGATGGAAACATGCTAGCAAATGGACCCCTATTAGAACCAAAAAAACTCGACTCAAACAATCCCCCTAAAGGACGTGTAAAGAAAGGAACGTCAAATGGGTCCCTTCCACCAAAAAAACGGGACAACAAACTCCTGTGAACCCCAAAAGCACCAAAGGGATCACCAAAATCAGAGAATGGATCCCTATTGCTTCTCCCTCCTTGCATTTTCAGACAAAGTACAACCCCTGAAAAAGGACAAATATTCCCAAAACACAATTGTTCAACATATTAATCGCATTAGCTTTTGTAATCACAGAAAAGCTACAAAACTAACACAAATGAATCATAATACAACACATACAATAAAAAAAAAATGCTTACACACCATTGGGCTTTTAGCTCAGTGGTAAGAACAGTAAGTTCTCGAGTTCAAGTAATATGAACATCAAGCAAGCTTGAAATCTAAACTCTAAAACACCAGAATTAGAACTCAAATTTTCGCACAATCATCTGCACATGGTAGCGCAAACTCTACAATGTACCAACGAAATCAGGAGAATAAAGCACAGCATACACAGAAAATATTGAGTAGAAACCTTCAAAAATCGGGAATCATCGATGTCCATATTACCTTGAAGCCATATAGAGAGAGAAAAAAAAAAAAAAAAGAAGGAAACTTTTTCTTGTATGACCCGAATAGGCGACTTCCATAATCTGCCACACCATTATACAGTAAAACACAGCTAATTTGGACTTCATAAAGAAAAAAAAATTCAATAAATAAAAAATACCACTAATCAAAACAAAAATAGTCTCTAGTACACGGCGAATTCTTCAATAATTCCAAATCCTAGAACCCAGAAAGAATACCTTCAAAACACCCAAACGATGACGGGCAATTGCGAGAAAATTGAAGAATGAAAATCAAGAGAACTAAAAGTGAACCTAACCAGCACGACGATAGAGTGCTATACTGCAGAGGTTTCGTCCCTCTTTTGTCGCGCAGGTAGAAATGTTTAACCGCCAGCAGGAGAGAATGGATCCTGTCTCTCTGCACCATAAAGCGGGATATTACTGTCGCCAATCCGCACGTGCCAGGAGATTTTGCAGTACAAAGTTCCAAAACTACCATTCTAATGTCAATCAATATCCCCAAACTAGCCTTTCAAACTGTCAATATGCCTAAACTACCCTTTAAATCAGGCGAATGAGAAACGACGATTTTCTCTTCTCCAGGCTCCAGCGCCAGCAATTCGATTGTCAAACAGGACACAGGAGCAGGGCTCAACTGCGTGCGTCAATTCTTTTTCTCTGAGCTAAAATGGGTTTTCATGTGAATTGGAAAATTATTTTTAGAATCTTGTAAAATTTCATAAATCATTTCTAATTTTTTATTATTTTCCATACATATAATTAGAATCAGCAAAACACTTTCTCGCTCGCATTTTCCTGGATTCTAATTTCCATCGTTCCTAATCTCCAGTTGGTACTTATTTATCGATTCGTGTTTGATCTTTATTCTTTTTCAATTATTAGTTCTGTTCAAGTTTAAGATGTTGCAGTTTACGTTGGCCTATTTCTGCGTGTTTCATAGACTTGTGTTCCATTTTATTGATTCCAGGTTTTTCGTCTTCTTGCATTTTTCATCTTCTCAATTCTCTTTCTTGAGGGGTTTTTGTTCTATCTCCGAGGTTTTTGAAGACTCATTAACATGGTAAGTTGTTTTGCTTAGCTTCTTCTTCTTCTTCTTCTTCTTCTTCTTCTTCTTCTTCTACAAATTTTTCTTATATGTCGTTTAATTTTATTTCTTCTTCTAAATAGATGTATTGATTGGTTTATGACTGTAATCATTTTGAAGTAACTCATTGTTGTTGGAGAATGATACAATGATCATATGATGTATTTCCCCACCCTATCGGTTTGATTGCTGGGGATGATGGCATCAGTTTTGTATTAGCTCTCTCTGTTTGTTCTCCTCTTATATATGCCTATTTTTCTTTTCATACGCAGCTCATTTACACCACATCTTTAATAAATGGAAGATATGTGTATGCCGATTAATTGGGCCATTTACCAAAACAGAGGGTTTCCCTTATGAGGACGTCACATCAAATATGACTTAATATTGTAATTAAATAATAAAAATATTTTTTTATGAAAAAATTTTAATAAAAAATATTTTTTATATTTAAATTATTTTTTATAAAATAAATATACCTTTAAGATTAAGATAACAGTGACATAATATATATATGCACACTTTATGAATTATTTTTTATTTATTTTAATAATATATTTTAATATTTACTAAAATTTCTAAAAAAAGATAAGAATGAGAATGAGCATTTCTCTAGACAATTTTAGTTTTATTATCTTATTTTTAGATAAATGTATTTTTTTAATATAATATCAATATTTATTAGGATCAATTATTAAATTAGATATTATCTAATATTAATAATTAAATTTATGATTAAAAAAATAAATTAAAAAGAAATTTTAAATTCAATTAAATTTTATCTAATAAAATTAATTTTATTTTAAAAATAAAATTTGAAATATTTTATATTTTTTAAATAAAATAATTAATAATAATTATGTCAAATGTTAATTAATAATATAAACGAATATATTTTAATTAATAATTTTCGAGACTTATATATATATATTAAAACACATTGACTGTTATTTCCTTGCTCCTATAAGGACAGAATGGCTGAAATACCGTAATTATCAAAAAGGCCTGCAATCATATATCAGCATGATTTTCTTAAACCATGACTGAGAAACTAAAACAACATTACCAGAAGAGATCGTTATGGTGCGGCTGTTGCTCGATTTAAATGCTCCGCCGGAAGAAGATGGCTGCAGAGCCAGCTAAACAACATCAACTTCTTGATTTTCAAATGATGAGAATTTTTCTAATCTAGTTATTCTAATTTCCTCATACGGAAACTTTCTACCCAAATTAAAAATATTAACTTATTTGCTGGAACTTCAGAGAAAATGTAGCTAACTTTGAATAATATACTCATGTATAGTATGTGATTTTAATACAGAAAAATATATCTCACAAGAAATATGAAAATATTCGGATATACTTTTCAACAATCTTCAAAAGCTCCAACAAAAAACGAGTTATTTAATATTAATAAAGAGGTATATTAAGAAAAAAAAATGTAAATTTTATTACTTTATTTGTGTTTGCGGCAGGCAGGGGGGGAGGGAGTAGTTGGTAGTAAAGCTCTTCACCGTCAAATCAAACCCTTTCCCGGTTTACAATTTTCGCTCCCTCTTTTTAGTGCGACCAGATACATCTCCTTCTCTCTCTCTCGGATTACTTAATCGATAGGGTTAGGGTTTCTCTGCTCTTTGAAAAGCCATCGGCTCCCGTTTTGATTGTCCTCAATTCTTATTCTCATTGTTTTCAATCTTCCTTCGTTATGTATTGCTCGATTTTAGGGTTTATTTATTTATTTATTTGTTTGTTTGTTTCTTATTAATTATGCTTCTTAAAATCTATGGGGTTCCATCAGTATGATTGGTTGCAATGGGAGCTTTCAATAGTTTATTTGTTGATTATCTGCGTTTCGGGCAGTGTTTATCTCGTGTTTTTAACGAATATTGTTGCGTTTTGGTTAATTTCTGGCTATAACTGTTTATGGATTAGCTATTATATTTACTGCTTTTCAATCTGCATTGTTTGTACGTTTTCATTATTTGTTCTTTTATTACAATGAAACCTGTAGTTTGAATTTTTGTGACTTCTATGTCGTTTTGGCTTTATATATTGCTTTTTGTTTGTTCACGTGTCATCATTGCTTATAATGCTGATTTGTTTTGGTATATCCTTCCGCGAATTATTATCAATGAAATTGTAATGAAGCTCAATGTTTTAATTTTGTAAGGCAAAACCTTAATATATCTTTTTTATACAATACATTATAAATTCTGCTGCTTATTGTAAATTTTGTTGAAATGTTTGTTGAGGGTTATATATTTGTGATCTCTTTCCTAATCTCATTACTCACTGGCCAGGTTTTAGTAACTTGCTTTGCATTTTGAGAGGAATTGTTCCTCTACAACCATGGAACGCAAGACAATCGACTTGGACCAAGGATGGGATTTTATGCAGAAAGGAATCACAAAGCTGAAGATTATTCTGGAAGGATCACTAGAGCAAATCAGCTCAGAAGAATATATGATGCTTTACACGTAATCTTTCATTTATTCAATTTAGTGTGATGAACCTTCATATAGTTTTTGCCTGTTCTTATTTTTCCCAATTCGAACACTACAGGACTATATACAATATGTGTACACAGAAGGCCCCTCATGATTATTCTCAGCAGCTTTATGACAAGTACAGGGAGTCTTTTGAAGATTATATTAATTCCATGGTAAGAAGATAAATTGAATTAATCTTTTGTTCTTAAATTTATTGTAGTGATTACATGTTAGAAATATGTGTTTGTGGAATATATGGGTCAATATAGACAATATGTTTTGTTTCTTTATTAATCTGAAGGTTTGGATGACTTCTTAGTTTTGATTTTCTCAGTTGTGTTGGGTAACCATAGTTATTAATCCTAGAGCCTAGGCACACACCTTGCACCTGAGAGAAGTGAGTTGCGAAAGAAACAAAATAAGCAACTAATCTTATATGAGGTAACTACCCATAAGTTAACGACTATCTAGGTAATCTATTTGCTTTCTTAGTTTCACTTCATATTTCATTTTCTGAATTCTCTATGTAGTAAGTAGGATAAAGGCTTGATCTTAATCAATACAAATTAGGAGTTATGGCTACAAGAGAATTGTAGTGTAGTTTTAGATCTGGTCTATGATAAAACAACTGTGAATGAGTCAGCTGCTATATTGCTATTTGGTATTATAGGACACAATAAACATATGCGAGAGGGGGGAAATTGATTACTTTGTGAATGCGGTGTTATTTTAAAGCAGGATGGTTATATATGTGTTATGGAAAGTCAATCATTATATTATTTCTGTGTATATTCTGTATTCTGTATTCCTATTTATGGATGGCTTGTTGCATATGATGTATTATGGATTCTTCTGTCAGAATATAGATTTGCTTTTGCAATTCTTTCTGTGAGAACACTCTACGTGGTTGTGATTTGTAATTAGAATGTGGCTGGTTTCATGTCAAAGTATATCCTGAGTTCAAATTTTACTGGTATAAATTATGGACCATTTTTTTTTAAATTAATGAATAACTTGACTTCATGATGTATCTTATCCATTGAGTTACAATTCCAACTTTGTATTCTGAATCAGGTGCTGCCATCTATACGAGAGAAGCATGATGAGTTTATGCTGAGGGAGCTTGTGAAAAGATGGTCTAACCATAAACTTATGGTTAGGTGGCTGTCACGCTTCTTTCATTATTTGGATCGCTACTTTATTGCTCGGAAGTCGCTTCCTCCTCTTAATGAAGTTGGGCTGACTTGCTTCCGTGACCTGGTTTGTCAATTCTATATACCACACCTTGTTTCTTATGCCAGAGTGAAGTGAATGCGAACAGCCTTAAACTTAGGCTTAATTTCTATTTTTTTTCCCTACGATTATTTCTTCCCTCTCTGTTGATTGTTTAGATGATTCTTTAGTTACCTTTATCTCTTGTTCAGGTCTATCAGGAAGTATATGAAAAAGCTAGAGATGCTGTGATTGTTCTTGTATGTTACTTGTTCTCTATAATTATAATTTTAGCTCTTATTTTTTTCCAATAAAATGTTGAGCATCCATTTTTTTGGAGTTCAGATTGATAAAGAACGTGAGGGAGAGCAGATTGACAGGGTATTGTTGAAGAATGTTTTAGATATATTTGTTGAGATTGGAATGGGTACAATGGATCGTTATGAACAAGATTTTGAAGCACGCATGCTTCAAGATACTGGTGCTTACTATTCTCGTAAGGCATCAAACTGGTTTTTGGAGGATTCTTGTCCAGACTACATGTTGAAGGCAAGTACTTGTACTAATTCATTGTTGTTTTATGATTAACTTTTGTGATCCTGACACCTCTCATGAGCTTGCAGGCGGAGGAATGCTTGAAGAAGGAGATGGATCGAGTTTCTCATTATTTGCATTCAAGCAGTGAGCTAAAGTTAGTGGAGGTTCGTTTAATTTCATGTTTTATATATTTCTGGACTGAATAGGGGGGTAGAGTGTTTTCCTTTTCCATGTACTGTAAGGGGAAAAAACTGTTTCTTATTATTGAAGTAAATGCATGCGAACAAAGTTAATTATTGAAATAGAACATTATTTTTCGTTTTAGTTATGAAAGATAAAATTCTTGGATTGGAGTTAAAAGGAAATACTCATTAATGTGGGTTTCATATTCTTGTGATATGACTTATTTATTAACTTTACAAAATTTTCAGGAATCCATTTGAGTTCGACATATTGAATTGGATAGCTAGGGCATTCACATAGTTTCTTCAAGCAAAAGTTTGGTTAGGATCTAGCATATCTAGATCTTAGTGAAAGTTTAGCCTAAACCAACCAGACTGGAAACAAAGGTTCCATATAGCATGCTCCGACTTGATTAGAACGAGGTAGAGTTCAGGCTTACTTCCTCTGATAACATCCCTAAGATGCGCATCTGAATTTTTTAGCAGAATCACCACCCCAGTGATAATGGGTTGGTAATATTGTGTTTTAAGTTTTAATATGTTGTATGAAGCTTATTTGCACATTACATAATGCATAGCTGATTTCAAATCATAGTCAAAACTATGTCTCATACTGGCATATAAGTGATAAATTGACCAAACTGCAAAAGAAATAGAAATATCTTTAAATCAATAATCCCACTTCTAGTCAGAACGTTTCTTGTTCTACTGTCATTTAGAAAGGATTATGAAGCAGCATGTGGAGATATTATTATACATTCATTATTTAAGATGTTACGACTTTAAGGGTTTGGGTTCTTAGAAAAATGACCTATTCTATATTTATTGTTTTATATTTTGTTTGTAGAAAGTGCAACATGAGTTGTTGGTGGTCTTTGCAAACCAATTTCTTGAAAAGAAGCATTCTGGATGCCTTGCATTGCTTCGAGATGACAAGGTAATATTGTCTGCAAGGCTTCATCTTTTGAATTATCTCTGGTTATTCTTGCAGGATATGGTAAATAATTATCTGGTTTTGTTTATGCTGCACAGGTGGAGGATCTTTCAAGGATGTATAGGCTTAGCTTGGAACTTGTTGCTACCTTTTTCAAGCAGGTTGGCGGCTGGTCTCTTCATTTATGCTATTTTGGTAGAAAAGGGCCTGGCATGTTTTTCTTGGTTACTGACACTTTTCTTTTTACAGCCTATTACTGCTGAAGGGACAGACTTGGTCCAGCAAGCTGAAGATGCTGCAAATAGCCTGGTTCGTTACTATGATTGGCTTTCTTTTAGGTTTTTAATAAAATTGTTCCATACTTTCATTCTGGCATAAGAAAGCAACTTCTCTGTGTTTGTGTGTGTTTTTTTTTGGGGGGGTGGTGTGGTGTGAAGGAATTGATAGAAAAGAAAATGAGGAAATTTTGTAGAAGGTGAAATTAACTATCACTCCTCTTGTTTGTATTCAAGGACGAAAGAAAATTGCAGAAGATTGTTTTATTACAACATTTGTTATGGGCATATGTTTAATTTAATTCATTCACTCTACTTTGTCCGCAGAAGTATCTTGTGGTCCAATGGGAAAATTTTTCTTCCTTCTTTTCCTCTTTCCTACTTACCAAGTTACATCATTATTGCAGTTGCATTATGTGTCCTTTCTCGCTCTCCTTTCTTCCTTTGCCCCTTTCCTTTCTCCATTTCTCAACATATGTTCTGGGTTGAAAACACTTTGGATTTTTTAGGTTATGTTGGAACTTCATGTATCTGTAACTGAATTTTATTATTATTTTCAATTGTTTGTCTGTGGAGCTAAGTGTTGACAATTAAGTGCTTCTATTGGCTGTGAATGGTGGTGTACAGGAACAGGTAAATCCCCCTACTTATATGTTATAGATATCTGGGAATAAGATGGAGGCCCAATATTTTATTGATTGGTGTGATCTTCAGGTTCTTGTGAGAAAAATAATTGAGCTGCATGACAAATATATGGCATACGTGAATGATTGTTTTCAAAATCACACCCTCTTTCACAAGGTTTGTGGCATTTGTGCTGTATGTATCATTATGTTTCTCTAAGTTTTGTCCTATCACATTGTCTAAGTATGTTTTCTCTATCTGTTGGTGATTCATTAGGCCATGAAAGAGGCTTTTGAGATATTCTGTAATAAAACAGTTGCTGGCAGTTCAAGCGCAGAACTACTGTCAACTTTTTGTGATAATATCCTCAAGAAGGGTGGAAGTGAGAAACTGAGCGATGAAGCCATAGAAGAAATGCTGGAAAAGGTTGCATATCAAAATATTCATTTATAAAAAATCTGATTTCGATGTAGTGTTTAGACAGGTGTTTTAGGTTTTCTCACAACTTCCCAGAATTACGAGTGACTGGCATTGATTTCCGTTGTGGTTGAATTTTGTAGGTAGTAAAATTGCTGGCGTATATCAGTGATAAGGACCTTTTTGCTGAATTCTACAGGTAAATTTAATCTTTAGTTGGTATCATTTTGTATAATTTTTCTTCATTTATTTCCAGTATTCATTTTGTTTTTCTGCCTGTTGGCAGAAAGAAGCTTGCTCGGCGTCTTCTTTTTGACCGGAGTGCTAATGATGATCATGAAAGGAGTATTCTTGCAAAACTGAAGCAGCAGTGTGGTGGGCAGTTCACTTCAAAGATGGAGGGGATGGTAAATTGGCCCTGAGTAATAAGGTGATATATATTAATAGTAATATCCATTTAACTTAGTGATTTCTCTTGGAATTATTTTTTCTTTTCCAGGTCACTGATTTGACGCTGGCAAGGGAAAATCAGACAAGCTTTGGGAAATATCTTGGCAATAACCCGAATGCACATCCTGGGATTGATTTAACAGTTACTGTTCTTACAACTGGATTTTGGCCCAGCTATAAATCCTCTGATCTCAATCTTCCAGCAGAGATGGTAAACATCCTTTTATACTTGATACTAATATTGATACTAATATTTGTTTGTATAATATGAACATTGTGGTAAGTTTGATGGGCTTTTTCTATGCTTTTTCCCTATATCAGGTAAATATTTAGAAATATTTTTGTTTCAGGTCAGGGGTGTTGAAATTTTCAAGGAATTCTATGATCAAAAAAGCAAGCACCGGAAGCTAACATGGATCTATTCATTGGGGTCTTGCCGTCTCAATGGCAAGTTTGAGCAAAAAACTATTGAGCTGATTGTGTCAACCTACCAGGTTTGTTATCCTAGTCCCTGCATTTGTGGGAATGGTGAATGTTGGCTCATATTTCATTGTTAAATCTAGATGCTTGATTCAGACTGACATTTCTGTCTATACTCTACAGGCTGCTCTCCTGCTGCTTTTTAACTCTTCGGACAGGCTCAGTTATTCTGAGATTATGACTCAGTTAAACTTGACCCATGATGACTTGGTTAGGGTGGTTCATTCCTTGTCTTGTGCCAAGTACAAGATCCTTACGAAGGAACCAAATACAAAGACCATTTCCCAAACAGACTACTTTGAAGTTAACCACAAGTTCACTGACAGAATGAGAAGAATCAAGGTAACTTTTAGCATGATAATTTTCACTGTTGGATTGTTTGCTGTTGAAACCAGATCACCAGGACTGTTGGCTTCTAACTATTGTTTTGTTGAAGATATAAACATTTGAAAATTGTCCCAATTGTAGATTCCACTCCCCCCAGTAGATGAAAGAAAGAAGGTTGTTGAAGACGTTGATAAGTACAGGAGATATGCAATTGATGTTGCAATTGTGCGCACAATGAAGAGTCGGAAAGTTTTGGACCATCAACAATTAGTCTCAGAGTGTGTCGAGCAGTTGAGTCGCATGTTCAAGGTATGGCATATACTTTTGATCATGAATACATATTAGCAAAAAGAACAAGTTGGGGAACTTTGGCTACTGACTGAGTTAATTTAGGAACTCTGTTCTGATATTCCTTTCTTTTATATGCATGGTTACACCTTGTTCAAAAATCCTCAATAAACCCTTTCTGGATGAATTGGAATTGTAGCATAGCCATCATAAATTAGCATAAAAGAGAAATAAGAAGTTTTGATGGAGCTTCCTTCATGTTTTCTTTGTTCTTATGACTATGGATTTGAATTTGCAGCCTGACATTAAGGCAATTACGAAGCGAATGGAAGATCTGATCACTCGAGACTACTTGGAGAGAGATAAGGAGAACCCAAACATGTTTAGGTACTTGGCATAATTCAACAAGCAGTACAGTTATGGGCCTTTGGTTGAAAATGGCATGTTTTTGCTGAGAGGGATCAGAAAGAGTATATAGTTGACAGCGACTTACAATTTGCAAATTGATGTAAATGATGTAGTTGCAGTGTTTATTTAGTAATTTAATGATATTATAAGTCAACAGTGTCAGAATTTTTTTTTTTAATTTTTTTATTTTGCCTTAAAAGCAGTTTTGGGCGATGGTTATCTTTCCATCTTTTGTTGGAGAAAAATTAATAGAAGTATCAATTTTCCTTCGGCTTAGAGAGACCGGCTTTGATGTTATTCTTTGTTCATCTTCTTATATAGCAGTAGCAATGCATGCGTTGCTATTTCAAATCATGACACCTCCCTTCCAAGTAACTTGAAACTGATTGTGAGGATTGCAATGTTATTAATTCAATTTTTTGTTAATTTTTACGTTACTGGTAGAATGTAAACAATTTGATAAGAATTGAATCATTAACTCTCAAAAGTGTCAAAAGTGCAAATTTCATGAAACCTTTCGCACTATTCAAAAAAAAAAAAACAAAGCCTTACCATAAGCGTAGATTAATGTTTGCTGTTTAAGTTCCTCGTACATATTTGGGAACATATTAGACAAACGACCACGCAATAGAGGAAAACAAGACGATTGATCAAGAAAGAATGCTCACGAAATGAACCGAAAAGAAGAATGCTCATGAAATCTTTGGTCCGAAAAAATTAGAAGAATAGCCAGCAACAGAGTACAATATTTAATTTAGTTATGTTAGCTACATTGCAAGCACAAAATATTTTTGGCAGATGAAGCAAGATTTGACATATGTACAGAATTGTATAGTTTTACCCTTCAGCATAATCCAGTCGCACAAAATTCTAATATTTCAAGGCATGCCGCCAATATATCTCGCATAGATAGTAAACCAGGCATAAAAGTGTTCAAGGATCTTGCCAATGTGAGCTGCTTCTTCCCGGATGCCTAAGCCATAAGAAGGTAATGAAGAGGAGTGGCAATTTAACAGTCTGTGTTGCCAAATGCAGTTAGAGCTGCTGGAGTTCATTTAAATCTGGTCTTGTTGGATATTCAAAACCCCGAAGCACTGTCATGCGTTTCAAATCATCTTCAGAATAAGCAGGGATGAGCCAGTACCTCTTGTCCATCCCAAACACCTAATATAGAAAAAGATAATCCACCATGATCAATGTTGTATTTTGCATGGATGCCAGAACATATTTTATACGCACATAGGTTTGCTAAGGGATACATGAGTTCTCAAACATGATCCAGAATGAAACCAGAATTTCTGGTGAAGGGAAGAAAAGTTAAAGAAAACATAACTATCACACATACTCTTCTCAGTAATATTCCATTCCAAATTTCCAATAAAACCAATAGCTGAACATTTTAAAATATGAGGTTGCAATCTTATATGCAAATTGCAAAATAATCCAGAAAATCAGTCGCAAGTTGTGAAATCACTCATCAACGGTTTTTAATACACAAATAAGCTCAACTCAACTAAGATTTAATCCCATATGAGTTGGGATGGAACAAGATTTGTTTCCTTCATTTCACTTGGTATAGGACTATATTTTCAGAAAAATATAGAGCCACTAATCCTTTTTCTTTCCCTTATGTCATCCCCCCTTGCTTTCTTATCTCTTTTCACTTCAATGTGGTCATGCTTATATATAGGTTTTGGTGGTCTACAATGCCCATATTTAAACCATCTCAATGTCCCTTCCTCCAATTGGTGCCACTGTCACCTTTCTACAAATGCATTCACTTTTTTTTTTATCATGTCCATAATTTGATTTCCACATCCATCTTAATAGCCTCATTTTTGCCACTCTAATCTTGTGATCATGTTGCTTTTCACCGCACACATTTCATTCAAATACATAGGCTACAAAAGTAGATAAGAGGCTAAAACTTGAAAACATATATATATATATATATATATATATATATATATATATATATATATAATTGTTGACATAAAACATAAAACAAGGAAAAGAAGATGAATAAAGAACCGGCCTAGTCCTACAACAGTTTGAAGTCTTGCAAGACTCCATAAACAAGAAAAAAATGTGATGATTTAATAGGAACTCGTCACCAATAATGCCATTGTAAATACATCAAAGTGCTACTACCTATAGGCTTTGGCCAGTGAAGCCACGACAAAGAAATGCAATATTCCAATTTCCAATTGTTTTGTCATACTAGCATAAAATTTTAACCTTTTGACTAAATTTGCATCAGTAACAACAAAAGGAGAAGAATCCAAATTAAGAGAAGGTTAACTGCATATAGGGGCTTGAACAAGCAAACATTGTCAATGCGCCAAACCAACAACGGCACCAGGTATCAATTTATAATTTTGACTAAACTCATTTGTGCTATAGGAGTGACCGAAGGAAATTTGTACCAAATATTAGAGGTCTACAACACGCTAGGTTCCAAACCTTAACTTCAGTAACATTATGATATTTGCAGATGAGGAATTACTTCATGCAAGTTTAAATCAAGTGAGTAACCCTTTTTTCTCCGGCAGCAGAATAGCAGGATGGACGACAGTATCCAACAGAAATGGTTATAAAAAGAAATATGAAACATACATGTATTTATAGAGAAGCAAGAACATGAATACAAGAGAAAACAAACATTCAACAAAAGGCAAATGTAACCTGTTCAAAGTTTTTCTTCCGTCCAAGATCATATCGCCATTTAGGATCAGTTTTCTTCTCATATGCCTGAAAAGAGGAAAATTGAGAAAGAAAAACTGTTATGTGAGACACTATCTCAAGGCCTTTGCTAATTTGAGGGAAAGAAAGCTAACCATATATGGCAGAAGGCATCACCTCAATGGTGGTTGTATTGGCTAGTACCAATGAGATGTGCATAATCAGGAAGCCCATAACACTCAATGCAAAAGATAAGTTCAATACTGAAATAGTTGGACAATAACAATAAGGATACAAAAATAAATTGAAAACATAATATTATGTATCAGTTTCTGTCCAACTCACCAAATGTAATAAAAGTGGCTACAAGGGTTCCTGGTGTTCCAGATATTTCGCCTTCAGTAAAAAATGCAATAAATAGCCGCAATAATGATAAAGTAACAACAGTTGTCTCAAGAAATGTGTAAACCTGCATAAGAAAATAAACAGAAGAATCCCATAGATATTACATAGCAGTTGGTTTCAATAGAAAAATATGTTTGTAGGAGAGATTTGCATGCAACTTACATGATATGGATGTCAACACTCAACACTCAACATACCTAGCAAAATTGCTTTGTCTAAATCAAAAGAAGAAAAGAGGAAGAGAGTTGGGGTTACCTTTGGGGGTATTAGGGGAGAACTAGCCCAATAACTTAGATGGAATAAGCACATCCACATGGTTCAAAAGCTTATATTTATATTGTAGTAGCACACTTCCCCAACTTTTACATGCAATGAATCTGTTCAATATTTTTCCAAAATGGGATTTGGAGTACCACTTTTCCGTCTAGGTAGACTAATAGCCTAACTATTTGGATAGAGCATGTTGATCTGTATGAAATTAAGAACCAGAAGTTCAGTTTATAGGAGAGAGTCTGTCCATGTGGCCAAAAAGGTTGTTAGCAAATCCATTTGCTATTCATTTGATGTGGGATCCACATGCTACATTACATTTGTAATTCATTTTTTAGTGATGAAAATAAACGCAATTTTATTTGCTATCCTTTTTATGGGGCCTAACATGCTCATAGATGGCAGGATTCTAATGTGAAAGGTCGAATATACACAAAGTACCCACTCTGCACACATAATTGTACCGCAGAGGAAAAATAATCTATAGTTTTTCTTCTAGAAAGTAATATTATGAAAACACCAACCATATAGCGTTGAATGAAAATTTTTTACTGACCAAGTTTAAGAGCTGACCAACACAAACCTTGTTACGAAGATTTGAAACATATCCAGAACATCTATTTTTTATATGCATGAGGAAAGTTAATAGTCAGCTAGATGGAGAAAAATAATCCATGTAGCTCACCCCAACTAAATTGAGATTGAGACAAAATTTACTTATGGAAAATTTATTTTGAACATAAACCTCAAACAAGTAACATAAGAGTCCATCTAGTTCAAAATCATTAATATCCATGCCATTCTAGCATATGGATTAACACAGTCAAGTTTCGAACAATAATTAGCATACCAAGAAAAGAAGGAAATACTTGTAGTTCAATGCCCCAACACAATTGACAACCCAAACACAATGATGGTCCATTTTCAATATACATCTTCCACCTGGAAGAAATTAACAAATTAAGCCACATTTAATTAGACAGCACATATCAATAGGCTTTCTTTGAAAGAAATATATGTAAAGAACTTACAAACAGAACAATGATGACATCGAGGTGGTTTAAATTGGTTGCACTTTCGACAGAATCGCATTCTTTGGTTAGCTGGCTCACCAAGTACAGATGACTGGTTTAAACCTAAATTTGCACCGCCGTGCTCTAACCCTATCAATGGATCTGCATCACCTCTCTCCTCATCAATTGATGGCCTCCAACTTGTTGGGACACCACCTGGATCCGTTAGAACAGTAGCAAAGTAGCTCCATAATAGCATCACCAACTACATAATGGAAATCAACAAACAGAAGTTCAGCATGATAGATTTATTTTTGAGATCATCAAGCATCATTATTTATGTTGTAGAGTGCTATCATGTTCTCCAAATACCTTCACCGATATCATCCAACTTTTGGTGGATAACATGGCATCTACTCATTATGCACAGACGGAAGACAGCACATATCTGGTAACTTGTCACATCAGTCAACAGTTATATGGGTAAATGGGTGAGCCTTGGCACAATGGTAAGGTTAGTCCTTTGTAACCGAAAGGTCATGAGTTCAATTAGTAGAAACAGCCTCTTTGCACCAAAAAGAAGAAAAAAAGAAAGGAGGTAAGGGAAAGGTTGCATATGATAGATGATCCTTTCAAGATACTTGCAAAGTGAGAAGCCTTGTGCACTGGGATGTCTTTTTGTTTGTTATCGTTTTCCTTTATTTATTTTGCTAAACATAAGAGATTCAAAACCTTTTAAGTCCTACAACACACAATCTTTTTTCCCAAATTATCCAACCAATCACATACAAACTACAATGAAAAATACCAGAAAATTTCATCAATCTCTTGGACAGAATGGCTAGTCCCACCAAACAGTACCTTGACAAAATAAAGTCAGCACAAATTCTTTTTATAGTTGAAAAGAAACTAAAGCAAAGTGAGTAAAAACTATAGCTATTTTGCATATCATAAAACAGCATAATCTATAACATTAGCATATTTTAGTTTAAAATTGATTCTTAGATAGCCAGCCAACTGCAATTGCACACAAGTTATGAACCATGGTTACGGTGTGGACAGCCTAATTTATAAACTTCAGAGGATGCAAAACGTAGCATGGCAAAGATATACTAATAAATATATAATGTCTTCATATCTATATATGATTTCTGCTAAAAATCAAAACTTTTAGATCATAACTCAATAATGAACTAAAAAATTCCACATAACATGTGCAATAAATTCTTTCTATATTTCTACTAATGATATCATTCCTCTAACCATGAAAAACAATATAATTTCTAAGGTGTATCCACCAATTCCTTGAACCATGCAAAAAGGATCAAATGCAGTCTCAAAGCTAAAAGTCTTTCTTTGAAAGTGCGGATACAGTTTAGTAGTATCAAACACGTACATATAATTGCTTGAATGTGGAATGAATCCAAAAGGGATCACGCGCCCCATATTAATTATTGCAACATAATACTCTTTGGTGATTTCAATAAGAAATGCCACCTTGCCATCCATCGCACAACAGAATTCAGCTAAAATCCGTTCATCAAAAGGTAGTTGAATCCAAGTCAAACTCAAGAAACAACATTCCTTAAGACTACTAACTAAACCAGGTCCAGAAACAACAGTTCTAGTTTTGGTATTAATCCTTCCTGACACATTCCTTACACTAGCTAAAGCAACCCATAATGCAATTCATCAGCATTGAAGAAATAGGCATATTATTGATCTTTTGTTAATGAAAGTAAAAGTGAAAGGCTAATGGAACTCACCAAAGAATGGAACAAAAGCAAGACAATGAAAGAAGTAAGCGAATCGAGGCCGCCATGAAAGAGAGCTGGACCATAATCGGCTATAACAACGACATAATACGTGAGCCCAATTACGCCAAAGACCAATACCATCATGATAGAACCAAGGGCACGCAGGGCAGTGCAGAACCTAAACACGTTCCACGCCATTACTCCACCTCCAGATTTCGGCATAATTTTGTCAAAATTAAACCAAAAAATTGTACTTTTGCAATCACCTATGGAACTAAGAAATCAAACTATGGAGCTAACAAAAGGGTTAGCATTGAAATTTGATTCGTAGACTTTGAAATTCCAGGTGAAGAAGACTGGAATTCTATTTCCTGGTTCTGCTCCATTTTATATTGTAATTAAAATTTTAAAATAGGCAAAATAAAAAAAAAATAAATTAAATGGAAGATGCCAGTGAAAAGTATGTGATTTAAGGCCCATGTTTTAGGCCCAATTGTCAATTAAATCTAGGCCTCATAACTCTCCTTGATTTTGAACTTTGGTTGGGTTTTTTTCTGGATTGTAGCCATTGTATGAAAGTTCTACTCCAATGTAAATTAAATTTAGGCCCTGTATAATTTAGTGATCTTAAAAATATTATCATAATTGTAAAATTTGAATTTAAATTTCAATTAAAATTAAATTAAAAAAAATTTATAAATCTTGAAACCCATTTGAGTACATGGAGTGGATTTCACATATATAAGGATTTAAGTTAGTATTTTAAATGAAAATTATAAAATTTTTAATGTAACATTAAAATTAAATTTTTTGTTATTTTAATTGATGTTTATCTTAATGAAATTTAATTTATTTTTTTCTATTTATAAGAATTAAAATTTTTTTAAGAAAACATTAGTCTTTTTTTTTAAAAAAAAAAAGCTCATGGGTAATTAAGCTTGAAATGACAAATGAAATCGACTAATATAAAATTATAGTAAAGCTAATCGGATTATAAAAGCTCCAATCAAAACAATTTAAGATAAAATATGGATCAATTATGCAAGGTTGTTAGGTCACTGGTCAAGATCAGAGAATAAAAATTATATATTTGAATTGAGCCTTTAAATTTTTCATATTTTGTTTTCTCACAAAAAAAAATCATATTTTGTTGATTGGTTGTTATCAAATGTGATTATGTGAGAGAATTGTGCTTTCTTCCTTTATTTTCTGACATATTCTACATTGCATTAAAATGTAAGTGCATTAGGCCTAGTCTGGCTGAATAGTTGAAGGCTCAGATTCGTATTTTCACTTTTCCAGTTCTTCAGCTTAAAATATTCTTGTTTTTTCTTACAGGAAATATATTGATTTTCAATTGAATAAAACCCTGGCAAAAAGCTTGTAAGCGGAGAGCAACAGGACATGATCGCCATGATTACATGCAGTAAACCCTGGTTTTTCCTGTTTCCGATTTCCATCCATCCCTGGCTTGGTGGCGATGGATTTGTCAGGGCTTAACATGATACAGGTATCTTCTCTTCTCTCGGGTGCTTACCCATGCAAGAAGGACAAGTAGCTTGGTTAGTACTAGCAATTACACGTGATCCCAATATCCCATAGAATACAAAAATAGATGATACTTTACACAGGTCAGCGGCTAAGACTCTGCTGGCAAAAATTGACAAAGAGGACCACTGGACACTGGAAGGCCAGGATCACACTCCCAGCCTCTGTTGTCTCATTTATTAACTTCACATGCAAAACCCCATCTCCCCCTCCCTACAAGTTTCTTGGTTGTTGGCATTAAATCCACCGCAGGAACTTCCATCTGTGCTAATTAATACGAGTAGGTGAGGATTCTAGATAGCCTTAAATGTGACAGTTCCTCTACATGAGAAACCTCTTTAATTATATGACCCAGTCCTTGCTTGATTTATGAAAAGAAATGCTCCATTGAGTCGCAAATTTTAAGCTGAACAGTGAATAAATTCACACGACAATATCATCTTAGCATTCCTTGTCATTTTCTTTGGAAAATTCGCTCTTTTATCTGTTTCTGACTGGAAGGTTATGCCTATACGTTAACTTGGGGTGACCCTCCGAATGGAATAGTCAAGATAAATTTGTATTTGTCTGTCCCACCAGAAGCTGATTTAGTTGGAGATTTTCGCTAAATGCCACTCTGAACAATTCTTCAAGAACCAACCTAAGTTGACCTAGGTTTTCTACTCAACGGGAAAATCTTGATTACCCTTCATCAGATTCGCGAATCAGGGTGTGGGCCTGCTATATCTTCAATTTCCATGTCATTTAGTTCAGCTCGTTTGATTAAATCACTAAGTTTAAAAATACTCACATCCAATGATCGATTACATGAGAAATCATGAATTTAACCAATTTTGTTATTTGTTCAATCATTACATTTAGATTTATTAATACAAGTTGTGAACTGTATATATGAACTCATTTATTTGTAAACTACGAGTTGACTGCTCGCCATGCCCCTTTTCTTCTTTTCACATTCTTCATAATTTATTCATTGGTAACGGACACTAATGCTTAGATGTTGAAATTTTACTTCAATATCCTTTGTCTTGCATTTTTACATGGAAGAGTCCTGCCTAAACCTAGTTTTTATTTCAAGATGCAATAATCTATTTATTTAATTAATAAATACGTTTTATCATATATTTTGTATTTTTAGATCGAATTTAGATAATAAAAATATAAATCTAATAAACAAATTACTAAATTAAACTCCACCTTTTTCTAAATATATAATCAATGGTAGAGTCACTTTAGGATTAAAGGATCATCGGCCCTCTGAAATTTTAAAATTTTCAAGGATCTAATAATAGTGTTCTAAAAAAAAAAAACTACTCTTATATTAAATTTTAATGAGTATGGACCCTCAATGGTTTTAAAAATTTTAATGGGTTTAATAGTAATTTTATAAAAAAATTTCAAATGTTTTATTAAAAAAATGATACTAATAATAAAATATAAACCCTTTTACTAAAAACAATGAAAATTGTTATTGCCTTACTCTTCATCAATTTTATTTTGTCATTTTTCTCATCTAAAAAATTTTACAATCATAAATTTCTATTATTTGAAATTCAAATTATTGAATAATATCAAAAAAGGAAAATTTAACATAAATCTTCATCATTTTTATCAATTTAAACATTAGTAGCTTTCTCTTCTCATCGTAACCTCACTATTATGATTTTTTTCTCTTATTAAAATATCTTTATATTCAAATTAAAAAAAAAATTCCTTTATAATAGTAAAAGTTAAATCATGTTCTTTATTTTATTTAATTTATAATTTTAATTAAATTTATTTTTCTTAATTCTTTTAAAAAATGCATTTGAAATAAATTGAATAAATTTTTTAATATTATACTATTAATATATTTTAAATTTAGTAATTCATGATATTAATCATTTATTATATTTTTTAAATTAATAGTAATTTTATTTAATTTTTAATAAATTAATTTTAAAAATTAGAGTATTTATTTAACCTTTTTATTTTATAATTATAAAATAATTTTATTAATTAATTAATTATAAAATTATTATTAATTAATCAATTTATTAAATAACATCAAAATAAATAATTTTTTAAAAATTTACATGTAAGTAATTTATTAACAATATAGGAAAAAGCGTTTGATGGGAAGAGTAGACAATTGTCGTTATGCGAATTTTATGATAAAAGTTGATGAGATTTGAAGTATAACATTTTCACTTGAAAAAAATAAACATTCCATTATTAAATTTGCAAATCATAACTAAGAATATGAATTATAATTGTTGTACCAATGAACAAATAAATTCAAATTCTTATTTTGAAATTCAAGGTAATTAAACAACTGACATACTGTTTAATTTCACTATATCACAGCGAGCAGTACCACTTACATGTGATTCACCACCATGATTACAAACGACAAAAGAGCAACCAGAGAAAGTGAACGAAAAGGTAAAGAGGCTGATGCAGAAGACGCAACTTTGCAATTTTGCTGCAAAAGATAGTAATGCTAATAAATAAAAGAACCCACCTCTGATATAAAGTCACACACGTGTCATTTACACAGTTGAAATAAAAAGAATATACCAATCCAAAAATGAGATTGATAACAAATTGGCATGGCTCCTTCGTCCTCTTCTTCTGCCTCCTCATCTATGTCCCCGTCCTTCCGTCATGCTCCACATCCTCCTTACCCGTCCCCTCATTTCACTCCCGTAAGTAGACAGGAGACACCCTGTTTGTTTGCTGGGAAAAAAAAAGATGCAAAATTAAAGAAAAGGTTGAAGATTTTTCTTTTTTCATTTTTTTGATATATGTTTTTGTAATTTGCTTTTGACAGATTCAAGAATGTGAAAGAGAAGAACAAGAAGATGAATACAGCGAAGAGAGAAGCGAAAGGAAGGCGACGCCAACTGATTGCGTGGATAAGGGAGAAACTCCAAAGCACCTGCCAACACCTCTTCATGACAAAAACGGCAAGCCCAGCTCTATGAAACGGCATGAATCTAGTGAAAACTGTGGAGAAGATGGTTCCGTTTCTTGCAACAAGTGCCGTCCACACTCGCGAGAGAAGATTTCTGTGGTTCCTTTGGACAACAATGGATTAAACAAGCACTCATCGTTTATTGCAAGTCCTAATGGACTCTTCAAGTCTATCTTCTCTTCACTGACGAGAAAAAGTCCAAAATCTACGGATATATCGACAGCCAGAGAGGAGCACTACAGGATAGCCGTGGCTGAGCTCTCGCATAAGCTGATTCAAGCCACGAGAAAGAGAGATGAAGCACTTCTTGAAGCTTCAAGGCTAAAGTATTCAATGACAGAACTCGAAAAGAAGCTTAACAAGCTTGAAGTTTATTGCCATAATTTGAAGTCAGGGCTTGACCAGTGTAACAGCAAATCACCGTATCGAGCTGGGAAAGGTTTCGATATCCATCATCATCAACAAAACAGTGTTATGGGTTGTAGTGACAAGGTAATAGAGCAATTATTGGTTTCAGTTTCGGAAGCTAGGTCCTCGGTTAGGCTTTTGAGCAGGTCACTCACTATGCAACTAAGGCACATGGGAGTCAGAGTTTATGAGAGAATATCTGTTCTGCTTCAACCGTATGACATAAAAATTTCATTCTCCAAGAATCCCAAAAGTGTTCTTTTTTACCTTGAAGCCTTGTTGAATAAAGCTTTCTTTGAAGATTTTGAAACTGTTGGGTTCCAAAAGAGTTCTACAAATCAAATATTGAACCCAATTGATAGATGTGAAGCAAATTATGCATCTTTTAATGTGCTAAAGGAGTTAACATGGGATGAGGTGTTGAATAAGGGGACAAGGCATTTCAGTGAAGAGTTCAGTAAGTTCTGTGACTGGAAAATGAATGAGATTGTAGCTATGTTGGGGTGGAATAGAGCCTGGCCGGAGCCACTGTTGCAGGCATTCTTTGGTGCTTCTAAAAGTGTGTGGTTGGTGCACCTTTTGGCCAACTCGGTGCATCCTGGTTTGCCAATTTTTCGGGTGGATAAGTGCGTGAGGTTTGATTCGGTTTACATGGAAGATATGGGTGGAGACAGAGCAAAGAAGTTGGTCCCAACCATGGTCCGGATCATGGTTGCACCTGGGTTTTATGTCTATGGCAACGTGGTCAAGTGCAAAGTACTTTGCAGGTACTGTAACAATAATAACATTAACAATGTTGGTGATGAAAAGGGTTTGACCCTTTCTCCTTAGGGTTTACTTTATCCAAAATCTGAAATATTTTGATTACTTTGTTAACACTTTTGCTGTTATTGCTGTATGGAATTAAGTGATATGATCAGGGATTTATTGAATTGGGGACTTTTGGGTCAAAGTAAGAAATTGGCATTTTATGATGATTTTGTTTTGTTCTTTGTTTTGTCAAGTTTTATTGTCATCCTTACATATTGCTTCTTGGGAATTGAATTCCATACAACAGATAGAGTTTTCCATGGTTCCTATTTCCCAACTCCATGGACGTGGAATTTACCATAAGAAAGAAGAAAAAAAAAGACCCATGTGGTATGGCATGTGGAATAGATGCTTGTCTTGTGACCATTTTTTGGATTTTCTACATGAGTTTTATCCCAATATGTGGCAGCCCTTCTCTGCGTGGGCTGTCTTACAACTCATAATTCTGAAATGTCCAGCTCATTCCTTACATATCAATTATCTTACCTGCTAATACATTACATGGATAGCTCTAAGTTGTTTTGGCAACAATTTGGTGTGCTTATTGAACATAAAGACGTGAATTCCATATGATTCTTTTTCTCCTCCTCCTTGGGCTATGTTTCTTTTCTTGCTGTTCTGATATGATTTCAAACTTCAGGCTTTTCCCTTTGATTTGAAAACAAGTCAATGAATTAATTCCATGATTGAAATTTTCCTTCCCTAAGGACATTCCCAAGTTACTAGGAGAGTTGGAACTGTATTCAGCGCCAAAAATTTGAGTTTGGAGCAAAACTTTGAACTCTTTGGTGCGAAATTAATGGCTGTTTTTAAGTAGGTGATGATTGAGATGCTACTGTTTCAATCTGTTTCAATCTTTCTTGCATCATGGAAAAGGCAGATTTGGAAGTTCTGTTTTGGACGAATGTTATTTTTGGTTAAACTATGTAGTTAAGTGGTGGCAGGACTTCGTAATCTGTCTGTCATTTGGTTGCAAATTTTATAAGCATGCATGTGCTGCATGACAGGAGAGGCTCATCGTTCATGTTAATTTAACCCAATCTCAACAGACCCGTAGTTTCGATTCTAATGATTGTGCAGAAACAATAAACTTAGCTTGGAATTGGGTAGAAACCATAGTTACACAGAACAAAAACCACATCGCCCAAAAGGTTTTCAATCTTTATAAGCTTGGGCTAAATTTTGCGACACTTAGCTCTGGATGCAGAAGATCGGGAATGCTGGGTTGGCTATCACGGGGGCCAGAACTGTTTTCTTGATTAGGATTATTTTGTTCAAGGGGTTTGGCATTTTCTTTATAAAAAATGTGCCTTCAACTCAAAATTTGGTTAATTTTATTTTGAATATAATGCCTGCTAGTCTTACCTCTCTAAAAAAAAGCCTAATTCAAAATAAAATTAAAAATAAAAATAAAATTTCAAATTTCTTATCCTCTCAAGAAAATTGACATGCATATTTGTTTCCATTAGAATACAAGAAGCTTCGTCTCCTATACAAAATCCAAAAGCAGACTTTTCCTTACACGGAAGGAACTGGTAAAACATGGAAAAGAAATTTCTAAACAAGGCACCCTTCGAGGAAGCTCATAATCCTATATAAATATATATTTTTTTTTAATAAAAAATAATTTCAACGATTGACACTTTGTCTATTATCGCGTATTAAAATAAATTTAAAATAATAATAATGTGGAAATGGAAGAAACGTAATTTCAAGACTCCCGCTTCCGGTCCAACTTCTTTCCCTATTCTAAGACGAAATGCGAAATAGGAATTGGCCTATTCTGTTAGGCTAATTGTCAACACGTCATCTCCCATAATGCCACAGAACCAAACACCAACCAAAACCAGTATTTTGAAAATCAGACCGAAATGGCCAGTTATATCCAAAACCGATTAGAATTTTGAATATTTATTTGACATATCAAAGCAAAGGATTGCGAACCGGTTTTGAATTTTTGATGAAAATTTTAAAAGAGTATCTAGTAATTTAATTAATTTATATTCCATTTAAAAATCAGCTTAGTTTACCGTTAGCCATTGGAAAAACCCAGTTCTAAACGATATGCCGTTTGATGGATTAAAATTCGTCGTTCTCTTCTTCCCTCCATGCCAACACAGCTCTCTCTCTCTGAGCTTTACCCCTGCTCAACCGCGAGCCCCCAGCAACCATCCGTCCTCTCCTCTCACGAGGCATCACTCAACTCTTCCCAGAGGCATCGCCCTAATTTTTCTTTAATCCCTCCTCCATTTCAAGGCCTAAAGCCTCAAATCCGAATCAAAACTGAAATAAACAAATTACCGAATCAAATGCGTTTGAATTCTTGTCGACGCAATGGATAGGGGCGGTAATGCGGTCTTCAGCAAGGACGCTTCTGGGCATCCACAAACTTTACAGAAGAATCCCACCTCATGCTCGCCCAGTAAGCTTGAAGCTTCAATTCCCATAACATCAGAAGACGGAAACAACACCTCGGCGTTCGGATATTGAACTCCTGCAACAATTAGACCCGGTTCCCTGAAGGTTTTTTTTTTTTTTCTTAACATGTATACTCTTGGGGTAAAAAAAGTTAAAGGAGGTATAATGAATAATTTTATCTTTATTTGAAAAGAAGAGTTAAGTCAACGGCGGTTAAGGATGAGCAAACGTTGAGCAAGGGTAAGTCTTCTTTTTTTTAACCTTTAAATTTAAATTTTTTTTATATTTTATATTAGAATATAAGAGGAATAGAAAGAAAGAGAATATAATTATAAATATTTTTATTTTTATACGTCTTAATTTTATTTCCTCTTTATTTTTTATTTAAATATAAATAATATACATTAACTCTTTTTTATTTTTTTATTAATTCACTATTTTATAAAGAGATTTTTTTATTATAATTTTTCTAGCCCTTTTCCTTCTTCACCCTTTCTCACCGTTTTATTATTTACCTAAATGAAATTGCATAATTGAGAGACCTGTTAATCACAGTGATGTCATGCTAATGAACCAGACTGATCGAACCGAACAGGTTACAAGACTGGTTCGATCTCCTATCCATTTCCCAAGTGTAATAAAGAAATAAATATAAATATTTATGATTTATGTCGATAAATTAACTTGTAATTCGTTTTGTTCCTCTCTCTTTCTCTCGCCTAATTTGATCTTGCATTTCTCCTTCTATTTACTTGTTTCTCAAACACCTAATCTACTTCCGTCATCACTAAGCAGCTATCTATCTGCAATTTGTTGTATTTTTGGATCCATCGACATGTCGTTATCGGATTCCGACTCCTCATCTTATGGTGCCGAGCACAAGAATTTTAGACAAATCAGCCGTGAACGTGAGTTCCCTTTCTCTCTCTGGATATTTGAATTAAAATATTTTTCATTGTTCATATCGATTTGAAATTATCCTTTGATCGTTTTCATTTTCATAGTCTTTGAGTTCCTTTTGCTGTTTTATGCAATGAGTGATTTGCTTCGTTGAAACTTTACTCTAACTTCTGATTTATATATACGTATGTATACTGGACTTTGTTCGTTTACTAGTTTTCGAACTGCGCGTTTTACCAATTATATTTTATATTATTTGAATTATGTGAGATTTCTTTATCTCTAAGTCTGTTATAAGTTCAGGTAGCTAAAAGCAAACATTTTGGGATTGGATTTTCATTGTTATAGAATCTGGCTACCTCAATTTTTCTTGTGATTACACTGACGCTGGCAAATCTAACTAGGTTCATTTTTCTTGTTAGCTACTTACTTCTTCTTATTACATGATAATGACTACTAGACATATCTTTGACTAAATTATCATGTAATTTTGTCTTTTATGGGGTGTAATGAGGATGAGCATGAGGAAGATTGTGGTTTTTAGTTCCTGGCGCTGGGTTTATCAATGGATGAGAGATTTACATTGGTATTTGGATTCTGGGGATTCACGAAGTTGAAATGAGATATAGAGATATGTGTTTTTCTAGAAGATCTGCTTCTTAATGCAAACTCTCCTCGTTAGAACATAAATTACGTGAAACAGAATAGTGTGATTGATGGGCTAAAGGCTGAAGTGTATGTATTCATATGAAAAATGCAGATAGAAGGGAACTGCTAGGGCTGCCTAACATGTTAATGAAGGTATCTTTTGGAATTATGATGTTGCACTTATAGAGAGGTCCAGTTCAAGCCATATTTTGTGTACTTTTTTACTATAGATGGAAGATGGTAACCCAGATGATTCGTGGCTTTAGTTGTCATGGCCTGGAATGACAAAATAAGTTGAGGGGGACAAGTTACTCCATTTTGCTTGGTGCAGTACTTTGTTTTTCTTGGCATACTACGGAAACTGGCTATTCTATGCAAAATTTTGGGCTATTCTGTCCTCCTCGTTCTGACATATAGCAAGATCCTTTATCACACTTAAAATGTTCATTATTGTTATAATGTTTTTCAGTTCTTTATGTAATTATAGTAAATAAGTCAGAAAAAATAAAAATTGTAAATGAAATAAATTAGAAATTATATATTAGTATATGTATATATTAGTATATTAATTATTATTTCTCTTGCTGCTTTATTGTTAATCTTATTTTTTTCTAATGAATGATTTTCTACAAAAGGATTTTTTTAGTGAATGTATTTATTAATTTTTCCTCAAAATAATATGGGAAAGCCATGTTGCTTATTATAAAGGTTAATAGGGCTGACTCTTTCTCAATCTAAATTTCATGTTTGTTCAGGTTTATTACATGAAATGCTTGGATCGGCCAAATCAAGGGACTCAAAGTCAACCTGGAAGGTACTTTCACTTGCTTCTGAATGGTATTTTGTTTTGCTAGTCCTGCTAATCTTAAAAATTTTAGAGGATTATGCTTCTCCAAAGGAAAAGTGTAGAAAGTTATCTGGTGTTTCCTGGATGTTAATGTGAGGCATGGAGCATGTACAGATGGAATTCTTTCAGACCAATTGAATGGAATAACTTCTCATAGAGTTTTAGGATTATTTTTCTTTATTTTGACTATGAGTGTTATCTATCCAGCTCATGTCTAATGGCATATTGGCAGTTCTTGGCGCCTATTAAATATGAGTGAAGATTTTGGATCTGTTAGGCATGTTTGTATCCAACAAGTTGCCCAGTATGGATAGATCTCCTATGGAAGTGCTTTTGCTTTCTTTGGATTGTGGCCATTTTGCATTTCATTTTTTTTGAATTAATCTCTCATATGTAATTTCTTTTTCTCTTCTTGTCTCTCATTGACATTTTTTATAGCCTTGCAATTGTTGATGGGGTTTTGATTATTGTACGTGTTTATCTTTGATTTTGGTGTATGAAATATGCCATCTTATTCCTTCAAGGTGATAAAATGAGATAATGTTCTCTGTGCAACTATTCGTCCATGACTTTAGTCATTTACACCATTTAATTGTTTGTATGTAGGTATGTCTCAAACCTTACATGCATGCCTTGGTATGTATGTAATCAATTATGTAAATAAACAACGACAGTTACAAAGGTAGACTAGTAATATATAAATAATATTGAGATTGAGTATTCTGGGTTTTTTCGGGATCAATTCATTTGTACGTAGCCTTTTAGGAAAGAAATGAGGCAGGTATTCTGTTATGTTCCTTTTCTTCATTACTTTTAAGTTTTACCTTTTCTCTTTCTCACCTTGGGAGGGGACTTCTAGCATAGCAGATAACTGATGGAAATAGAACTGCTTTATGTATGTATGTATGTACGTATGCATGCAACTTTTGAATCCGCTATATGTTGTTTTACTTATTTTATATTGCATGATTTTTCAATTGTCAATTTTTTGTTTGATTATTTTCTTATCTTGCCATGTTTTCATTCTCTAAAATATTCATTTTAAGTAATGCTAGTTATTGAATATCTTACGCCAGGTACTCATCATGGACAAACTTACCGTAAAGATCATGTCTTATGCATGGAAGATGGCTGATATCACACAGGAAGGAATTTCATGTAAGAATCAGAAGCATGGCCTCTGAAATTTAGGGCTGATTTTGCTGTGTTCGTTCAAAATATTTTTGAAACATGCTTTGGATCGTAAAAGTAGGTGAATTTCATTTTACTGCAGTTTTGGGGGCAAAACTCAGGGTGAAATGGATTTTAATTTTTAAAATGCAATTAATTTATTCCAGGACCATCCTCATGTGCATAGGGACCATGCTTATGGTGATCTCCAAAGCACTTAGCTTTACTATTTCTTCTTTTACCTGAAGATCCTGGTGCTTGGTTTTGCTACTCCTGCAATGTTTCCAAATTTTGATGTCATTAGTGAAATATGTTAATCTTATATTCTTTGGGTGAATGATATGAACCTGCCTAACTCCACCTCAAAAGCTAGCTCACAAGGGGAGGTTTGCAAACCCATATATATAACACCTAAGACCTCCCTGCAGAACTGATGTGGGACACATTATTCCCGACCCCTTTAGACTGAATGTCCTCGTGAAGTAACTGGGGTCATGACTCGTTCATCCCGACCTCTCCTGAAGAACGTTAGGGAACCTTTGTACATGGCCCACCGACCAATACAGAGTAAGGCTCTGATAATAAATGATATGAACCTGCTTAACTCCACCTCAAAAGTTAGCTCATAAGGGGAGGTTTGCAAACCCATATATATAACACCGAAGACCTCCCTGCAGAACCGATGTGGAACGCATTATTCCCGACCCCTTTAGACTGAATGTCCTCGTGAAGTAACCGGGGTCATGACTCGTTCATCCCGACCTCTCCTGAAGAACGTCAGTGAACCTTTGTATATGGCCCACCGACCAATACAGAGTGAGGCTCTGATACCAAATGATATGAACCTGCCTAACTCCACCTCAAAAGCTAGCTCACAAGGGGAGGTTTGCAAATCCATATATATAACACCCAAGACTTCCCTGCAGAACCAATGTGGGATGCATCATTCCTGACCCCTTTAGACTGAACGTCCTCGTGAAGTAATCGGGGTCATGACTCGTTCACCCCGACCTCTCCCGAATAATGTCAAGGAACCTTTGTACATGGCCCACCAACCATACAGAGTGAGGCTCTAATACTAAATGATATGAACATGTCTAACTCTACCTCAAAAGTTAGCTTACAAGCGGAGGTTTGCAAACTCATATATATAACACTTAAGATCTCCCTGCAGAACCGATGTGGGACGCATCAGTGAGGTATGCCATGAGTCATAGAATTCAATTCGCAAATATTTGTTAAGATTGATATAGAGAAGGCTTTGATATATGGAAATTAAGGGTAGCTAGATTAATGCCTCTTTAAAATTGTTGAGTGCTTGGGTAAGATCTTATTACCATCAAAAGCAAGCATAAGCATCACAAGCAAATTTAGCTTAATATTTTTTCATGACCAGCAAATTCACCAGTGTGGAAGATTGAGGATATTGAAGTTATAAGAGATAAGAAAGTGACTATTAGGCTTCGGATGACATTAGGGGAAGTAATGAGAAAGGTTTTAGCAGTTTGCAGATGTAGCTCTAAACTAAATGGAATGGGGGGAATAGATCCACATATAGCCAACCTAACTATTATGGGATTAGTACTTAGTTATGTTGATATTTGTTGATATAGCACTAAGTAAATGCAAATATTTTTCAAGGAATATTTAGTCAAGTTGAAATTTGTTGATGTAGTACTAAGTAAATGAAAATATTTTTCAAATAATGCAAGGAACATTTCTAAGGAACAGATCATCTGTAGAAAAAAAATCATTTTGATGTGACTTCTTATTGTTCATCATTATTTACATGATGGTGACCAACGTACATAAAAATTATATGGTTTTTAGACTTTAGACTAAACATAAAAATTATATGGTTTTTAGACTTTAGACTAAGGCAGTGAAAAAGCTATGTTTCATAAGATGTTAAGTTCAGATTGTTGTTTTGTTCCCAGAAGATACTAAATTACTAATGTTATTTTATTTTCTCTTTTTCGTTTTTTGGTTTTTCCCCCCGCAGTGGTAGAAGATATATACAGACGAAGGCAACCTTTTCCCTCCAGGGATGCTATATATTTCATCCAACCAACTAAAGAGAAGTAATATACGTACTTTCGGTTGACTGTCAATATTGATTCTTTTGTGTTTCTAATCCTGTTCTTATAGAAAAATCAAAAGCAATATTATGTTGTAGACTAAAAAAGTATTTTCTTAAAAGGAGAAGTATGGAATTTTTTTCCTTCAAAATTTTGATCCAAAAACTACAGATTTGCATGTTTGCTTGCTTATAGTTTTAGTAAAGCAGTATAAAGAATTTGGCTCTAAAGTTGAAAAAAAAATCACGCACTAGCCCCTTTTGCTTCCCTATAGAAAGAAAGGAATGAAAAAAATGATAGAAGATTATTTGCTTTGTGGCAATTGAGGATTGCCTGAACCACATTGGCATAAATGTTCTTACTTTTATATTGAATCGTTAATGGGTAGAGGATATTATCTGAGTATTTGACATATGGAATTATTTTACAATGGCTGGACTATAGATATCTTCATCTCCAGGCAGTTGATTAAGATCTTCAAATAAACTTTTAGGATTGATAAACATGATGCCTTAATCTTTTTGGCATTTTCTCTCACAATTTTACTCAGTTCGCATTCCAGGATTATAAATAAACTTGATTGCTTCATGGCTTACATGGTCTGTTCTGATTCAAATGTTTCTTATTATTCCTTTTTGTTAATCCAACCTTTTTTTTCCCTACGTTGTAGTCTTTGTGCAATTCTATCTCTAGCAACATCAGTGTTTGCATTACACCCTAGGGGTAAAATGAACTTGCTGATTAAAAATCTTCCATATGTGATTTATATTGTCATTCCAGTAGGGCTAGGTTAGATTTAAGGGAAACATTCAAGTTCTGTTTTTATCTGTCTTATTTGGACTCACTCTCTCTCTTCTCTTTATATTTGCAGTGTCGTCATGTTCTTGTCAGACATGTCTGGAAAGTCACCTTTATATAAGAAGTATGTGCTAGATTTTTATATGTTTTCTAAGTGCTAACTTTCTAATGGCTCTTGAGTTTTTCTTTTCTAATCTTTTCTGCATGTGTGAAGGGCATTTGTTTTCTTCAGCTCACCCATTTCAAGAGAATTGGTTGCTTATATCAAGAAAGATACAGTTGTATTGTCTCGCATAGGAGCATTGAGAGAGGTATAGTTCTTATTTTCTTGGAAAGTTGTTTATTCTGTGGATTGATGAAGGTGCTCAAACAATATTTCTGTAAGTTTATTGCTGCCTTTTCTTTTGATCTATCATTACTAGAAAAGTTACTGATATATTGAAATTTCTTCTGATTTGGTGAGTTATGCAGATGAATTTGGAGTATTTTGCTATTGATAGCCAGGTATGACTCCATATCTATTGGTTAAACATTGCATGCATAATATAGCTGCTGATCAGTTTTGTTATTGTTTTATGGAATTAAATTGTATTATCAATTGACTAGAGGTTTTAATCTCGTTGTTGCCTAGGAAAACCAATGCGATGTCATGTTTGTGTTTGGAGTAATGTCTAGAATACCTCATGTGATCAATGATGTTTTCTACCTTCCATTGTTTTTCCTCCATTCGCAAAGTAGCTTCAAAAAAATTGGTTTTGAAATTTGATGTTAACTTCTGTTCAAAATGTTAATAGTTTTATTCTTCTCATTTTAATAGTGACAACTGCTTGTTTAAAAATTACATGCTGTCTTTTGTTTTCTAGATTTTGTAGGGCTTAGAAATTCATCACTATGTTGTCTCTTCTTTCGACTTTCTTCCTCTAGTACTCTCTTGTATACTTCTGATGTACCTGGGTGCATCCCTTTTCTTTTTTGGCACTTGTCATGATTTCGTTACTTGCCTATATGAAAGGACAAGTTTTTTATTCTGAATAGGCCTATGCCATTTTCACTGTACTAGCCTATGCCATTTTCACTGTACTATCTCTAGAATTGCCCTATTTCTGATATTTCATAACCTTTTAGCATCATTGCTTCTATTTCTATAAGAAACATGGGACAGAGGGAATAATTAGCTAGATATAGCTTATGGAAGAAACCAGAGGTGAATGACTGATGCAAGTAATTTAACGCTCACCTGATCACAACCACTTTAATGGCAATATATCTATAGTAGGCTCTATTAAGGATTGTAATATTAAGATTTATGGTCTGAGTGGAGGTTGAAAATATTAAGTATGTCAGTTAACAGGTGCTGAAGCTTGTAGGTATTATGCAAGAATGCATATCCGAAAGGTAGAGAGAACAGAAGGAAAAATAATGGATCGACCTAGGCAATCATGCCAGGAAACTTAATTATCACAATCTAAAAGTACAATGTCGGCTTAAACTCTAAACATACTGTGAACTTTCCCCGTTTACATGGCTTTTTGGAGAATGGTATTTCTTATGCTAATTAAACTTGCACAGAAGTTTGTTTCTTCTATATCTGGAAATTTCTTTATTTCTGTTGTATCCGCAATTTCTTCTCTTACGTCTAATATTTTTGGTTTCTAATTTTTCATTAATGATAATGGTTTCTTGATCTCGCTGCTGCTTATTTTTTTCATCATCATCACATCATTTTATCATCATTACTATTGTTGTTATCCACTGTGATATTCTTCATACAGGGTTTTACCACTGACAATGAGAGGGCTTTAGAGGAACTTTTTGGGGATGAGGAGGATTCTCGCAAAGGTGATGCATGTTTGAACGTGATGGCTACTCGCATCGCTACTGTTTTTGCTTCTTTAAGGGTACATTCAATGATCTTTATATTTTGATTTATATTGTTTGAATATATTCTGAGGAATTCACATATTTTGTTTTCAGGAATTTCCTTTTGTGCGCTATCGTGCTGCCAAGTCCATTGATGTTACCACAATGACAACTTTTCATGATTTGATTCCCACAAAACTTGCTGCTAGAGTTTGGGACCGTCTAATGCATTACAAACAAAAGATTGAACACTTTCCTCAGACAGAAACATGTGAGCTGCTTATCCTAGATAGATCTGCAGATCAGGTAAGAACTTATTGCCTATTGACTTTGTATATGCTTATCATGTGGCTTTGTTAACATGTATATTTGAATTTCTAGATTGCTCCTATTATACATGAGTGGACATATGATGCCATGTGCCATGATTTACTGAATATGGAGGGAAATAAATACGTGCATGAGGTAGGTTAATGCTTTTATATCTATATTGCTTTTGTTCATTTTCTGTTGGATCTCTTTTGGATATTGAAATGAAGGAATGTGTTGTTCAGGTTCCTGGTAAAACAGGTGGTCCTCCTGAGAAAAAAGAGGTTCTTTTAGATGAACATGATCCTGTCTGGCTTGAGCTTCGCCATGCACATATAGCAGTTGTAAGTATGGCACTTATATTTTTTTTATTTATTTTGAATATCTCTGGTGTAAATACTCATTGATCCTTGGCTGCCTTGTTAGGCTAGTGAACAATTGCATGAGAAGATGACAAACTTTGTATCAAAGAATAAAGCTGCACAAATCCAACATAGTTCAAGGTTGGTGTAAACTTTTTCTTAATAAAACAATTGATCGCCTTGCCCAAGGGTATATAATATTAGAGAAGGTAATTGATGTTTTGTGATTAGTGAGTAACCCAATCCGATTTTTGAACTTTGGAATGAGAAGAAAAGATCTTTCTCACTCTCTGTATGTGGGGTAACATAAATGAGATATTTTGCTGTGATCAACAGTCTTCATCACAAGTGTATTAAAATTTGGTTCCATATTAAAGTTGATAAGCAGCTTCTTCTCAATATTTTTGGCAACTATTTTTCAATATTGCTTTGTGTTTGCTACATCTTTTAAAGCCAGGGCCATTTTGTGTTCCCCACAAATTCTTGTTCTTTTCGCCTTCCTAGGGTTTCATCTTGAATCATTCACTTCATGGTTATTTTAAAAATTAATGTTATGCATGGCTGAATCATCATAGCCAACCATGTACACTTGTCTGTACATTTGTCCTTCTTGCTAATAATTTTTGTCAAGGCAGCTGATACAGTTCCTTGGTGATAGAATAAAATTTAGCATTCATTACTCGCGTAAATTAAAGGAAAATTTGAGTTTAGGGCATCTATGGAAGTTTTGAATTGACGGTTGCAGAGTACCTAAGTTTTCATTGTGGAGCCCATGTGGCTCTTTGGGTTGAAGGGTTTAATGAAAAGAACCGGTTGCCTACTTTCTTATTTATTCTTGTACTGGAGATGCTTAGTAGGATGGTTATGAGGTGGATGGAAGGTGGTTTTAGGTTTGGATTTAGGGGAGATGCTGGTATTAGACCTATTTGGAGATGATATACTATCTTGTTAAAGTGAACACCAATAAATGATGTATATGACATTAATCCATCCTGTACAGACTGTAAGTTGGTTTTCTTACCATTTCTTATTTGGGATCATGCGGGTTGGGTGTGAGCTGCGAGGAGAGCATTTTTAGGTAAATGGTCATGCAGATTGGTAGTTGGGATTGTCTTTGTAGAAAGGAGTGGATTTATAGTATGGAGAAGTGCAGACAGGATGGATCAAGGTTTTAATTTGCATTATCTGTACAGTCTCAGCCAGGTGTGCCAGACAGAAGTAGCTGTGGTCCTCCCATTGACTTTTTTTTTTCCAAAAAAAAAAAAAAGAAATAATTTTAACTTGCAAAAGTGAAAAAAAAAAGGGTATATATGGTGTAACAGTTGTCATGCCATAGTGAGAAAGAGTGATGGTCCATAACAGAGTGTAGAACTATAATGGCCATAGCGGTCTATTTCCCTGTGATTCCCAAATCACTGTCTTGTTTTTTGGCCCATAATGTAATGGTAGGGAAAAAAAAAAAATATTGAATGTGGTGGATGACTCCTGCAGTTAGAATTCCCTATGCAGTTGTGTACAGAGAAGGATCAAATTCCTCTTTTTCTATTACATTTCTGCCTTTGTTTTTCCATCCTTGTGTCCTTGGTTTTTTGTGTAAGATTTTATTTATGTGTTTGCATATCCAAGCAGAGATGCTAGCATACCCTTGCTTTCTGTTATTTGTCTGTATTCTAGACTTAAAGCTATTTCATGATTAGTTGCTATCATGACATATTTCTCATCTTGAAGTCTCATCTGTTGAGTAGAGATGGTGAGCTTACCACACGGGACTTGCAGAAGATGGTTCAAGCATTGCCACAGTACAGTGAACAAATTGAAAAGCTATCCCTCCATGTAGAGGTTGGTTTCTTTCTTCTGACAGTAAATTGCCTTTTATTTACTAAAACAATTTTCTTATAACTAACATCCCTCTGATCGCCCCTGGAGATGCTATTCCAAATATTCTGTTCTTCTTGGTTTTGAAACTTGAGTAAAATGCGCCTTTGGTTCACATGACCAGCCATTGCTTTCCTCAGGTTGATTGACAAATATGTTATAGTATTTCAACTATATATGTTAGTTACTTGAAACTATTCTCCCCACACACCACCACAACACCCCTCCTCCCCAAACAAACGCCCATTTTTTCTTTTTTTTGAAAATAACTATTCTCCCCCAGTTAGGGTTAGTGCTAATGGTCTAACACAGCCTGAACCTTGTATCCTGTATGTTAATTTTATTTATCCAGCTCAAAATCTATTGATTTTGTTTTAATTGCTCCAACGGTCTAGGGCTTGTGCACTTGCTTATGTTTTGTTTAGATGAAAAGCAAATAAGGACGTAACTTGTTGATTTGAAGTAGGCCCTTGTTGAGCCTTAAAAGCCAATAAATTGTGACACGCTGCAAATTTCTCCTTTCTCCTAATACTGCTTAAAATGTTGTTTGAGATCCATATCAACTATCATTTACTGGCTCTTAGTGTTAAGGAGGGGCCCCATCATCATGATTGGCTTAGGGCTCAATGTAACAAAATGTTCAAACACCTCAGATCCAAGTGCCGATGTGTAGCTGTATTCAATATATGTACCCAAGTCGAAGTAACGCAGTTTGGTCACTATTACAAAAGGTGATTGTTTAAGGTAGCTGGACCAGAACTATAGCAGCAGTTCGGTCAGGCCCTCCTGTGTAAAAAGATCAAAATTTGTTAAATATTCTCTCTTTTTCCTTCTAAACACATAGGTTGAAATCACACACATTAGACGGAAAAGAATATCTAGTATCTACTGGTTGACAGAATCTTCACACGGTCAAGGCTTCATGCAAATTACATTTTTGGATTCAGATTGCTGGAAAAATTAACAGAATTATCAGGGATTTGGGGCTTCGAGACATAGGGCAACTGGAGCAGGACCTAGTTTTTGGAGATGCAGGAACGAAAGATGTAATTAAATTTTTAACTGCAAAAGAGGTGAGAATTTCTAACAAGTCATAATGGAAGTATTACAACATGTCAAATGTACTTATAAGGTGTAACTACCACTTATGCAGGATGTTACTCGCGAAAATAAGTTGCGCTTGTTGATGATTCTTGCAGCCATTTGTCCTGAGAAGTTTGATAGTGAGAAGGGTCTTAATCTAATGAAGGTTGATCTCCTTTCCCTTTATCCTGCTATATACAGTTTCTTGTTCCTTTTTGAAGTCGATCAGTTGTTTAGTTAAATCATGTCTTTCCTGAATTGATGCTGCCAGCAATATCTTGTTATTCATACTGATCCTCTATAGTTTGAATGCCTCTCAGTTAGCAAAATTACCGCAAGATGATATGAATGCAGTGAATAATATGAGATTCCTTCGGGGGTCTCCAGAGTCCAAAAAGAGTTCAACTGGAGCTTTCTCTCTAAAGTTTGACATTCATAAGGTAACATACATGCGGATGAAATACTGCTTATGTTTGATGATTTTTAAGCTTACTTTTGCTTCCATCTCTTTCTTCTCAATTGCCAGAAGAAGCGTGCCGTTAGAAAAGACCGCACTGGTGAAGAAGAAACAACGTGGCAATTATCACGGTTTTACCCTATGATAGAGGTACATCCAAAGTTACAGTCATTTTCAATTTATTATTTCATGCATAATTTCCCTTTTTGTTCTTTTTGCTAGCATCAAATATCACGTGATTAGAACACCTCTGATAGCGTACATTTCTTTTTGCCTAGTTTTCCTTTTACCCCTTTCTGGAGAATGTGGGAAAAAGGATTACCATTCATTTTTTGACAAAATTCAGTTTTTGGCAACAATTGAATATTTTATTCTGATGTCATATTGTCTCTAGTTATAGCAAATTCAATCATCTGTACTGCACATACCATTTCACTAAAGTAGGTTGTTTTCTGTGCATTTCTGGAGGTTACTTTCGTACATGGTCATGGAATTTCATTTGGTACATAAAAAAAATTTACTCAACTTTGATTTTGTTTCAGTAAGTAACCTTTATTAAATGTTTTTAAATTTTAGCCCAATTTTTCACGTGATGATTAAGTGTGTCAAACCCTATAACATATGTTTACTTGTAGAACTATGTTAGACTAATCTTTCTTTGTTATCTTGTTAAAAATCCAGTTAAAACTGTATCAAAATCTAGCAATATTAACTCTATTATTAAAACATATTTAAAGTTGAGTAATTTTAATAACCACACTGAAATAGTGTGAAAATTTAACATCATAGGTTGAACCATGTTTATGGGCATCTGTACATGTTTCCGAATTCCCAATGCCTTATCTGTTGTTCTCCTATCAGTTTCTGTTTGAATCGATGAGATTCAATTTTGGCTTGATACATTTGTTAGTTGCGAAGCAAATGATGTGTGATTTGAACTTTTGAAAAGATTTGTAAGGATGTCATGGATTTCTAATATGGGCTGCTTGATAATTTATTTTTGTCATCTTGTTGTACAAAATTATTTATTCATTTTGCAACTTCTGCCAAGATTATGTTAACGCTTATTTGGATAAATATGAATTCCAAATCATGAGGTATTTGAATTTGATATCATGTAGAAATTTTATGATTTTTCCCTTGAAACACAAATTCAAATCCTCAGCTATAAGTCAAATGGACCGTCCAAAAGAATGAAAACTTGCTGAAATGGTATTCATCTATCAGGAACTTGTTGAAAAACTTAGCAAAGGAGAACTATCCAAGGATGAATATCCATGTATGAATGACCCAAGTGCAACCTTCCATGGAACATCCCATGCCGCATCAATGAATCAACCACCAGCACCTCATTCAATGAGATCAAGACGGACACCAACATGGGCTCGACCTCGGAACTCTAATGATGGATATTCAAGGTTTGTTTTTTCTCCTGGTTGCTGAAAAAACCAATTATATATATATATATATATATATATATATATATATAGCATGTATGGTCTGGTTTCTTGATGGAGCTGAAAATCAATGGCTACAAGTTTGTCTCATACCATTATGCATATCTAAGGGTGATTTCTCTATCCTTGTGTCATGAGATGAATGTTTTCTTTTCTGCTTGACAGTGATTCGATACTGAAACATGCATCTAGCGATTTCAAGAAGATGGGCCGGCGTATTTTTGTATTTATTGTTGGTGGAGCTACCAGATCTGAGGTATGAAGATCTTAATCTCAAGTTCATTTTAATTGTTGTTTTCTGTACTTACAATTTCTTGTCTCTCTGTGTCATGCACAACACAATTATCTCCAGCTAAGGGTATGTCACAAGCTTACAAGTAAGCTACAGAGGGAAGTGGTGCTAGGCTCTTCAAGTCTCGATGATCCTCCACAATTTATTACGGTAACTAGTTTCCTCTTAAGAGTCTTAAATGTTCCTCTTCCATTACCAGCCAAATGCCTGGCCTAATTATAGTGCTGATTTTGAATTGCAGAAACTAAAACTATTGACAGCGCATGAGCTCTCATTGGATGATCTACAGATATAAATGCGGTGGGATAAGGAGCTGAGTACAGGCTTTCAATAGCTTTCTGATCCCATTTGTATTCGTAGATTAGATACTTGAATTCATTGTATACATTTTTTTAGCGTTCAATGTAAAATGTCTGCTGCTTGATATTCGTAGTGGACTGATTCTGCCTGGGTTGTGGTTAAGCATTCTGCTTAACCAGGTTCAGCAGCATTTCATCTGTGGGCTGTGGTTAATAAGCTGGAACTGCTGAGGATTTTACCGCAAGTATAGAAAATCTTAAGTTACTAACCAGTAACTAATAGGAAAACGCCAATTAATCATTCTAATGGAAAGACTACATGGTTACATTAACCATTTTAATATCGCCATCTATACCAAGGTTTTAGACAATCAATTAGATGGCGATGGCATTAAATTCTTGTAACTCGATAATACCTGTCAACAGAAATTGTCACATAAACTGCTAAGTTAATTAAGTTTCCACCATAAATTATCTCGTTGTCCAACTTTCCTAACTAGAAAAATGGAACGCTAGCCCATTCAGTATTCATCTTACGCTTTGCTATTACAAGATGTAAAATGTTTTGACTACGGGGCTCTTTTGTTTTTCCACCAAGCTGAGTTTCTGCTTTTCTCTTCTTAATATCAATTACTAGCCTCTTGACGTAGGTAATGCAGCCATCAACATCAAATTTCCTTTTGCAGCCTGCATAGTTCATATAACGAATTTTACCAAAAACTGGACGCTCTTTCCAACCCTGAAAATGGCAACCGAGAACACCTCAATGATGGCAGTTTGATGCAACAAAAGGTATTGATGACAAACTAAAATGAATTCATTTTTCATATACTTCACCCATTTCAAGAAGCTTTCAATTTCTACATAGTTGTTTAGAAATCATTTATTTGGGGTAAGGGGCAAGTTTTCATTCTACCAATAGCAAGTATAATTTGTAACTCAAGACTCCATAAAAACTTGTACTCAGCTTATAGAACTTGAGTTATCGTTGATCCCAACAATAAAAAACGAAGGGCACAGGGAGGAGCGAGGGGGAGTCCAAGCCTGGTCGTGAACACCACATATTGACCACATGCAACCAACGTATCCACTTGGATCCCTCCCATCGAGTTCGTACTGCATGATAAGTTTCTGATTACACAAACTGGTGAAGCTCCTGTTACAACCTTATTGAAAGCAGAAAGGAATTATGATGAAATTACCTTGTCATTTAAATGAATTGATATTGCAAGGGCTTCTTCAGGTCCTCTTGTCCATACAAGAATCTTTTTTGCCCAATACATACAGCATAAAGTATAAATTTCTTACCGCAGCATTTGGTAATGGATTTTTATCAGTTATCAATCAGGACAGACCACGTTAAAGCATTAACATCTCTAATGCGACTCGTAAGATACATTTTACCCATATAGATGGCAACATCAATTAGTATGGATCCAGAAGGCATTTCTACTAGCTTCCATATGCTTAGACACAACATCAGATGATTGTTGAAGTAATTATAGTTCTAACTTTTAAACAATTTTGGCATTTAGCTCAAGTATGTATTATGCCCATTTGATCTTTCTACCATGGCGATGCTTTTGGACATAATTATTGTCTTATATCCCTTATCTCAACAATGTCTCCAGCTTCCTTTCAGCTTTCAGTGACTTGTAGATAGAACAAATATGGGAAAAAAATACAAGGAATCACAACACACAAAAGAAAAGTAAATCAACCAAGAAGTCACTTACCGCATAAAACCATGCATCTTCCCATAATGAATCATCTCCAGCTGAGAAGCATTCCAAAGCTGAAAGTTGTGATATGACTATTTAGACTCTTAATAAGAGAAGTAAAAAAATCCAAACAAATATAATCCAGTTCACATTCAATATAATTATCCTTCAATAACTCAATAGGAGAGTACAAAAAGAAGGTTGGGAGGAAGGAGAATCCAAGGAAAAATAGCTGAAAATAATGACATAGATTGGTGAATTTTCCTGTACAGCATTATGAACTATCTCAAAATGTACACTTACAGGATCAGCTGTTTGTGCCCTCTCTAATTGCTCCAACCTACAGATTCAATGGCCATTGAAACAACCTTGAAAATCTCATGCAGAAAAATTAAAAAAAAAAAATCAAGCAATATGTTATAAACCAAATCAAATCAATTACTCACGAGTAAATATGTTCTCGTTTGTCAGAAGCATGGTCCAGCAAGGTATTTTGTGCCCACTCCCATGCTCCTTGTAATGAATCATAATGAGGCTGGTAGAAGCAAAAGTTATCCGCAAGTTCTTTACGCACAATCACGAATCGCACAATGAAAAGAGAAGAAATTTGGAATTGACTTCTCTTAGAGGTGATAAATCGGTAACTAAAAGCGAAGCCCCACACTCTCTTAAAAAATTTGACTTGTCCCCATTTAAATCCAATACAATTTTTTGGCTTCTCAATAAAAAATAATAAAAACAACATAAAGTAGCAAAAGGAAGTGTATAAATTATGCCAAAAAAAAAGGTTACTTTTCTTGGCATCCAAATCGAACAGAGTATACATTAGACCCAAAAAAAAAAAAAAAACTAACTTAGATGAATAAATTAACTGACCCGGAATAAGAAAAAGGGAATTTGAAGGGTCTCTTCAATTTTTTTCCTGAAGTTGGCGCAACCCCTTTAACATAAAACCTAATTGCCTCGCTTTGGCTCCCAAAAACTGATCGAACAAATTAAAAGCAACAGGCACAGACACCTTGGCCTTGTTAGCCTGATCAATGGCGTAGATTAATGCCCAGTTGTCTCTTAGCCGTTGATCTCTAACCATCCAGTATACAACAGGACCTGCTTGCTTGGCTTATCCTTCTTTAAGAATCCGGATTCGACCCGGCTGGACAGATCCATCAATTACAGCTGCCATCTTCTTCCCTGCTAAATTCAATATAGCCATCAACAGAATCAATCGTCCAAATAGCTTTCGTTTAGTGAGAGGGGAATGCCGACATTGGTTTGGTGAGGGACAAGCGGGTTAGTGTCTGTTGGTGAGAGAGAGAGGACAAACCATTTGCAAGGAAAAGAGAGGATTTTGGAGGGCCAGCGTCGTTTGATGAGAATGATAGATTATAGAGCCGGAAATACAGTGAGGAGAGAGAATGAAAACAGAAAATCAAAATAGTCACCGAGGGAGGGAGGAGGGTGAAATCTCCAGTAACTTTTGTTCTCAACGTCTTCGGAGACAGCAGAGATGGAATCCTGGCAGGAGACATTTGGTGAGCGAGTGAGGCATGGAATTGCAAGAGCAAGAATCGATCAAAGAGAGAGGAGATAAGATGAAGATTGGTTTCAGACAACTTTTTTTTTTTATTAATTTCCCTCCGCCACGGTGACACATGTCTAATTACTATTGATCGTCGGAGCCATGTCACACTCTTTAGCCTTGTCATCACATATTGTGCCACCAGATCCTTGGCCTTTTTGCAACGTGGACATCTCTTTGCAGCCAACAATTCCTTATCCAAAAATTCCCTCGAGAGTAGGGAAATTCACCTGTTCATGTGGTTATGGCTGTTTTGATTACTTGTGAGAGAGAATTCTCACCAACCTAAGAATGCTAATGGTAGGATGTTGGAACTCAATCTCAATTAATTAATATTTACTTTATTTAAATTTATCTTAAATTTAATTATAATTTATTTTTAATTATTTAATTTTATTTTAAATTTAATTATGATTAATTACTTAAATAATATTGATTTGATTTAATTTTATATATTTTAATTAATAATATCCATAAAAATATTTTTAATTAATAATTCATATTTTAAAATTTTAATAATTTTATAAAATATTTAAATTTTATTTATTTAAAATATAATATACATAAATATTATTATAAAAAATATATATTTTATATTTAATTAATTATTCATATAAACGAATTTAAATAATTAATACTTAATAAATAAAAATTTAATATTAATATTATTTTTCAAATTTAAATTTATTTTAATTATATATTATTTAAATTTATTCTAATAGAATTTAACTGATTGAATACTCCTAAATATCTAATTCGTTGCGATTCCTAACCCTTCCATTAAAATCTATGACCAATTTAATAATAAATTGTATAAAGAAAAAAAAAGATAATACTAGAATATTTTGGCATTTGAACTCACCAAGCAAAATTCAAAAAATGTCGATATCATAATCTTCGGGGTTTCTTGTTGTGTGGACCTTGGGCCTATATTTGTTTGGGCTTGGATGGCGGACTTAACTCAGTTGCTTTCTTGTATATGGGCCCAGTAACTTTTCTGCATGTCAATAGGCTTTGTCCTCAAATTCCAAGTCAAGAAACACATTTTCTAGACTATACCATTTTTTAACCCTTTTCTTTTCCTTTTCATTTTCCTGCACAAATAACAATCATAATGTTGATGACTCAAAGCCTTTTGTTGTCCCATTGCCCTGATTTTGACTTCCCTCCCTCAAATTCAAACACTTTGCAATTGCATGCATGTCTTCAGATAATAATTAAGAGCTTCTTAAAATTACCTCCAACTACATAATCAAAGCAAATCATATGGAGACTACAATGGTATATATATATTTGCCTTAATAATTATATTAGAATATAATCATATGGTTTAGATGTCCAATATTTCCACAAATTTAGCTTCAATAATTTCACTTTTTTATTCCTAAAAAAAAAAATTCACTTTTGCCCCTTTTGATCCAAAAGCTTGCACTCACATGCTCCCTATTATTTCCTTACTTGATTATGATGATAGTGTTAATCAATAATCATTTCCAATTTTTCCCAACTATATACCATATAAGTGTAGGCATAATCTAATGGTAGAAGAATTGACAACTCAAATTTGAGTCTGTCAGGTGAATTATACAATAAACCATCAAATAAACTTGGGATACACATAACCCATCTACTAAATCTTGCTTTGAGAATTCATGCAATAATCAATGTGAATTGAGCTAAAACCTTAGGAAAAAATGGGGTATGCAATAGCCCACTTTGCTCAAATTTGATATAATTGTCATATTGTCAAGAGAGAAGAAAGACTTAGAAATACACAATAGGCTGGTTAGTTATAGTTTTGACTTCCAATTCTATATTATTTTAATCTTAATCTTAATTAAGGAAGAAGATTTTGGTGCCCAAATCACCAGCTTTACATTAATACTCTATATTATAATTAAATCAAAGCATGATCAGAAAGTGGAGGAATGAGGAAAAAGGAATGAAAGACAAAAGTAAAATAAGGGTACTCAACCAAACAATGTTAATTAGACAATTAGGCCCAGAGGACCAATAAAAGCAATTCCATATTAAGTTTCAACATAGCTTATAAACAAATCATAAACCCTATAATGTTCCACTAGCAATTTTCAATTATAACATGATTTGTTTTGAATATGTTTATGGACACCAATCAAACAAGAGGAGTCAGTAAACTTAGTAAATAAAATATTAATTGTTTCTGCAAAATCACCTACTTATTTTTTTTTTCAAAATACTAAAAAATTAGGGAAATTAAGACGGTAGATGGCTGCAATGATTTCTTTCGTTGTTTGTGAAAGCTAAGTCGTAACTGAGACTATATTAATTAATTAATTAATTAATTTTGGGAAAGACAAATAATTAATAGAGAATTGCATGAAAATCAATGATCGCCAATCTTACCCACCTTGTGCTATGAGTGCTCTCGCAGGAGATCCCAGCTGCTCTCCGGTCTACTGGCCGCACGTGCCATCAAGTGGGAATTTCTAAATCTTATGTCCATAAGTGTTTAATGTTAGTGGGATTTTTTTTAATACTTTCAATTTTGTTTGTGTATTAAAATTAATTAAAAATATATTATTTATTTAATAGATTTAAATTTAAATCCTTTTTATTTAATTTTTTTTAAAAAATATGTATAATCATATAAAATAAGTATATTTGTATAGTATTTATTAATGTATATCGTACATTATTAGTATTAAAAAGTGGCCCAAGTCAAATGGGATGACAGCTTTGATACGCAAATCATTATTATATAAGAGTCACCAGTGATGCTAACATTAATAAAAATAAAAAATACGATTTCACATAAAAAAAAAATCATATACATGATTATTATTTGGTTTGTGGTGGCTCCCGCACTAAATAAAAGGCCATGATTATGACACGTTCCACGGTTTACTTAACCCATACAATAACAATAATAATATCATATATGTTATTGATGTTGGTGAATTACTATTTAAAAGCATATGTTAAAAGATTGAAATTTCACTTGTTATTTACTTGTCCTAGTTATAATTTTAATTAGATAATCATGGCTATCCATCATTCCCATGAGAATTAAGCAATCTCTGTGAATTCAAAGGTCTCATAAGGTTGCTTGAATTTTCATTCTCACTACAAATTAAAGCTTCTTTTAACTCATCTAATCACCCTTTTTCTTTGGCCCATCCATTGTCTTTGAAACTCAATATATTTAGTTAATTGCCTTGATTCCAAATCACAAATTATTAAAGGCTAACTAAAGCATCTTTTTCTTTGTCCACATAATACAATTTATTTAGCTTGAGCACTATACTAAAGAAATGATTAAAAATCATTATTTAAAAGAAGACGAGGTTCACAAATTTAAAGTTTTACACCATATCGTATTATGAAGAAGAAATTACTTAAAGGAAAACTACCATACCATTTACGTATGTATAAAATTACGTGCACACAGCCATGCACTTTGGGGTGATGAAAGCTAAGGACCACAGGACACAATAAGTAGGAGATACATAAAGAAAAGCAAGTTAGGGTTTGGTGAAAAAACATAAAGAGAGAAGACTTTTTGGAAGCATTTCTAAGATAAAGCTAATTTAATTTACCCATGAAAATAGAACAGGGTTACCATGTGAAACAACAGTGAATTTGAAGTAGACTGTATCTTTCTTTCTTTCTTTCTTTCCTTAAAGGAAGTTATTTTCTAATGCTAACTTTGTAGGTGAAAAGCCAATGGTCTGACCCCTTTTTGATAAATAAAAAAAGAGAAAAAAAATTATAAAAATAAATGTGGTCCATGAGGATCATCATGTAAAATACCCAACTCTATATATGATGTAGATTTGAGTTATTATGGTACGATTGGGTAATCCAACTAGGTAGTATCACTAGAGAACGTGCGAGTCATTTTAGTATAATTTTGATGTTTCTGACATTTCACCAAAATGTAGAGGCAATCAAATGATAATAATTAAGCAACATCATGACATTTGCCGATCCTCAATGTAATTTTTGCTTTGTCAATATGCTTAACATTCCAATATTCAAAAGAATTTTCTTTTTCTTTTTTTTTTTAAATATTGGCATATTATTTTAAATGTATTCTGTTCAAATGTTGTCATTAGAATTAAAATTAAACAAGGACTTATTTGAAAATAAGGAAAAAAAAATGCAAGAAAAGAGGAAAAGGAGTTTTGCATAATGAGTAGCATGGGAAGATTCTTGTATAAAGAGAGGGTATCGTCCTATAATAATCATTATATTTCCTATCCCTTTTACCCAAAAAATGAGCGGAGCTCATCGGGCATACTAAAATACTAGCCAAAAGCTAAGAGAGGGAGAGAGAGAGAGAGAGAGAGAGAGAGAGGCCTTAGTTGATTAGCAGTCAGCATTGGTATGCCTTGCCGACAAGAATTCCAATCTCTCCACTTAATGAGTCGTTAGAAGTCCCCCAAGTGGTAAAATATTACCATTCTTCATCAATTCCTTCTACTCCCTTCACTCATCAAAAAGTGAGAAAGGCCCACTTGATTTTTCACCTTTCCACTGTTTCTTTGCGGAGTTTGGTGGCTGCAATCAGATACCCATCAAAAAGACTTCAAAGTTGAAATTAAATGTAGCTGAATATGAAATCACATAGTGTATGTATATATATATATATATATATATATATATTATTGAAATTACAATATATAATTTAGTGTAATTTTTAAAAGAATTATTGTTTGTCTCCTAAAATTTTTTAAATTTAAAGTTTTACCTATAAATTTTTGCATATATTTTTAAAAAATTACTATTTGTCTCCTTCAATATTTTTATTTTTGTTTCTCTATAATTTTATTCGTATTTTTTATATTATTTTTTAATATTTTATATTTTTATTTTAATCATATATTCTATCAATGGCCCCTCAATTTTGAATTTCTAGTTCCGGCCCTACTTGCAAGTAGCATCAACTTTAAAAGTTCAGCTGGAGTTTTTTGATGAATTTTGAAGGAGTATGCAGCAAACTTTTAAGACAGAAAGCAAATTGCCTTTGAAGTTTGAGTACTCCAACAATCATGGTAGAGTGGTGAAGATTAATGAGACAGAGACTTTATCTGATATTTCAGAGCAGCCTATTAAATTTATGGAATTGGACTCCAAAGTTATGAATGGACATATCCAGAAAAGCACCTACGGTTAATATGTATAAATTCAGTCTAAAATCATAGTTTAGCAGATTATGTTTATATCCATTGCTCCTGTTAAAACTCAAATGAGAAGTTAGAACAGAGCTATGATCTTAGAACCAAAGGAGAAACCATGAAACCTTTCCCCTTATAATATTGTCATTTACCCAAATCACTTGGGGAAAAAATTTTACAACATTCTTCCTGATCTGTAATATCTCTTAATACAACAATTGCTATCTTTACAAGCAAGAAGATTTTCTTTACCACAAACTCAAAATCTTCAAAAATCTTTCTAGGATGAAAGATGGGCAATTGCTCAAATCAAGGGGCATGCATTACTAGCTAGGCATACAAAAACTGAATCTCCTATCAATTCCCCCTCTTCCTCCCAACTGATTGAAAGTACAAAAAGAAATAAATAGAGAAAAGAATTCAATAAATTCTACAAATTTAAAATTCAAAAGGAGTAAAAAAAAAAATGTCACATTGAGGATGTATCAACAAGAACCTCATTCAGCACATCATCCTCACCATTTGCTAATGCGAGAAGCTCTGCATCCTTGTCTTCATCGCTAGAAAACTCCCGCCTCTCAAGCTTGGAATGAGCTGCAATGAATACCAACTTTTGTGCCTTGTCCATGGTTGCTCTTGAATGCCCATGGGCACACACCCATTTCAACAAAGACCAATTGCATTTGAACCCACATGCAGTTGCATGAAGAAAAATAAGCCTAACTGCAACTTTCCCTAATAATTTAAACTCGGTAAGATAAGTCTCCCACACAAGCCTACTACTTTGCGGATTGGCAATTTTCATCTTTCCCGTAATGGGATTCCTTTCCTTCATTTGGACTGCTCTTGCATACACTGGATCAAGCCCTTCTGTTCTCCATTTCATAATTTCCATTAATGCAATATGAGCCTCCTTCATGGAGACAAGCCTGGTTATGAGCTTGTCTACATCTTTTTCCTGCTCAGGAGTTAAGCATTTGAAAGGAGGAAGGTACTTGCCACTAGCGTCTCTAAGGAGATAAAGTGGATCGAGTACGTATGCAGCAGCCCAAGCAGGATGATAATTCTTCTTAAACCGTCTTTCAATCACTTTCTCCACGGCTCCTTCTGCAATGTGGAACTTTGAACACCAATCCTTCACTTTTACCCTTAGCTGGTCCCAAAGTGGCAGGCATTGCCCAACCAATGGCCTCTCTGTTTCGATCTCCTGAGCCATTTCCTTGATCAACTTAACCAATGAGTGCACCGCCTCTAATTCATTCCAAAAACCCACATCTCTAATAATCTCAGCAACTTCTCTTGCTGTTGGATCCTCCATGGACACTCTCTTATACGATTCATCTAGTAAAACCAATGGCAGTGCTCGAGCTGAGCTCAATACATCCTCTAGCATCGCATACACAGGACCAAAATCCATCTTCTCATACTCGCGCAAGGGCACTCTCAGCAATCCTGCATGCCCGTTCTCCTGCAATTGATACTTACGGAAACTATTTCGAATTTGAGGCTTGTTATTGACAAAATTTGCAAGCTTGAAGCAATTCTCAGTGACAGTCTTGAACAGTGGAAGCTCCTTGCTAAAGTCTTTTATTAAACTAGTAAACCCTTGAAACTGACAAGAAAGATTGACCATCCAGTGATTCTGATTCTCTAAATTTCTCAATGCCTTAGCCTTAAACCTGTCTGCAACTATCCCGACACACTGCTGCACTGCATTCCCACAAATTCCTGATATGGTCTCCCATAAAATCTCTTCTGCGTACCTAGAAGGCACTGAACCAGTAACAAACACAGCCCTCCGATACAAACTAGTTCCATTAGGCAAATTCACTGTCAAATTCACCAAATTCATGCCACTAAAACCGCTGAAACTCTTGACTTTCCAGCCATCAGATGCAATTTGAAAAAACATAGCATCTCTAATCCTTGCCTCAGACTCAACCTTAGCGTCCTCAAACTTAACATCTAGTCTACCACCGCAAAACTCTCTTCTAGAAACCGCAGGTAAGCCGACTTGATTCAAGAATGCCCGAAATTTAGGGTGTTCGAGAGCCGAAAACGAGACAGACCCACAAGACTCATAGACCCAATCAGCTAAATAATCAAGGGCGCAGTCAATCTGGGCCTTGCTCAAAGCCAGACCTGGAGAAGTTTTAGGACTTTTCAACTTCTTTACACTGTCTTCCAACATGGCTAAAGCACCCAAATCCTCCTTACCACCAGAAAGCATCAAATGCGGTTGCTGAGGCAACACTGCTAGCTCCCCTGAAAATCTTGATGGATCCACGATGGCAAGAGGACTTACTTGGTACGGAGTGACGGAAGCAACAGTAGCCACAGCCGTCATGGGATACGACGAAGCAGACATCCCCCTAGAACTTGCACCAGCAGAACGTTTTCGGTTATTGTGTACCACAGAAGCAGCAGTAGCCAAAACAGCAGTGCCGCTACCACTTGACGGCGAAGCTACGGCTGTGTTCGAAGACGGGGAGATAGACGAAATGGGTTTGGGAAGCGAGTTAAAATTCGGGCACGTCCCTCGTTTCAGATGCTCAGAGGCAGTACGAGAGGGATTGGAGGCGGAGAAAACGGCGTCACATAAGGAACACCGGAGCTTGACCGCTTTAGGAAGGCCGGTCTCGGTGTTGTGGACCAGCATGGGCTCCAAGTGCTCCCAATACCATGCGCCTTTGCCCTTTATCGCTTTGGTTCTAACCATGACGAGACCTTCATAGCGTTTGTGTACGGCCTTGACGGTGAGCTCGTCTGCGGAGGCTGCAGAGTCCACCGCGGGTGTAGTGGGAGTTGCCATTATTCTTGAATGAAGAAAACAAGAGAAAAATAAATAAAAACTCGTGCTGGTTTCAGAGAATTGTGGATTCTCGAAGGGTTTTTACCCAGCGTGGTTTATTGACCGGCGGCGTTTCTTTTGCATTCAGCTGGGAAAGGTCGCTGGCAGCGGTTGTCGGATTTCAACTTTCCGAAAAGTGACCATGGCGGCCTCCGAAGATCTAGCCGATTATTTATTAACAATTAATTACATTTCCCAGTTTGTTTCACCGATCCACGAACTTACCTCGCCTGGGCGTCACTTTTCTTTTCATTCACTAGTTGAGTACTTCCTCTTGTCAGATAGACGCTTTTCAAATGGTGAGCTTCGCTTCCGCAGGGTCTCGGTTGATTTCCTTTCCTTTAGCTACTCAGATGTTTCAGTTTGCTAAATTTTAAAAAGTCCAAAGAGCGCAGACTAGCTATGTCCATGGATCACTGGCAGTAACTATCCATTGAGCTAGGAACTACTTAGTCTCGGAACTGTTTGCCAGTCATAACGATGTGTGGGAACTCTTATGGCTCATCCATGAGCTGGGCGGTTTCATTCACCTGGCCGGCACTATCGTCATTGATATAGTTGATACGGTTGAAGAGATTTCTCACGATGTAGCAGGTCTTGATCGAGGGAGGCTGCAAGACTCTTCTGTCTGTTAATAGGTAAGTCCTCGCAGGAAAGATCGATGTTCACTAGAGATTGTAATCCGTGGCCTGGTCTTGACTCTTCTGTGTGGTATTCATTCTCGCTCGACTCTGGGAATTGAAGTTGTTTGAATGGGGATGTGGGATTGGTTGTAGTGATGGGGCTGTGAAGAAATTTCAAAGAGAAAAAGAAAGAGGGAAGAAGAGAGTTGAAAGAGAGAAATAAGAGGGAGACATCAGACGTGAAAGAGAGTAGCTCAAGCTCCTTCAAAAGGTTCTTGTTTTGCCTTCCCTTTCATGTTTTTTTGCTTTTCCTTTTATTTCTTATTTTCTATCATTTCTTTCATGTTGTTGGGGTCATTAGTGAAGGGACCCTCTTGACGTCTTGTCTGTTTCTTCCTTTTTATTTATTTATTTTAATTTAATATTTAATTTTTAAGGGATTTTGTTTTTCCTGTAGTATATTTTTGGAGTTTTCATTTGTGACTTAATGTCCATGTGTGTTTCTGTTTGAGAATATGGACGTAAAAGGGCAACCTAGGAATTTACTGAAATTCCACCAGTTGCTGAGCAGTTTTGACCAAGACAAAGTACCCATTTGGTTTTTTTTTGGCGAATGCCAATATGCAAACGAAGAGGTTGGAATTTTCCGTTTTTTTTATTCATTATTATTACAACAATTTTTTTTTTAATTTTTTTCAAAAATGGACTCTAAAGAGTGTGTAGGTGACTTAGATTAGGGCAAATATGGAGGAGGATGGTGGCGGTGAGGTATTTTGGTACACTTTGCCTTTGTTTTTATATTGTTGACTTGGTTGATAAGCAGCTTTCGCTACATTTTTAACCTGAATTATTACTTCGACATTTGACGCCACTTCCTTGGTTTGGAATTTTTTTTTTTTTAATACCAACTGATTAACTCTGCACTATACATTCAATGAGTGCTTATTATGCTCTTTTAAATAGTCTTTTTTTTTTTTTAGTAAAATAGTCAATTTAATGTAATTTTTTCTACTTTATGGTTTCACACTTCATCATGGATAGCAATTATATAATCGAGATAAGAGTTGAAAATCATGTAGTATGCTAAACTAATTAATGCTGAGATTAGCATACTAAAATGGTGACAAGTTGGACAACATCATTTCTTAGATGATTTTCTCTTTTTATAAAATTGTAAACTATTTATTCTCAAACGATTTCTTAATTTTATGTTAGATAATGAGTTATGTAATTTATCATCCTAAATTTCACTAAATTAATTAAATAAGCAAAATAATTGAATTATATTGATCTCATAATAATATTTTTTTAAAAGTAAAGAATTGAGGAGGTAGAGCTCGAGCAAAAATCTATTAAGTGACAGGATCAAGCTAAGTTAAGTATCTCTTAATAATTAAATATAATTTTGATATTCATTTATAATTAAAATTTTAGTAATATATCAAATCTTGATCTAGTACATTTTTATGTGCATATGGAATAATGCACTGAATCACTATTAACATCTGCATTTCTTCTCTTGAAAAAGAGAGATTCAGAGTTGTGATATGATGTGATACCATAGCTTATTATGCATTAAGAACAAAAGAGAACTATAAGGCCTTGTCTAGACCGATTGATATATAGGATAATAGCAATTCTTCTTTTAACTTCAATTTTTGAATTTTTAGAATATTTATAATTGTAAAGGAGAAAATAAGAAAAAGAAGAACTTTAAGATGTAATATGGTCAGATCCTTTGTTACCCTTCTCAGTAAATAGACGAAAGTAAGAAAAAAAAAAGGATTCTTAATTTATCAACCAAATGGAGATGGTAATTAAAGTATTAAATGAGATTAGTGATCAATAATGTCACAACTGTCATCCATCTTCCAAATGCATAGCATAGCAGAGCATATTTAAAATCCATGAAGCCAAGAGGAAATCAATGAATCATGGGGACATACTCTTAAATGGTATATTAGACTAATATCAGGTATAACAGATCCTTTAATTTTAAAATTTTTAATTTATAGAGAAGTTATGTTGCTTGCTAAGAATAAGGATTTTCAATCAGTTCTTCTTGAAGGAGATTTTTAGTCATATCCATGGGAAAGGGAAGATCCAATCATTGTGATCTTATGGGTATTTTTAATGATATATCTGTTTTAGCTCATAATCTTAATATATATGAATTTCATTTTGTGCATAGGGAATATAACAGGGCAGCTCATTTCATTGCTCAAACCATGCTTTACAATTACAGGAAGCCCTTTACTTGTAATTCTTTAGAACAATTTAACTATGTAATGTTTTTTGCCTGTTTAAGCTCTAATAAATTGACATTCTTAAAAAAAAAAAAAAATCAATAGCTTCCGGCTCTAATTAGCTGTATAATGACATACAAATTTGAATAGTAAAAGGGTCATCGGAGCCTGTAAACTAAGTACAAATTAGGCTCATTGGTAAGTGACTTGTTACCTAAAATTCTGTATGTATGCTTATAAGAAGGAAATTTTCAGTATTAGGCCATATGGATTGGTCTCCACCACCTTAGTGTAAATCACTATGCAGAGAATAGAAGAACTTAAAAATCTAGGAATCAAGATGGATTTCAAATTTCAAGACAAAGAAAATGTGTTAGGGTTGTCATTTTCAAAGCTTTAAGTGCTTGCTAGGAATTTGGCTTTTCCTTCCAAAAAATTTCCTAGCAGGGTCTTTGTCCCTTCTTGTTCTGTGTCTTTCCAACTGAGGTAACATAATAGATTATAGATGTAAAAAATTTTGAATTGGCTCCTCTTTCTTCATACTATATATGCCGATTTTAGGACCTATATATTTAAGTAATTAATTAAAAATTCATAATAAAGTAATGCCTTACATATTAATGAAGCAACATGCTTTATTTTGCTATTTGGAATAAGAATGTGTATCATTTATTTGAATTTTTCTCATGTAAATTTAATTTATTATAAATATAAGGAATAAAATATATGATAAAATATATTTATTAAATATATAAATATTATATATTCATATCTTAAATTTATAATAGATCAAAATCTTACCGAGAGTTTGATTCTAACTCAGCAAATGAATGCTGATGGTATGCTTAACATATGCAAATCAGATGAAAAGTAGTGTTTTCATTGACAGACAGGTGACTAACGCATAAGAATTTACTCTTGAAAAATGAATAACAGTTAGAAACGACTATTAATACTCCCATAGGTGGAGGAGCAAGAGGAAGAATCTAAGTAAAAATTTCTCATAAGTTAACAAAAATTTGCATATTAATAGAGAAAACCTTCTTTTATCAGAAAAAGCATCTTAACAACTCTAGGTTTCCATTTCCCCACCCAAATAATCAAGCACCAACTCCATATAAATTAGAGTAGGCTTATACGCACGCCTTCGCCACAATGCGGGAATTAATTGTGGCATTTTTGTTTGGCTTGTGAATTGTCTGAATAACTAAATATGTGGGATTTTTTTTTTAAAAAAAATATAATAAATTAAACCGAATAAATTCAAAAATACACATGTACATTTGGCATAAAAGAAATCATTCAACGATGTAGTTGGTGTGAGATTTGACATCAAGTGTAGTGAGGTGTCACGAATGTTACAATGCAAGTAATGTCCCCATGATGAATATTCTCCTGTGAACTAAATAATTAAAAAAATTAAAATGAAAGAAAATATAAAAGAAAAAGAAAAAGTGTGTTTGGCAGGGAGACAGGAGGCCATTCAAAAAAAAAAGCATGGAAACAGGAGCTTGCAAATGAAGCTGAATTTGGGACCCATGATTGCCAAAGGGATTGTAGATTGACAAGATGATATACCCCAAGTGATGCCCAGAAAAAGAAGCCAATTGTGAATGAGAAATAATGAGAAATTTAATCAGCATTATTTTTTATTTTTATAAAAGGTCTTTTATAAAAAAAAGAAAAAGAGGTTAATACTTAATATACATTGAGAGATGAGATGGAACTTGTATTTGCAAATAGAACAGTTGGCGAGGGGAAGCACATGACTGTTGGACCCACAATGGATGAACATGGAAGAGTTGAATCTTCATCCACTTGTAGATCACTTAAATTTAACTTAATTGGACAATAATTGTAGCCATTTCAATCTTTGTTTCTTTCTGATTGTCTGTTGCTTTGATCATCTCCTAATTTATTCAATACCTTTTTTTGCTTTATGAAATCACCTGCCCATCCAAAAAACAAATACGTGGGCCTCCCCACCGTCCACAATCCACATAACATAACTTAATTCGGGTCCTAGTTTCCTTGCAATATATTTTCAGGAGCTCTTTTTCTTTTTCTCTCTCTATTAGGAGATTGAGAATTTGTCATTTTCTCTCTCTATTTGGAGATTGAGAATTTGTCATGGTAAAATTTTAACACTAATTACTTTATTATGAAGTCAAGGACAAGAAATTGTACAAATATGTTGTCTTTAAAGGATTGCTAAGGTCTCTTATTATTATTATTATTATTATCCCACATTAGTTTGAAATAAAATAATATGTTCCTTATAAAATTTTGTTGCATTTTTTCTTTTTAACTAGCTTTTCGAGTGAATTAAGTTCTACTTATTTTCTTAAGACTCTTTCATAATAGGTGCAAGTGGGATTTTCTACTGACTACAGTCGATGATCATGGATTTCCAAAATGGTTGGATGCAGCGAGATTTAGGTTTGGACTAACATTAACGTCTTCTACAGGTCTGGACGCTCAAGTAGAACAAGGTTTACTATCCTAGCATTTTGACTTGTTGTTTTTTAGGCCTGAAAGCAGAGAAGTTTTGTGGTTTGGGTTCATAACACTTTCAAAACTTTGTTCAGTCCCATTCCATGTGACAGGCATAACAAAACACAGATAATTGTAAACTGGATGTAGTGAGTGCAGGAAAGAACTTCACCTGGCTTGAGTTTTGTGTTACAGGTTCCAAATCGAAATGGCTAGCTGGCTAGCACTACTATTCTTTAAAATGGCGGATCAATCAAGATTTATATATTAAAGTTGGCGAGAATGGAACTACAAAATTAATACGTGCTTTAATGACTCGTGTAGACCATTCCTTCAGCTAAAGAGGCCATTTATGACTGGGAAGAAAAAAAAATGATGAGGAGGTGCCACCATCGGAGCCACTGTCATTGTTCAAGGGTCTAATTACAAGAGCAAGGACAAGAGAGTTGTAAAGCTTGGTTAGTGGGCTTTGGAGGCGGTAAGAGGATCAGATTGGGCTTGGGCCTTTGGAGGACAAATGGATCAGCTTCATACAATTGGACCTTAGAGCCTAGCCTCTAGAATATTCTATTTTTATTTCTTTATGCCATATGGCAGATTAGTTATTTATAACTAATATAAATACTTGTCTTTTACATCAAATAGGGATAGCTAAGATCAAACATTGAGAGAGTATTGATTTTCGGCCATCGCTGTCAATTATGAGAGCTTTATAATTTCTTCCTTGTTTCTTGAATAGAACTTGGACTTAAGTAAATTGACCACTTGCTTATTTTATCTTTATAATCAAGGTCCTCTAGCCTAGCTATTATTGTGTCTTAATTGGTTATCAATTCTGCCTTGTTTGTTGTTAAAATATCTAATTCCATTTTTAGATATTATGTCTCTAATATGCATATTGGGGCTGTTCATCATTTAGTATCAGAGCAATTGGGCATCAAACAAAGTATTTATCCTTAGATCTACTCTTTTAATTTCCGCCTAGAATCCTTCATTCACGTTTTGTTTGTTTTTCATCACAATAGCATTCGGCTAAAGTGATTTTTCTAAGGTTTATTGTAGTAGCTTCAAACCTGTCTGAATTTTTCATGTGTTTAGCTGAATATTTCTTATTTCCTTAGTGATTTTTCATTTAAATTTGACATTAATACATCATAGGCAAACACTCTATATTGGGTTTTAGATTTGATTTTTGCTTGAAATTAAGTTTTTGTTGTGTTTGTCTTAGGGTTGCAATCATTTAAGCTAATCTGTTTGTTCTTGCTATCTTTTATCTCTTTAATTTGAATATCAAGCATTAGAAAATTATTGATGATGCATCTAATGATTGGGAATTGATGTTGGATGTTAGATTGAATTAAAATCTGAGTTTGAATAAAAATAAGTGCTGTTTGATTGTATTCGATTCGTGATTATTGCTGTTTGGCGGGAATTGGAAAATTGTGATAAGTTACTTACTTTGATTTCTAAGATTACACTTAGCTGCTGATCTTGAAATTTAATCTGTGATATTTTGAGGCATTTGGAACGTCACATATCAATTTTGGAGAGTAGATGATACTGTTTGGATGTTGAATCAAATTTTACTCACAAACCGGGCCAATTTTTGGTTCACATAGTAAACCCACCCAGAAAAATCTGAAAATTTTTTCACTATTTAGATACCATCTCAATAGCCTTTAGATAAAATTTCAACTCGAAATTACATCATTTGGGTTAGAAACAAAATTTTTGACACAAACCTGTCATTTTCTGGTTTACATGGTAAACCACTCAGAAAAATTTGAAAATTTTTCCATTATTTAGACACCATCTCAGTAGCCTTTAGATAAAATTTTAGCCCAAAATTCCATCATTTGGGTTGAAAACAAAATTTTTGACGCAAATTGGATATTTTCTGGTTTACATAGCAAATCCATCCAGAAAATTTTGAAATTTTACCAGAAATTAGTCAGTTTTGAGATAGGTTTGTCCACAAAATTTCAGGATAAAACTCATTCATTTGGTTGGTAAACTGAATTATTGCATCTTGTGGTGAAATTATGCTATTGTTGGAAGTTGTATGACTTGCCTATGATTTCTGGGATTTTGGCTTGATATTTGATCCTTAGGTTGTTAGTTTTTTTTAGTCTACAAAATCTTTTCACTTATATTAATTGCTTTAATATTGGAGTCTTCTTTTCTTTGATTCTGTGTCTCATTGCATATTTTTATTTACGTCTTATTTCGTCTCGTTCTTGAATATTTTGATAAAGTTTGTGAGTGTTTTGTTTGTTTTGTATTCGGGATTCTTAAAAGAAGCAAAAGAAAGAATTTGAGTGGTAAAAGGCAAGAGTGGTGAGTGCATAAGAGGGTAAAAGCCTAATTGTGTGCTAAACACTTGAGAGGGTGAACCATTTATTTTTTAACCTTGTTTTCTTTACAGCAAAATGGAATAAAACACAAGTAGTAGTAGAAGAGTTGAGAGGAGGAATTTTGAAGATGAAAGGGTTTATAAGGAGGCTATGGCATAACAATTTGAGAGACTTTCTCCTCAAACAGCTACTCATAATGAAGAATTGCAAACTATGAGAAGAGACTTGAATGAGTTGAAGGGTTTGAGAGCTGATGTGAATAGAATGAATTCATATGATGGGTAATGAGAGGGAGAATAAAAATAGGAGGGAGGAAGTAGGTGTTGTGACTTATCCGCAAGTAATAAAGTGATGAATCATTGATTACTAAACTATGAATGAAGCGATTATTTGGGCTAATGATTAATGAATAAATGGTAAATGTAAATGAGCAAGGTAAATTGATTAATCTAATTGAAATGGGTAAAGAGCAAACAAATAAATTCTAATTAATTAAACTAAAATTAACAATGGGTAATTTAAGCAAAAGTCTAATTATGGTAAAAGTGATTCGAGTTGGGGTTTATGCATAAATTAATTGGGATTTGTCTCCAATTTTTAGGGAAAAATAGAGTTTGAAGGAAATTGATTCTAAATTCCTTTGATATCTTTTCAAGCAAATCAAAGTGTATTCTAAAATAACCAAACCTACTTATGTATTTGATTACTTTAAAACCCATTAAGTTTTGTAACCAATAATTAATTCCTCTTAAAGTCCTAGTTTATTTCTAAATCTAGGTGATTTTAAGTTCCAATCCTTGATTAACTATCAATGACCTTCACCTTTCGGTCCTTCAATCAAAGATTAACACAATACCCAATGGGTACCAACATTAGGCAAGTAAATCAAGCACACAAGGAAGGAATCAAAACTCATATTCATATAAAATAAGGAAATACCCAATCCAAATCCACAAATTAATCTAAAACATATTTCCCAACTCAAATCTAAAGAAATTACTCACTCATGATGGTATTTACAAGAAATATAGATGGAAGAATAAAGAAAAACATGATAAATGGAAGAACCAAGGTCAGCTCAAATCCTCCTCCAAGAGAAAATGGCGCCTCCTCTACCTTTCTATTAAATTTTCTTTCCTTTTGTTTTCTCCTTCTTCCTCTCGTGGCAAAAATAAGGAAATGATGAATTTATATGGTCCCTAAAAGTTACCCTAAAAGTAAATAAAAGACAAGGAGTGGATAGAAAATGAGGTGTAAAATTATCACTATTCACTTATAGTAAAATGGACTTTCAAGGTCTCAAGCAAATTTGCTCTTTCAAGGCTTGATTTCTTCAACTTTCCTCCATGCTTAAAGAATCCCAAATTTCTTCAAATCACTTCCTAATGCACTCATTGATCCTCGATTTGCCACAAAATCCTATCAAAAACAACAAAATTACAAAAATCAAATATAAAGTATCTAAAATTAGCAAATAAACTAAAATAAAGCTAAAAACATAAAATATACTAAAATATAAGGGCAAAATGGATGCAAAACTACCCTAAAATGCCTATATGAAATGAGTGTAACAGTAGATGTGCATGTGGGATATGGAGGTAGAGTTTTAAGGGGAATTCGGGTAGAACCTAGGATGGAGGAGCAAGAAGAGTTGAATTGGTATGATAATGAGTTTGAGGAAGTATTTGAGTATGGAAACCATCACTTTGATGGTAAGAGGTTTCGGCCACCAAGGGGGAGAGGTATTAGAGGTAGGAGAGGAGGAAGACAACTTAGATTTAATGACTATGGTGAGAGAGAGATGCACCATGAGAGGGTTGATGCCAATGTGGAAAGCATAAAGATGAAAAAACCTCATTTTCATGGCAAGGAGGATGGCGAAGCCTATATTGAATGGGAGAGGCAGAGTGAGATGATTTTTTAGTGCCACAATTATAGTGGAGAGAAGAAAGTTAAGTTGGCAGCAGTTGAGTTCAAGAATTATGCATTGGTTTGATGGGATCAATTACTTGCAAGGAGGAGAAGACATGGCTTGAGGGGTGTTACTACTTGGGCCAAAATGAAGGAGATCTTAAGGGAAAGGTTTGTGTCGCCACACTATGGAAGAGAGATAAAGTTGAGATTGCAGCAATTTACCCAAAGAAGTAGGAGTGTGGAGGAGTATTACAAAGCCATGCAAATTACCATGATTAAGGCTGAAGTAGAAGAGGATGAAGAGGCCACCATGGTTCGGTTCTTGAATGGGTTGAATCCCGATATTGCTTACATGGCTGACTTGTAAAATTGTAGAATGATAGAGCAAATGATGCAAGTAGCCATCAAAATAGAAGAGGAGATGAAGAGGAAGCGGGCTGCCAAAAGTAAATGGAACACTCAATCATCATACAATTCGACTTCCAATGCACCATGGAAATCGAATTGGAGTAAAACACCTGAAGTGGAAAAAGATGTGCCAAAAGTGAAGAAGGAGGAGTGGAAAGGAAAAGGGAAAATGGAAGGAACAGTAGCATAGAAAAATAAGAAGGTGGAAAATAGAGCAAGGGATGGAAAGTGCTTCAAGTGTTTGGGAAGGGGGCATTATTCCAATGAGTGTCCAAACAGGAGAGTGAAGTTTATTAGAGAAGATGGAGAATGGGAGAGTGGTGAAGAAAAGGCTGAAGATAGTGCTAGTGATGATGAGTATCTTGATGAGGGAGAGCAAGCTCCCATGGATGGTAATGTCTTTGTCACTATGCATACCTTGAGTGCATAAGTCAGTTTGGGTGATGGAGATGAGGTGCAAAGGGATAATATTTTCCATACTAGATGTTTAGTGAATGAGAAACTATATAGTGTGATTATGGATAGTAGTGGTTGCTGCAATGTTGCTAGTAGCTTATTGGTTGAGAAATTGGGGTTGCCTACCACTTTGCATCCAAAGCCATATGGTCTCCAATGACTTAATGATTGTGGGAAATTGAGAGTTACTAAACAGGTTGTAGTGCCTTTTAGCATTGAGAAGTACCATGATGAGGTAGTTTGTAATGTGGTGCCTATGGTAACTGCCCATTTATTGTTAGGCCGTCCATGGCAATTGGATAGAAGTGTGGTTCATGATGGGAAAAAGAACAAGTATACAGTTTTGAAAGATGGCCAAACCTATACCTTGCTTCCTATGTCACCATCTCAAGTGCATGAAGACCAAGTGAGGATCTTACAATCAGTTGAGGAAAATAAAGATTAGAGAGAAAATTTAAGAGAGGCCGAGCTTGATGAGACGAAAAAAGAGAGGAGAGTGAGAGCAAAAGAAGTAAAAGAAAAAGAAAAGATTGAGGGCTAAGGGCAAAAGGAGAGTAGAGAGAAGAAAATGAGTTTGTATGTGAGAGGAAAAGAAGTGAGGGGGAGACCTCTTTGTGTGCTTATGTACTGGGAGGTGAATTTATGTTTATCTGATATTGACCAAAACTTGCCTAGTGGTGCTATTTCTTTATTGCAGGAATTTGAGGATGTGTTTCCAGATTATCTTCCTTTAGGTTTGCCACCAATTCGGGAGATAGAACACCAAATTGACCTCATTTCGGGTGCTTCAATACCAAACAGACCAGCATATGGCCATAATTCTGAGGAGACAAAAGAACTACAAAGGCAAGTGGAGAAACTTTTGGCAAAGGGCTTTGTGAGTGAAAGTATGAGTCCATGTGCGGTTCCAGTGCTGTGACACCCCTTACCCATCTACAGTGTAGCCGAGCAAGTTATGCCACTCAGTGTGCTGGAGCACCAATTCATATTTTAATTACAATTTATCCCTTTTTATTCATTTATTTACAATTTTTGATAAATCCAAATTTTTCTGCAAAATTTATAGAAAATATTACAGAGTGCCAGCTGTAAATTGGAAAAACAGTTCTTCTGAACCTGTTTAAAAACACTTCCAATATAATTTTTCAAATCCCAACTCCATTATACACATTTCAAATCAATATCAAAATCTCAATACTATTCTCAAAATATTTCTGTTTATATCACCACTTGAAGCATATTCAGAAATATTTTTTAACATTTCATTTATCAACATACATTATACAGAAAATTTCAATAACATGAAATTTTATATAATTACATTATTACATAATTACAAGAGTTGATAGTTACAATCCCCAAACTAATACATAATACAAAATGCTACCCAAAATCCTAATGTCCTACCATATGCAGTGCAGATGTGAGGTGACTCTGGACCCCGGATGCAGCTCTGAAGGCTCACCCTGTTTGATGTCTGCTGGGCTCCCCAGCTAGGTCTCCAGTACCTGCGCGTGGCAAAAGCGACGCGCTAAGCAATTCTGCTTAGTGGTGACAATATAAAATAAAATAAAATATAATAAAAATAAATATACATAATGTATGTTACATTTTTTTTAGTAGACTTAATTTCTGATATTATTTGCAGTATTGTTCAATTAAAATTTGGTAAGGTTTATTATCATTGCCCGAGTAACCTATATTAGTCGACTGGACTGGATAAATGGGTAAACTGGCACTGGGTACTAAGTACCTCGGACCATCACACCATCGGTCACATTGTGTCTCCCGATGTGCAACAGAACAACTAATAAGCTGTAATAATTATCAGGGTTAAAACCCAAGTATATCAACTCAATAACATAGCCAAAGGCTATTATGTCACAGAATGGCATGGGAACCCATGAAACACAGAATGGCATGAAGCCATATGCAGTACTGTTAACAGAACCCTATTGGCATGCCAACCTATCCAAACCAATCACATTAGGCCTACTAGGGCATTTAACACTTTTAATTTATGTAATTCTTTGAAATTGAAATTTTATGGTTACTATTCATTTCATTGGTCAACCAAAATGTTGATTTTTGCATTGACAATAGATATATTGGTTTAAATATCATCAACATACCACATTTTGCATTTTAAACTTGTTGGTATTGGTTGGCAATACTATTTCTAAGCTTAATGTTAATTGTACAGAATTTTCAATTTTCATACTTTGTCTTTACTGTTCCATTAGTTATTTTTGCAGTGGGAATTTGGCAAACTGATCAACATGAAAGTTGTTCCTTATTTTGTCTAGTTATATTTCCTTTTTTAAATCACTTCATTTGGAGTTTTGTAGCTCAAGTTATGGCCTAAAAACCACAACTGGCCGGATTGAAAGTTTTTCCAGAATTTTTGGACTGACCAAATCTACAGTGTTAGAAACAGTGACTGCAACTCACCCTTTTGAATATGTTCTGGTCATAATTTGGGTTAGGTTTCTTCATGAAAGTTGTTAATCTATATCTCAACTTATTGCTGGTAAAATTTCAGGTCAATTAGACCTTTCTACACTGAGTTATAGCCAAATGACCAAACACTGTTCATTTGGTTATTTTGCCCAGGCAGACTGTAGGTCACCCGGATTAGGGAAAACTTTTAGTCAACTTGGTTTAGTTTTCTGGGCATAGTTTCTTCACCAAAGTTGTGCCATTATATGTCTAGTTTCATGTCCAATTGGCCTTGCACCAATTAGACCTCTATAATCCAAGTTATTGCTGCCTAAACCTGCTGGACTCATGTCTAATTCTGAAGGTCACCAAGGACAGCCACACCAAACCCAAATCCCACTACTCAACACACTTCATTTTTTATTTAAATAGAACCAAATGGTCACTAATTGACCATTAAAACCTATTTTCATCATCACATGGTCAAAGTCCCATTTTTCCACTTCAAACCCTAACTCAACATTTCAAACCATGCATTAGCATTGCATTTCATCAATCCACATAAAAGAGACATATTGTGGGCAGCCACACTAGCATTTTAGCTCACAAAAATCATCACCATATTACCCTAACCAAGGCTGCCAAAATTTAGGGTTTACATATAAATGGTATTCAACAATTTTTCTTTGTAATTTACACTCATTCAAAGTCCTTAACATGAATTTAAAGTAAAATTCATGGTTAGGTCACTAACCTCTATGGAGTGAGATTTTTTTACTTGCTAAAGCTCTTGTTTTCCTCTTCTTTTTGCTCCCAAAAGAATCACCAAGGTGTAAGAACACTTTTTTGTGTTGCTAGGTTAGGGTTTTGTTGGGTAGAAGTGAGTGAAAATCAAGCTTTGAAAGCTTGAAAATGGTTTGGATATAGAGGAGGTTCACGGCAAGGAAGATGAAGAGAAGAGAAATATGATTTTTTTTTCATTTTTCTAGCCCATTTATCTCTTTTAAATAAGTTTATGCCATGTGTCCACATTGGATTGGTTGGGAAAACTTTAATGACATCACTATGATGTCATAATGCCATTTTCTTTTATTTTCTCTTCATTTCTTGTCTAATTAATTTCAATTAAATTTTTAACAACATTTAATTATATTTTATTTTATATAAATTATTTATTTAACTGGACAAGTTGGCCAAAAATAATCTCTGAAGACGAAATGACTAAAAGGCCCTCCGTTTGGCTTAACGAGCCAAAATTGTCTGTACCGATTGAAAAATTTTTCTAAGCATTTCCTTGGCATTCTAATGCCATAAACCTCAATAACCCTTCTCTGGAGTCCCAATAATTATTTTATAATTTTCCCCTGGGTCTAGGGCTCCTAGTTGCGAGAACCATAACTTCTCACTTGGTTACCCATTACTAGGGCACCGGCTCATTTAACTTAGTTGTATTTTATTTCTAAAATTTTTTTCTAAATTTTTCTTATTAATATTTGAGTTAATTATGGTTCCTCACTTTAGTTTAAATATTTTTTCGGACATTCTAACTGTCCGGACCGACATTGATCACCGGAACAGTAGACTGTACGGAGTTGCAACAAGGAGGGTGTTACAAGTGCTCCTTGTACCAAAGAAAGATGGGACATTCAAAATGCGTGTAGATTACCGTGCTATCAACAAAATCACAATAAAGTATCGACATCTCATTCCTCGATTGGATGATATGCTTGATGAGTTGTTTGGTGCATGTGTGTTTACAAAGATTGACTTCAAAAGCGGTTACCATCAGATTAGAATGAAAGAGGGGAATGAATAGAAAATCACATTCAAGACAAAATATGGGTTGTATGAGTGGATGGTTATGCCATTTGGGTTAACCAATGGACCTAGTACTTTTATGAGGTTAATGAACCATGTGCTTAGACAATTCATTGGCAGATTTGTCGTAGTTTATTTTGATGACATCTTGATCTATAGCAAAAACATGGATGAGCATTTGCATCATTTGAGATATGTGTTTGATGTATTGAGATCTGAAAAACTGTATGCTAATATGAAGAAGTGTTCTTTTTGCTTAGATAGAGTTGTCTTTCTTGGTTATGTTATGAGTAGCAAAGGTGTGGAAGTAGATGAGCAAAAGGTCATAGCCATTAGGGATTGGCCAACTCCTAAAAATGCATCTGAGGTTAGGAGTTTTCATGGATTGGCTAGTTTCTATAGGAGATTTGTGCCTAATTTTAGTACTATTACTGCTCCTTTGAATGAACTTATGAAAAAGGATGTTGTGTTTGAATGGAAAAAGAAGTATGAAAATGCATTTGCTGAACTGAAAGAAAAATTATGCACTGCACCATTGTTGAGCTTACCTGATTTTGATAAAATGTTTGAAATTGAATGTAATGCTAGTGGTGTAAGTATATGTGCGATTTTGATGCAAGAGAAACGCCCTATTGCATATTTTAGTGAGAAATTGAATGGTGCTGTCTTGAATTACTCTACTTATGACAAAGAATTGTGTGCACTTGTTAGGGCCTTGGAAACTTGGCAACATTATTTGTGGCCTAAAGAGTTTGTCATACATTCTGATCATGAATCATTGAAGCATTTTAAGAATCAAAATAAGTTGAGTAAAAGGCATGCTAAATGGATTGCTTTTGTTGATTCATTTCCATATATGATTAAATATAAGCAAGGAAAGGAAAATATTATTGCTAATGCACTTTCTAGGAGGTACTCACTTTTATCTACACTTGATGTAAAGTTGCTCAGGTTTGAATTCATGAAAGATTTGTATGCTAATGATGATGACTTTGCTGGTTTGTATGATGCTTGTGAGAAGGGTGCATTTCAAAAATATTATAGACATGATGGGTACTTGTTTACTGCTCCTTTGAATGAACTTATGAAAAAGGATGTTGTGTTTGAATGGAAAAAGAAGTATGAAAATGCATTTGCTGAACTGAAAGAAAAATTATGCACTGCACCATTGTTGAGCTTTCTCTGATTTTGATAAAATGTTTGAAATTGAATGTAATGCTAGTGGTGTAAGCATAGGTGCGATTTTGATGCAAGAGAAACGCCCTATTGCATATTTTAGTGAGAAATTGAATGGTGCTGTCTTGAATTACTCTACTTATGACAAAGAATTGTGTGCACTTGTTAGGGCCTTGGAAACTTGGCAACATTATTTGTGGCCTAAAGAGTTTGTCATACATTCTGATCATGAATCATTGAAGCATTTTAAGAATCAAAATAAGTTGAGTAAAAGGCATGCTAAATGGATTGCTTTTGTTGATTCATTTCCATATATGATTAAATATAAGCAAGGAAAGGAAAATATTATTGCTAATGCACTTTCTAGGAGGTACTCACTTTTATCTACACTTGATGTAAAGTTGCTCAGGTTTGAATTCATGAAAGATTTGTATGCTAATGATGATGACTTTGCTGGTTTGTATGATGCTTGTGAGAAGGGTGCATTTCAAAAATATTATAGACATGATGGGTACTTGTTTAAAGAGACTAAACTTTGTGTGCCTAAGTGTTCTATTCGTGACTTGCTTGTGTTGGAATCGCACAGTGGAGGTTTAATAGGCCATTTTAGCGTGGCAAAAACTTTGGACATCTTGCATGAATATTTCTTTTGGCTTAAGATGAGAAAAGATGTTGAAAAATTGCATTCTAGTTGTGTGCAATGTAAAAAGACCAAGTCTAGAGTTATGCCACATGGGTTGTATACACCATTGCCTGTGCCTAAAGAACCTTGGATTGACATTTTCATGGATTTCATATTAGGGTTGCCTAGGACACAAAGAAAACATGATAGCATATTTTTTGTTGTTAATAGATTTTCTAAGATGGCACATTTCATTCCCTGCCATAAAATTGATGATGCCACTCATATTGTTGATTTGTTCTTTCGAGAGGTTGTCAAATTACATGGCACACCTAGGACGATAGTTAGTGATAGAGATGTTAAGTTCCTAAGTCACTTTTGGAAAGTCTTATGGGGTAAGTTAAGTACTAAACTTCTGTTTTCCACTACTTGTCATCCACAGACTGATGGACAAACTGAGGTAGTGAATAGGACACTAACCACTCTATTGCATGCTATGATCTAAAAGAACTTTAAATCTTGGAAAGATTGTTTGCCATTTGTTGAGTTTGCTTATAACCGTGTTGTGCATTCTCCACAGGATTTTCACCTTTTCAGCTTGTATATGGATATAATCCACTCACACCACTAGACTTGCTACCATTGCCTATTGATCATATTGATAATCTAGATGGTAAGAAAAAAAGCTGAATTGGTTAAGAAACTACATGAGCAAGCTAGGACACACATTGAAAAGAAAAATGCACAATATGCTTCTCATGCTAACAAAGGCCGCAAGGTACTTGTTTTTGAGCTAGGTGACTTGGTGTGGGTACATTTCAGGAAGGAACGGTTTCCAAACCAACGGAAACTGAAACTTCATCCAAGGTGTGATGGTCCATTCAAGGTGTTAGAGCGTATCAACAATAACGCTTACAAAATTGAACTGCCAGGTGAGTATGGCGTTAGTGTTACATTCAATATTTCTGATCTTTCTCCTTTTATTGATGCAGGGTGGAATTCGAGGACGAATTCTTTTCAAGAAGGGAGGAATGATGAGAAGACACCACCACCGGAGCCACTTCCATTGTTCAAGGATCCAATTACAAGAGCAAGGGCAAGGGAGTTGCAAAGCTTGATTAGTAGACTTTGGAGGCGCCAAGAGGATCAAATTGGGCTTGGGCTTGGGCTTGGGCTTAGGCCTTTGGAGGACAAATGGGTTAGCTTCACACAATTGAACCTTGGAGCCTAGCCTCTAGAATATTCTATTTTTGTTTCTTTATGCCATGTGATAGATTAGTTATTTGTAACTTATATAAATACTTATCTTCTACATCAAATAGGGATAGCTAAGATTAAACATTGAGAGAGTATTGATTTTCGGCTATCGCCTTCAATTATGAGAGTTTTATGATTTCTTCCTTGTTTATTGAATAGAACTTGGACTTAAGCAAATTGACCATTTGCTTATTTTATCTTTATAATCAAAGTGTTTTAGCCTAACTACTATTGTGTCTTGATTGATTATCAATTCTACCTTACTTATTGTTAAAAGATCTAATTTCATCTTTAGATGTTATGTCTCTAATTTGAATATTGAAAGTGTTCATAAAAACACCTGCGGCAGCACGAGGAGATGAACCTGTCATCCATTAAAATCCTCCTTCATTAATCCTATTCCACTTTTGCTTTTTTCTTTTTTTCAAACCATCTCCATGGTCTATGCTTGCATTTACATTACGATTTTATATATTAGTATCTTTCTTCCCTGTTCAAACAGCAAAATGTGAATAAATAAATAAAGATATAGAGACACAACATGCACAGATTCACATGTATGTTCTCTGCAGTTGACAGGGCATAACGTAAAACATTCCCCTGCATATACAGTACTCTGGCCTTTCCGCGTACATTGAATAATTAGTGTCGCGTTATTGGTGCTCAATAGCTCAACAAAGCGTAATCCTGCCAACAGCATCTTACTCGATGGTAAGAGTAAGACACTGCATCCAGGTGGGTAGCGCCTCAAAATCCCACTTCTGAAGTATTCATCTCCAGTGCATAAAGTTCGATAAACGTGTAGTATTTCCTCCAAGAATAAACGGAATGAATACATAATCTAAGTTACAAGAGGAAACATAAATTTATAGCATTTTCTATATTTGGATTTTGAACGAACGCTAAACAACAACAATTAAAATCTTAAATTCACAGACCATGATATCCCAATCCACTGAACTTCATTAACAAAACCCCAAATTCTGAAACTTAACTAAACCCCGTTAAGCTACAGAAATCACAGTTAAACTCCATCTGCAATACTAAAGGCTTCTAAATTAACCACGACTAGTACATTGATGTCAACTTGAATTTGGATATTTCCAGCAGATGTACCCTAAGATCATTGATCTGGAAAAAAGTTCTGCATTCCCACTGCTAGTCAGATTTAAGATCTTGTATAGGAAAGTATGAGCGTCCGTTCTGTTCACCGCCACTTTTCAATCCCTCTTTCAACTGAATTGGATAAGAACAGAATAATTTTACCAGGAACAAAATCATATGAAATTGAAGGCAGAAAGCATAGTCATACTAATTTAGTCAACTCCATTCAAACTATTGTTTCTGCTTATTAGAGAATGTAGGTACTCAATATCAGGTAAGCTCCAACAGTGGATTAATATTTTAATAAATGAAGAGTGCTGCAGTCTTACCTTCCCAAGTAGCTTCTTTTGATACCGATAGCCCTAATCCAAGAAGACATAACACATAGTTATTAATCAGTTGACATTATATCACAAGCGTACATAGTTTGGTTGCAAGATTTGCATGGTTACCTTGTCAGTTCCATAAATAAAGTCACAGTAGGTGAAGACTGAAGCAAAGTTGCTTTGGCTCTGTTCTCCAACATAATGATGGTAATCATGGTAATCTGCGCCACCGTAAAATGGAATATATTTTGTGGGAGTCCAAGGGAAATCATACCTGCATGACAAGACATAGAATATAACATGATCTACATACCCAATAGTTAAAACATCCGAGCATAATATACGCATCAAGGATATGAAGAGCAGCACTTGAAACATTATGCAGTATGCTACTAATCAAAATTAAAATTGATGAATAAAGGAAGGCAGTGTTTACGTATAACAGGAACTAGGAAAGATTCCAACATAGCAGTAATAGACAAAAGAAGAGACCTGTATTATAAGCAAGGTGCAAAACCAATGCACAAAATTGCCATCAGAAAAATCATATTCAAAGAAACAAATATATGCACACCCCACCTCCCAAAAAAAAAATCCAAGGTTTGGTCTAATATACTTCACATGCCCCTTCATCTTATTTTGTCATAAAGATCCCATCATTAGTAACATTTCAGTGTTAGATATCTCAACATATTTTTCCTCCCTTCTATGCAAAGGATAAGAGATTTGATATTGCATCTATTTAAATAACTTTTCATTCCCCATGTTTTACATTGACATAAAATGGGGGAAAAGAAAAGAAAAAAAATTACCATCACCTCCCAGCAGCAAATCACCTACTTCAACCTGAACTAAGATATCCTTTTATTATGGAACATAGTTCTTCCAATGCGTATAACTTTAAGAATCCCACCCACCACGATGGAGACATCATCTGACCACCTATCCATGTGCAAATGACTCTTATAAATAAAACTCTCAGCTCCTTGGGGAACTCTCTTTGAACAATTTTAACCCCTATTGCACAAAGAAATGAACAAATAGATGTAGGTTTCCATCCATCGAGAAACCGGATTCAACATTCTGTCTGATGTGACCATGCAACAAACCTCTTTATCCTTCAAGCAGCAGTAATCAATGAAGATTCCAAATTTCTTCTAGCTATAACATCTAACTAATAAGTTTAGACTAGAAGGTGGAAAGGCACCAAAGACTACATAAGGCCATACCAAGTTAAAACTCGACCAAAACAGGACTGATTAGATCGCCCTTCCAAACCAATCACATGCTAAAGGAAACATACTCGACAATAACAACAAATGGGCAAAGAACATTACCAACAATGATAACAAAGTTACAAAAGAAACCAGAAACCCCCAAAACCATGTCAAAATGTGTGATTCATGTTTTCTGAAAATCATTCTTATTTATTAGTCAATGTTTCTAACTCTTCTTCATGGTTGGAATCCTATCCAAGGATTGAGAAAAATGTGATATGGGAAAGCTAAAAAGAAAGCAACCGTACAGAAAATACAACAGTAACATATGGCCAAGTGGTCAAGCTTCAAGTCACTTGATCTCAGAGTGCTGTGACTCATGAGTGACAAGCCCTATCAAAGGCTAGAATAACTAATTTGGCCACCTATCAAAGGCTGGAATAACTAATTTGGCCATATCTCTTTTTCACACCTTCTTCTTGTTACTTAGCAGGGTTGCACTAGGAGCCGTGGAGTTCTACAAATTTTGAGAAAAGCTGGAAAAATAAAATCTAGGAGGTGATATTATTGATAATATATAATAAATTAACAAGTAGAAACAAATATACAATCACATTTGCACTTTTGAACAGGTGAGAGCTCAGCATTTGACCGTAAGAGAACTGAAATGCATCATGTAATCACACTAATTTTCTAATTTGCCTTATAATCGAGAAGGAAAAAGAATATCGTACTTCATAAAGAGCTGAGGCTTGCTTTGAAGCTTTACCAGAAAACAATCACTATTTGCAAGTTGCAAAGTCTTTAATCCTAATTTTATTATTTGGTTATGTAGAAAAGTTTATCAATTGTTTGTTTAGAAAGCAACAGCGACAAAATATCAGAAACAAATTATAACTAATTAAGAAAGAGAATAAAAAAGCAAAAGTAATACTGATCCTAGTCCTAATCAACAAAAAGAATGACGCTACTGAAGATAATTGAAATCTCCTAGTACTTTACCAAAAATCTATAATAAAAGAAAAACGAAATTCAAAAGTTGGCATCATTTTGTCACAATCCACTAAAGCAGAAAAGGGCTCTTAACAAACATTTAAAGCTTAGCATGCGTACCCGCTATGTGTCTCAATTGCCTCGATCTGCCGTAAAGCAATCCACGACCAAAATGTGATCATGTGCCCAGGAACCATTGCTGGCCCCAGGAAAGATGGAATTCCCAGGATCAAAATTTCAGCCCAGTGTGCATATGGAGCAGCAAAACCAATGGGAGCAGCATATTCATGGTGTACACGGTGAATTTTCTCATAGCCCCATTTCCCATGCAGAAACCTGTGGATCCAATAATTGGTATAGTCCTCCACCACGAAATACACCAGCAACTGTAGAAAAATTTCCCATCCGGAGGGCAGTGGCAAACTTGTCCGAATACCAATCATCTACGAATACAAGAATTAAACCCACAAATTGTAATTTGCAATGAAGTCGACAAATATCATTTTGTGAGCACAGGTTTGGCTATAAATAAATTTCCATTTAAAACGCAATAATTATCATATTAGAGAAACAGACTTTTGAAATTATTACACAATAAATACTAGCAGCTGCTTAAAAGGCCAAAAAAAGGGAAAGAAAAACCCGCATAATATTCTATATCTCCATAAACATAATTGCAGCACGAACTAATGGATACTGAAATAAACAACATGAACAATGCATTTTCCACCAAAATTCTATATAACAAACCTCAGAACAGAAGCTCCAAAATCCCTTCATGCTTGTGTCAAAGAAAATGAGGAATTAGAGATTTTAAGCCAACAAAATTCTCCGCAAGTAAATTAACATCAGCAATGCAAAATATCACACAAATCAATAATTCCATGCGGACATTAAAAAAAACTGCCAAAACAAACAAATCCCATTCCATGGAAACCATTACAAAAACAAGATGGTAACTACAAATCAAACTTGTAACCATTTCAAATCAAACAAATCTCACTAAATCTGTAAATAAACAACGACAATTGCCCAATCTCACCTTGATAGAAGGATAGGAGAGCAATTGCAAGGGACCCACAACCAGAAAAAACATGCGCATAACATCTTTGTAGCATTTGACCATCTCGGAGAAGGACAGCTTAACCTTGGGCTGAATCTTACACTTGTCGAGCCCAGCAGATCGCAGGAGCTCGGCGAAAACGAGAGGCAGAGGCACAATAGAAAAGATTAAAAACAGGAAGAGAATGTTGTGGCAGTAAAGTAAGTAATCGGACTTGTTTGCGGAGTAATTGAACCACAATGTCTCAGCGAAGGTGAGGTTCCGGCCAAGAGCGGCCGCCGCCTCATCAAGAGAGTTGTACGGCAGCATTGGCGGTGGCGGTGGGAGTGGAGTAATCTGGGTTTTGGGAAGGGGTGACGCGGAGTAACGTAAGTGTTAGTTAAAACTTAAAACATGCAGAAAGCTCGGAACGCACTTGACGAAACAAACAATGGAGGAGTCATTTTATATCTCGTGATTAGAGAGGACAACTACAAGGCTCGGAGCTAGGCTTGCAATGCCACATTTGCCGGTGCATGACACTTGGATCTCGCCTGTCCTTTCCAATTTTTCCAATTATTAAATTTCATGGGTAAATAATTTTTTTATATAATTGATTACTATTGATAAAATTTTATAATATTAAATATGATTCCAACATTATTAAATTAAAATTTTATTAATTAAATAAATAATATTTTTAAAGTTATTATTGTGTTATATTTATTTTTTTATAATTAATTTTAATTAAAATTTAAATTTAATATTAATTTTAAAAATAATTTTGATACTGTTAAATTAAAATTTATTGGTATATTATATTTATTTCAACAACTTTAATTATTTTTAACATCTGCCGCATATAGTATTCGTTGTTAATATTTGTGATTTAATTTTTTTTTATATATAATTTTAAAATAATTTTTATGCTAATTAATTAATAAATTTTAAAATATTCTAAGAATTTGTTTCTTTATTTTTTTAGAATTAGTTCCTCTTTGATTTAAGAATTTGTTTCTTTATTTTTTAAGAATTAATTTTTCCCATAAATTGATATTTTTTATTATTTTAAACAACTAAATTTTCTAGTTCTACATGTATAATCTAAGAAATTTATAATAGTAAATTGACCCTAAAGTGGTTGTCTATTGTACGCTAAAAGTAGTTACTTTCAAATTCTATTTGATCATAGCAATTGATCCGTTTTTCAATAAAGTAAAGAAATAACCTAGATAGAAATTATCTCAATATTGAAGTAATTGTGATTCATGTTTATGAATCATTGAGAAGATATATAAATCATCATTCAAATTAAATAATTTAAAACACACATACACCCGTGTGTCTTAATAATATATATACATATAGGAACTGATTCTTTATACAGCTCTCTTAATTCTAATACCTACCAGTGAGATCAACTCGAGTAAGACTTTCTCTTAATAATCTAAATGCAGGGTCTACAAGATCATCTCAAAGCCGTACTCACACCAACTTAAGCTCCAACCGCGACTACCCATCCTACCCATATCCATAATCACACCACACATACACCGACACATGCACACAACTCTAAATTACCTTAAGGCAACATTCACAATAATTTAATCAAATAAAAATGCAATACAAGGTGTGCCCAGTATTTAACTATATAAATATATTTATAAGTAAATGCATGAGCATGCTATGAATATATAATAATATTGAAATTATAAATAAAATCAATATCTACTTACAGATTATCCAAATGTCACTGGACGGCTGAGAAGATGAGGAAAATTAACTCGGATCACCTAAATAATCATATTTAAAAAATTTATCAATATTAACTCAAAACAAAGCCGAAGCCCTCACGGTTTTAAAACGCGTTACTAGGGGTTACGAACCACCAACTTATAAACCCAGCATGTCTCCCGTGTTTTGCTAATGTGGGATTTGCCTAGGGTGTTACAATCCACCCCCTTATGGGACTCAGCGTCCTCGCTGAGGTTTGCCCCACCATTGCTCAAGGTTGCACACGGAGCAGCTCTGATACCACAAATGTAATGGCCCAGCCCACTAGTGATATTGTCCGCTCTAGGCCGAAGCCCTCACGATTTTAAAACGCGTCAATAGGGGTTACGAACCACCAACTTATAAACTCAGTATCTCTCCCGTGTTTTGCCGATGTGGGATTTGCCTAGGGTGTTACTCTGGAAATCTAACAGGATTTTCCTTGCATCTAAGACCTACCCAACCTACAAAATAACTCAACTAACACTACTAAATTCAAAAGGTCTCAGGCCCATAATACAACAATTGCACAATACCTTTCCTGAGCCTGCCAAACTAGTTAATTCCCGCATAAAATAATTATTTAAAAATTGAGGACATTACAGCTTAGCTGGGGTTTAGGTTCTTCGGGCAGAGGTAGCGGCATTTCTTCATTTATAGCTAAATTCTTATTTTGGGTTAACTAGAAATTAGGGTTGGTGCTATTGGGCTTCATTCCTTGTTTTTGGTTTTGGCTTAGGCAACCTTTTAGGTCCCTTTTAATTGTTCAAACCTTAGTTTTAGTTTAAGCTTGTATTGTGAATCTTAGTGTTTGTTTGGCATTGAGTTGATAAGCCAAAACTATTTTTTAAAATAAAAGTAGCATTTTAGATGCTATTAAAAAAAATAGTTTGATAAAAATTATTTTGTTGTTTTAGTGTTCTTATAACTAAAATTTATCAAATTTAATTTTAAACTATTTTTTAATACTCTCTAACTAGTATATTTAAAAAATTGATTTTCTCAACAGCAATTTGAACGATAATGTCAAACAAGTCCTTAGTATGTTAGGTTTGAGGTGGGTATGCCCCTATTTTTAGTTGGTCTTTCTAATATTGTAATGAGCCTTAGACCTCTTTATTCCATCAATAAATTTTATTTTTGATAAAAAAAATAATAAAATATATGATAAATAAAATCTCAATAAAATGTTACACAAAAGTTAATATTAATTTTGTCAATCTCATTATTCATCCCTTCTTCATACGCATACTAAAGTGATAAAAACAATTCTGAAACGTATATTTAAATTAATACTAAAATTAACTATCCGTAAATGAATTAAAATTCAGTTCCTTTGTATACGAACAACAAAACATAATTAACAGCTCACTCACGCATAACCAACGAAGATGGGCATAACGTGCATGGATAAAGCACCGTGTCAAGAAACGTGTAGAACTTTCAAGCTTGAAAGAATTTAAAAGAAAAAAAAATGGATCATGTAAAAGAACTGAGAAATTTTAGAATAAGAATTCTGATGTTTATTGCTTCAGAAATCAAAGATATATATAAAAAATTACGGCTAACAAATCGGTTCCTAATCAAGCTAAACTACTAAAATTATATCAGAATCATACAACAAAAGGTAAGAATATATATGCACACAAAAATTCCTAAACAAATGCCCTAAATAAATGCAAAATAAGTGGCAGCTAACAGCTGCCTTTTCAATACCCCCCTCAAGTTGGAGCATGGAGATCTCGAATTCCCAACTTGCGAAGAAGAAAGTCAAACTGATCCTTTCCCAACGCGTTTGTGAAGATATCCGCAGGTTGCATTGAACTACGTACATAATCTATTCGAATGTTACCATTCAATATCTCATCACGGATAAAATGACAGTCCACTTCAATATGCTTAGTACGTTCATGATAAACAGGATTAGCAGCTATATGCAGAGCTGCCTGACTATCACAATACAAATTCATAGGGTCAGTATGCGCCGCACCAAGAGAATTCAATAATCCTTTCAACCATTTAAGTTCACAAGTTGTAGTACTCATAGACCGATATTCAGCTTCAGCGGATGAGCGAGACACTGTCTGTTGCTTTTTAGTCTTCCACGAGATAGGGAATTCACCCAAAAGAACAAAATAACCGGTCAAAGACCGTCTCGTCAAAGGACAGCTAGCCCAATCAGAATCATAGTAAGCAGATAATTTGATATCACAATTGGCATGCAGTAGTATACCCTGACTTGGATTTCCTTTCAAATAATGCACAACTCTAACAGCTGCCTCCCAATGAGCTTTCTTCGATTGTTGCATGAACTGAGCAAGAATATGCACACAATAAGACAACTCGGGCTGAGTTATTGTTAGATAAATAAGCCGTCCCACCAGACGCCTATCTTGAAAGTGGTCATCCATATCATCACTCTGTAGGGCCGACTTGTGATTTTGTTCAAGAGGAGTTTTAGCCGCTTGCAACTTGAGAATCCAATTTCTGAAATTACATCCAACGCATACTTACGTTGACACAAGAAAATACCATTCGAGTTTCTGGCTACTTCAATCCCTAAGAAAAATTTCAGCTTCCCCAAGTCTTTCATATGAAAGCAACGACTCAAACAGTTCTTAAATTTTTGTACAGCGGAAACATCATTGCTGGAGATAATAAGGTCATCCACATAAATAAGCACATTCAATTGAACAGTCCCAGCTCGAAAAATGAACAAAGAGTAATCTGAATATGATTGCTGAAATCCATAAGCTTTCAGAGATGCAGCTAATTTCACAAACCAACATCTAGGTGCTTGCTGCAAACCGTATAGAGATTTCCGGAGTTTACAAACGTTCCCTGGTGATTGAGAAGCAAATCCAGGCTGCATCTTCATGTAAACCTCTTCCTTCAAATCACCGTGTAAGAAAGCATTTTGGACATCCATCTGATGGAGTTCCCAATTCTTACTGACATAGCGGCAAGAAAGGTGCGCACAGTAACCATTTTTGCTGTAGGAGCAAAAGTCTCTTAATAATCTATGCCTTCAACTTGATTATTTCCCAATATCACTAATCGCACCTTGTATCGTTCAACACTTCCATCAGAATTGTATTTAATTTTATATATCCACTTGCTTCCTATTGCTTTCTTCCCAAATGGCAGATTTTCAACTGTCCATGTACCATTATCCTCCAAAGCCTGTATTTCTTTTCTCATAGCCGCTCTCCACCGTTCATCCTTAACTGCTTCTGCATAAGAGCTTGGTTCATGTCCTGTAGTAATGGCTGCCAAAAAACATCGGTGTTGTGCAGAGAATTTATCATAACCCACATAATGTGCTATAGAGTAAGTCGTACATGAGGAATCAGATTGGGAAGGTGAGCATACTGAGGGGCTTGTTTTGATGGCGTTTGTCACATAATCCTTCAAACGAACACTAGGTTGCTTGGCCCTTTGTCCCCTACCTAGTTGCTCTTCAACAACTTCACCTCTATCCACTCCCTCACTGTTTTCATAGATCAATTCTTCTCGTTTTAGGATTCACCTCACTTTCTCTACCCACACTTTCATCGTGCTCCTCCCTTGCTACGTCCTACTCCATTGCCACGCTTTTGACCACCTCCTCGTCCAGCAGAAGTTCTATGTGGTCTATTACCCCATCATTCTGGATAACCTATCAGCTGGAAATAACTTTCAGCATCATATCCCTCTCGGTTGCAATTAGAACAAATTGAGGATTTGTCTTTATCCCCCCATGAATTTCGACTTCCTGCTCGAATTGCAAAACTCATAGGATTGCCTCTTTCTTCCTTGGTTCATGTCATAGTTCGCACCCGCTCTTGTTGAACAACCATAGCATAGGCACGATTCAAATTAGGCAAAGGTTCAATGCTCAAAATATTAGAGCGCACTGTTCTGTATCCTTCTTCATCCAAGCCCATCAAAAACTGATGAACTCTCTCTTCTTCACGTTTTCTTTCCAATTCAATGGTAAGATTGCATCTACAGCCTACACAGATACACACTGGTATCTGATCATAGTTGTTTATTTCATCCCATAACGTTTTGAGTCTTTTGAAATAGGACACGATCAATTGACCTTGCTGCCTACAATTCGCCAGATCCGATCTCAGTTGCTGCATCCGTGGACCATTCCCAATCGAGAACCTCTGTTTAATATCCTGCCACAGATCCTTTACGTTCTCCATGTGAGAGATGGTCGAGCGAAGCGTCGGTTCAATGGTGTTAAACACCCAAGAAACCAACATAGAGTTAACCGTCCATCAATCTTCGAGTTCCAGTGAGTCATCTCCTGGTTGCTTAACAGATCCATCAATAAAACCAAATTTCTTTTTGGCCCGCAATGCAGTCCTCATAGCTCGCGCCCATTCTTCGTAATTCTCGCCCTTCAACTGAACTTGGGTAATCAAGTTACCTGAGTTGTCATTCGAATTCAGTGTGTAAGAACTAGAAGTTTTCTTCCCTGATCCAGAACTCTCATTTTTCTTTTCATCAGCCATGGCTCTGATATCATGTAAAAAAACTAAGAAATTTTGGAATAAGAATTCTGATGTTTATTGCCTCAGAAATCAAAGATATAAATAAAAAATTACAGCTAACAAATCGATTCCTAATCAAGCTAAACTACCAAAATTGTATCAGAATCATATAACAAAAGGTAAGAACAGATATGCACACAAAAATTCCTAAATAAATACCCTAAATAAACGCAAAATAAGTGACAGTTAACAGCTGCCTTTCCAATAGATCACAAATAAATAAAATATTTATGTAATTTATCTCCTCACTTAAATTACATCAATATACATATTATTTTTTTTATTATTGATCAAATTATATAAATGTACTTAAAGAGATATAAATCAAAATGGATGTGAAAATTAAAGTTGGGATGAAAATGGAAACAAATTGATGATCTGTCCCAACCCAACCCGACCCCATAAGGCAAAGGGAAAAGATGGATAAGGCCGCGGCTGCCTGTATTCAGATGATTGCTTTATGAGTCAATTGCAACTTTCAAGGCCAAATAATTGCCTGCAATTTAATTGATCAAAATTATGAGGAAAAATTTTTAAAAATCTTACTTTTAAAAACTTGGAATTGTACTAAACACACATTCTAAATTTTAAAATTAAAAAAAAAAAATCTCTAATTAATTTATAAAACTTTGGCTCAACCAAAAGATTTAGACTATTTTTGCAATCATAATTTTATAGACTGTATTTTATATAAAAGGAAAAAGAGAAGTAAATTCATGGTTTACAGCTAGTTCTACACAAATCCAAATCTCAACTTCTTTTAAAAAAGGATCCATAAAATCAGAAGGAGAGAAAGAAATTATGGAACTAAACCCTTGATGTTGATGGTGTGAAAGTTACTCCTTGTGCTGATGATGATCCTTAAGAACCTTTCACTTTTCAGTTTTGATTATCAACCCAAACTTTGACTACTGTTTGGCTCCCATTAGGAAATGAAAATTATTAGAAATAAATTAAAAAAAAAAGTTTATTAAGTGCATGATATTCGTGACGTTACAAAGTGAATTTCTACAAGAAGAGTATAAGTTGCCTGATCAGCTACCATTATAAGTTGCCGTCAAGCTTTGAAAGTCCCTTTTTCGTCTTCACACGCTTCCTTTCCATTGCTTTCACATGTGTTTATATGACTTCGCTTGACTTGGCCTAGATTTGTGTCCCCATTTTCTTAATCCTCTTATTAAAAAACAAAAACCATATATGTAATTATCTCTACTCCTTATACAAATGATTATAATTATAAAAAAAAAAATCTCACTTAAAAAATTAGAATGGAAAACAGAATTAAACTGTAGTTCTTCATGCTCTCAATATTACAGAAAGGATGAACAAGTGGGCAGTGTTGCATTATCATTTCAATGATCCTTTTTGACTAAATAGTTGGTGTATTTTCACTTTTCAACCTCAATCTTCTTTTTACTATAGTAAAGTCCCATCAACAAAAGGGTTCGCAAAAGAAGAAATTTGGTCCCATTGACAAACCACAGAATCGTGGTTTAAGCTGATAATGGACTGTGAAAAAATGGAATTATTGATAATATTATTAGAAAAAGACAATTAAGAAGCAAGACTAGCATGATAACAAGTTGTAAATTTCTCTTCATCATTACAATTGTTTCACGCTAAATAATTTTGGATTTTGGATTGAGATCATACTGCATAAGCACGATGGGCTAATAAGAAAATAAAAATCTAAGATAATAATGAAAGAAAGTAAGATCAAAAGATTTATAAGTCTTGGACATTAACATAGACGTTATTATTGTTGTTTAGCTTACTATGCTTTATATATGTGTGTGAGAGATTTTTCTGATTAGTAATTGTCATTGGATACCTTTCACTTTCAGCTAGCCCTTTAGCATTATAGTTCCTAATCTTGGGTGTATTATTATACCTATGCTAAGAATGAAATAAAAAGCTGGAGCAGTGACTTTAAGGCATCTTCCACAATTTGTTCTTTTTCAGTAAAAACATGATTCATTCACATCATACCAAAGCTTTAAAGAAGGAATTACGAATCAAAACTCATTTCTTGTGGTGGGGTTTCTCTTCTCTTCTCATCTCTTGATTGTGGGGGTGATGATGATTATGATAGTGATGTGTGCAAATGATTTGGCGTGTAGACTTCTGTGGATTGTGATTGCAGTGCGAAGTTGGAGTCTCCCATAGTCCCACCACTCATATATCTTTTACCACATACTTGTCCGTCTATTATAAGATGCCATTGACCACAATTGTGAAAACTGACTTAACTAGCATGCCAGATGAGAATTAATGCATCCAAATCATTGTTTATAATCTTCGTGTTTGTTCTTAAGTTGCTTCAAAATTAGGAGAATGATTGTCTCTTTCTCGTTTATTTGCATGCAATACAGCTTCTTTAATTATCATTAGCACTCGAGGTCATTGGATTTTTTATAGCTAATATTCGCTAAATCTCTTTAAAAAATACCCAAAATGAGCTTTTAAATGTGGCCTATTAAATCTCTTAATTTACAGCTCCTTTAAATTGATGTGGCCTCGAGGATCCTTAACTGCTGGGCTTTTTGGTTGCTGATGTGGCCTCGAGGATCCTTAACTGCTGGGCTTTTTGGTTGCTAATGTGGCCTAATTTACGAATAGGTAGGCCTTACCGCTTTAGTCATAAATGGTTTAAAGAGGCCCACGCTTGCCTGACAACTTAGTCATCAGACGATCTGTCGTTTACCTTTCACTCAGAACCCAGAACTTGAGAAGGGAGAAGCATCCTTGTAACTAGTCATTTCAAGCTTGCAATTGGGATGCTGGTTGCTACAGTAACAGCCTTATTGAACAGCTGCCCGACTGCTAAGCAGGCAAAGCAAATCCATGCACAGATTATTGTTTGTGCTCTTAATAATCTTGAGCCTCTCTTGGTTCGACAAATCCTTCTCTCTGCTTCCACTTATTCTACAACTGTTGCTCAATATGTCCTCAAAATCCTTTACCATTTGCATTGTCCAGACGCCTTCTCATGGGGTTTCACTGTTAGATATTTCTCCCAGCAAGCCCAATTCAAGGAAGCCTTGTCCCTCTACTTTCAAATGTTTAAACAAGGACTTTGTCCAAGCACATTTGCTATATCGTCCGCTTTAAGGGCAAGTGCTAGGATTGTATGTAGGACTGAAGGAATATTAATTCATGCGCAAAGTTTTAAATATGGTTTCTGTGGTTGTGTTTATGTACAAACTGCCCTCGTAGATTTATATTCAAAATTGGGTGATATGAACACAGCACTGAAGGTATTTGATGAGATGCTGGTGAAGAATGTGGTTTCATGGAATTCAATTTTATCTGGGTATTTGAAATTAGGGCATTTAGCAGAGGCTCAGCGTGTGTTTAACCAGATACCAAGGAAAGATGTTGTGTCCTGGAATTCAATGTTAACAGGATGTGCAAAAAGTGGAGATATGGACCAGGCTTGCCTTTTGTTTGAACAGATGCCAGAGAGAAATTATGCTTCTTGGAATGCAATGATTAGTGGGTATGTGGACTGTGGGAAGATAGAATCAGCACAAAAGCTTTTTGCTGAAATGCCCCAAAGAAATAACGTTTCCTGGATTACAATGATTGCTGGGTACTCCAAATTCGGTTTTGTTGAATCTGCTTGGGAACTATTTAATCAGATGCCTGAAAAGGATCTTATCTCGTTTAATGCCATGATATCTTGCTTTGCTCAAAATAACCGGCCAACAGAGGCCCTTAAATTGTTCAATGAGATGCTTAAAGCTGATGTAAATATTCAACCAGATGAGATGACTTTAGTGAGTGTTGTGTCAGCTTGTTCACAACTGGGGGACGTGAGGTATGGATCATGGATCGAGTCATATATAAAAAATTTTGGAATCGAATTTGATGATCATTTAGTCACTGCTTTAATTAACCTTTATGCAAAGTGTGGGAACATTGGTAAGGCGTATGAGCTATTTGATGGCCTTAAGAAAAAGGATGTGGTTGCTTACAGTGCAATGATCTTGGCATGTGGCATAAATGGGAAGGTTTATGATGCGGTTAACTTGTTTACTGCAATGGTGGATGCTCAAATCGAACCAAATTTAGCCACATTTAGTGGACTGTTGACTGCATATAACCATGCTGGTTTGGTTGAAGAGGGCTACCAGTGCTTTAACTCCATGATGGAACACCAGCTTGTCCCTTTACTTGATCATTATGCAATCATGGTTGATCTTTTAGGGAGGGCAGGAAGATTACAAGAGGCATATGAGCTTATAGAGAGTATGCCAATGCGGCCTTGTGCTGAGGTTTGGGGAGCTTTACTGCTTGCCTGCGAGGTACATAGCAATGTTGACTTTGGAGAGATTGCAGCTAAGCATTGCTTTGAGTTGGAGCCTACTACAACTGGTTATTATTCTCTTCTTGCAAACATTTATGCCTCTGTTGGGAGGTGGGATGATGCTAGGAAACTGAGAGAGGTGATTAAAGACAAGAAATTGGCCAAGATACCAGGGCGTAGTTGGACAGAAATAACTTAATTCTTTCACATTAGGACAACCATATGCGCTCCAAGAGCTTGAACATCACGGACTTCAACTTGGTTTTGCTTGTAAAATCTATACGAAACTTCGAGTTGGCATGTCTCTTGGCCAGTCACCAGAAAGGCATAGTGGGACCAAGACTGAGGATAAATATGTCAAGCAGAAAATGAATATATTCATTCCCTCTCTCATTGTCCGAACTCAAAATGGTTGCAGTGTTCTTATCAGCGGATCATACTCCATTTTTGGTGCAAATTCCATAGTTTGCATACTTAGTATGGTGCAAGCACCTGCCATCAATACCAGAAAAATATATACATGTACTAAAGCACTTTTTCACTGATTTCTTCTTATCAGAAGCTTGTAACCTGCATCCCATAACTAATATTTACATTCTATTTATTTGTGAAGTGCAATGAATTATACTATTAATACTATTTGCGCTGAATATATATTTCTTGCCAAGAAGGGAAATCATATTGTAACCTTCTTTTGTTTGTCTTTGGAAAATCATATCGTAACCTTCTTTTGTTTGTCTTTTGAAGAAGTTTGTCCCTTGCGTATCTTGAAAGGTTACTCAGAAGGAACGAAGTTTGGTTTTCAGTAGCTTAGAAGGGATTACCTTCCTTATTTTTAATTCTAAAGGAGGCCTGCTTAGACAATTGACTTTTGCATCGTCACAAGATACATACTCGAACTTTAATTTGCAAACAGATATCCATGAAACGAGTCGTTCCTTTCGTAGAGACTTACTGCCGTATCATGCGACATGGCATCTACCATGATTTGAAATAAAAATTATTTCAATTTGACATTGATATATATTAATTGTTATAATTTCTATTCAAGTATTATTTAATAATGGAAGAGCTGTTAAAGAGCAGAGCTAATGAAATATATATATATTTTTTAAATTTTAGGGAAATGAAATATTTATTCTCATTTTTAATGTATTAAACTATTTTTATTGGCGAGTCCAAATTGACATTAGTAGTGTCAATTTAATTCATTACATCATCTATGATGGAGAAGAGGGTCAACTATCTAATTCAACATATCATTATGATATTAGAATATATTTGAGCCTATTAAAATATATGAAATTATTTATTAGAATGGAATTACAGAAGAAGATAGGTTACTCCTCTTTAACAAACTCTAAGATTTTTTTTTATTATTATTAATATGATAATTATATATTAAAAAAATATTTTATTTTTAAAATGACATCATTATTTAGAATATATAAAAAAACACGGATACAGTTTTAATTTATCAACAATTAACATTTTTAGTGCAATTCTTTTTTCTCTCATTTTTTTTTAATTTTTTTGCTTATTTAAAAATTTCATCATTTATTGCATTTAAGTAAACAAAGATATTATTAATATATATCCTCTTATCATTATATTTTATATATTAAAATAAAGTAATAAATTTTGATAATTAATTAAAATTGACCACAAAAGAAAAAGTCATAGAAAAATAAAATTATCATTTTAAATTTCAAATTGATATTCATCAATATTTTTGAAAATGAAAAATTTTAAAAAGTAAACTTCTATTTATTTTAGTTAAATTTTATAAAATATTAAATTTTTTAACAAAAATGAATTCTTGATTTTTTATTTAATTTTTACAAAATAAACTAAATTTTTTTAAGAAAAAGAAAGCAACAACTTTTATAAAAATAATTTTCGATTTTAATTAATTTTTTATAAAATTTTATAAATAATTATAATAAAATACTTAATTAAATAGAATTTAATTACAAATCAAATTAAAAAATTTTAATTTATATAAAATTTAAAATTAATTTAAATAATAAAAATTTAAAATAAATTAATATTTAATAGCCAATTAAATTTTATCTTTTATTGTCATATTAATAAATTATTTTTAGCAAAGGCAGTATTCTCCTCTTTTCTCACATTTATATTTAGAGTAAATTATAAATTATAAATAAGTAAATATATTGTAAATTATAGATAGATTAATAATTTTTTTATTTTTTATTTATTAATTTTTTATTTTAATTAATTACTTTTTATAAAATTTTATATTTAATTAAAATTAAATAAAAATAAAAATAAAAATTTTAAATTTATATAAATTTTAAAATTAAAATTTTTAAATTATACAAATTTTAAAATTAATTTAAATAATAAAAATATAATTATAATTAATTTTAAAAATAAATAATAATATAAATAAAGTAAATATTTCTCTCTCCTTATATTTATATTTATATTATAATATAAATTGTTAAAGATGAAATTAAAATCCCGTAATCCTATTAAGACAAAAAAAAGTTGTGAAAAAGACAAATAGACAGTGGACAGGTAGAGGTAACCTCCCTTGGCCTAACTACTTTTCCAACGTCCCTGCTTTCACTTTCCTCTCGCCATTTCAACACGCAGGCAGACCTTCCACCCTCTTCAAAATCGAAGCAAACAAAGAACCCATAACATCCACAACTATCCCTCACCCATTCTCGTTAAGCTTTTGTCTTAATATATGTCCGAGAGGAGTTTCCGCCGAAGATTCTCGGCGTCCGGTAGCCGGAAAAGCAGGCCCCCGCATCCTTCGCCTTCGCCCAGTACAAGGACCCCACCGCCTCGGCGATCTGTCAAGCAATCTAAACCCATAAAGATTTTGAAGCGCTGCTCCTCGGAGCCGATGCTCTGGAAGATTAGCGAGGGTGGTGGGATCAGTGAAAGTGAAGTTCAGCAACAGAGGAGTTTGTGGTCTGCAGATGAGAGTGGTGTTTTCCCGCGGCCTCATACTTATACGGATGTTTTTGCTTCCTCTCCTTCCTTGATGACCTTTTCTCCTCGGAGCTTTGAGGTAAGGTGTTTTGGGTTGGTTTTATTTTTGGGTGAAATTTGATCGATCTCTTGTTTTTTGTTGAAAATTTTTAATATTGGATCAATCTAATTTCCTACTATGGTTATTTTGTTTTCAATGGATTTTTCTGTTTTATTTGATTTATGGTTGCTTCCTGCATTTCTGAAATCTGGAAAATCATGCCTCGTCATCTTGATTTTATGATTCTTGATTGCTGAACAATAGTAATTTAACCATAAAACATTGCCATATACTTCAATTGAATTGAATCTGCTATTTAGTGATTCAGGCTACTGGCTTGCATTTTAGGTAACCAAGAAATTGAATAACAAAAATGATTTGATTCATCTTGCTACGAAGGCATTGTTATAGACGTCTGATTCATGAGCGAAATTTGGAATGCAGGGTTACAAGAAAGACGCAAAGGTGGTGGTTAATGTAACAGTTGAAGGGAGTCCAGGACCAGTGAGGACCATGGTTAAATTGGGATCTAGTGTGGAGGACACAATAAAGCTTGTTGTAGACAAGTACGCTGAAGAAGGACGGACCCCTAAGCTTGATAAGGATGCAGCATCCTCATGTGAATTGCATCACTCCTACTTCAGCCTTCAAAGTAAGTTGAGATTTGGAGTTGCTGTATAATTAAGTTTTAAAGGTTTTTACTAATTATTCCTTGTCAATTAATTAACCATTACATTAATTAAGAGATAGTTGTTTCACTTATTTCACTAATTCTTAAGTTCACCCTGTTAATTTTGGATTGAGATGTCTTCCTTCGAAGAGAACTTTTCCCCCAATTATCTGGATTACCTAGAAGTTTCTTCAACTATTCAGACAAAATTGCAAACTTTTTAGGTGCTTCTGTTAGAGAAGTTGAACTTATGCAAATTACAATTTGAGAGATTCTTGCATTTTTAGCTATTGCTATGGATTTTTTTGTCTCGCTGCCAAACAAACTCTCCATGCCAAGTTGTTTTAGAAGTTCTGCATTTTGGAGAGGTTGTGTTTCTGCTACAGGGGAAATTCCATTGAAGTGGTTTCATCTCCTTATAAATTATTGCTCCCTGGGTGTTGTTTCTGTGTTTCAAACAATATTTGCCGTCATTATTAGAAGTTAGCTATTGCTCGTGGAATGGCAAAGCCTAAATGTCAAACTAGGCTTTTATCCTTTTTATGCTCATTTCTTGTTGGATACAATATATAACTTTATCATAATAAGGGTTTATCTTGCTGTTAATAGGTTTAGATAAATCAGAGCTGATCGGGGATATTGGTAATAGAAGCTTCTATCTCAGAAGAAGCAGCAGCAACCGTAGTAGTAATGGGCCGTCCTCTCCTTCCAATTTACACAATATTGTGGTGAGGGAAAACTCATCACCACCTATTACACCCCTTCCATTCTTTTTTTCATCTTTTGTTGCCCGGAAATTTGGCAAAATCATGAGAAGATCGCGTAGAATTTGGAAGGTCTTGGTCTGCTGGCAATAATCAAAGATGCTACCAGTTTGAGAGTACAGCAACATATTATTTGCGGAACTCTTAAAACCTATTTCTTTCTATAATTTTTCACAAATTGCCTTGTTTAACACCATATAAGTGTAAATATAAAGCAGCACATCTCATTTTAGTTCTAAATGATTGGCTTTGTATATGGCTGTAAAGATATACCCTTGAACTGCAAGGTCATTTTATCAAAAGGAAACATAATTTATTTTTGATTTTCAATGTACAGAATTGAAAGGGTGACAGAGCTGTTTGTATATAACTTCAAGGTCTCCCCCTCGTTATATAAATACAAGGGTTCCAATTTGATACCTCATTTTAAGCGCTTTTGGCTTAATAAGAAAGTAAGTGTTCAGACAGGGTCTCCTCTCTGATACAATGCGGAGACAGAGTCCTATAGGTTCACTGCAGTTGACTTAAGAATGAGATTCCTCTCTAAACATATCTTCTAATAAATTGTCTTCTGGCAAATTCAAGAAGGATTTTTGCTGTTAGTTCTGAGAATATATATATATATTGATTGTAATTCAAAGTCGAAATTTTATAATTTTATAAATGATTTTAATATTATTAAATTAAAGGATTTATTAAAATCTTGATTATATTGGTTAGATTAGAGTTCAATATTTACTATAAAAATGTGGAGGGAATATTCTATTACTCCATTGTATGCGTGAGAAGGAGAGATATCCACTACTTTAGAATAAGAAGCATGGTCGGTTGAGATGGCCGGCCACGGCCTCAGAGGTTAAGCTTAAGCCTATAATATTCTACTTATTCCACCGTCCAATATTTTTTGCGCCTCTCTTCTTGAAAATAATCTTCTTAAATCTACATAATAAAGACAATCTTTTTCCTCTCTTAAATTTTTTTATTCGCTATTATAAATAAGAAATTAGAATTTAATAATGACGCCAATTAATTCCTCCTTCACATCTAGATGATGTGATTAAAGTTTGTCATTGTAAAGTATATTAAATTTAATTCTATGACTTTAATGATAAGTATGTCGTTCTTGCATTAATTTGATGTCGTTTTAATAAATTGTAGCTTTCTGTTTCACTGTGGTACTTGTGACTTTCGTCAGAAGATTGCACGCAACCAGCAATTTCAAACCAATAAGACAAACGTGAACCCCGCTGATGAGACGTAAGAAGATAGGGCACAGGCAATGCAGTGTCGCTTTATGTTGTTTTGCCGCAATAAGGAAATTTCTCGTTGGACACGAAAAATTCATATGAAAGGGGCAAAGCGGCGTGTAGGGGCAGTTAAGCATTGCCAGGGAACCGAATAAAGTTGTGGAACCCAAGTTTTATTGGCAGGCCCAACCAGCTGAAGGCTTATCGGCATTCTCCTGAATTCCAGTTTTTGTGACTAAGCAACTGCTTCTTAATTAATTAAGGATAATATTGCTTGCCCCTTCGCCATTAACACAAGATCCTAACATATTCTTTGCTGTAGTACTCGTGTAATAAATAGATAACGCATTTATTTTCAATATTTAAAAATAATTTTAATATTCCCTTCATTACATTTTAAATACTTTTTAATGTTTTCATACGAGAATTAAGAAAATAATTTGTTATAAAAATAAATTATTAACTAAAATATTTATATATTTAATTAAGATAAAAAATGATAAAAAAATGTATGAAGGTGATAAGGAGAAGATAAACGTATCGGGGATAATAATATACAAATGTATAGATGATAAAAAATAATTAATGCTTTTTAATTTTCTAAGATGACAAATAAAATGGTAAAAAATTTTCTAATTAAAATTTAATTATTACTATTATTATTACTTATTTCGTCTATTTTTATACCTATTTTATCACATTTTCTTTCTCTTTCTTAATTATTATTCTATAATATTGTTTTCGTATATTTTTATCTATTATATTTTAATTTTTTAAAATTATTTAGTTTATTTAGAAAACTAATAAGTATTAATTATTTTTTTAATTTACTTTTTATTTATACTAAATATAATAAATATTTATATAATTTTTTAAATTTAATAAATTAGAATAAGTAGGAGAGATAAAGGGTGGTATACTTTTATAAAATCAAAATTATCCATTTATCGTATAAAATTCAAATGCAATAGAAATAAATAGAGGGGTAACTATTTTTGTTATTTTTATAATTTAATTACAAATTAACGAAAAGAAAGTTATTAAAAATGAAGTAATTAGATAAGATAAATGTTAATTTAGTTAAATTAATGGATATTTTTTAAAATAATTTAATTATTTTATTAATAATTATGTACAAACTTTAAAGATTAATAAAATTGCACGGAGGAGTATTACACTCTCATCTTAATTTTAGAGGAATTAAATAAAATAAAATAAAAGCCCCTCCCACGTGAGTATTTATGATAAATCAGAAGATCCAAGAACTTACCAAAATTTCACTCTTTCTAGGAAGTTTCGCCTGGCTTCCTCTCTGTTAACCGTCCAAATTCATGCCCATCACCTTTATCGCATGACGACGACGTAACTGAAACAACTCTCCCAGTCTCCCTCTAAATCCAAATCCAAACCCAAACCCTAAAAATCTTTAAATTCATAACTGCTAATACTTCTTTTCTACTCTCCACTGCCAATTACATTAACTTTGTCCATGACTTCTCGGGCTCCGATCACCTTTCGCCACATCATAACCAAGCCTCGCTCCACCCCCTCTGACAGGTCCTTGCAGACCTTCCCTCCTGAGAGATACTCCGACCTCGTTCGGCGACGAGGTAGCCCCATATTGGTGCCAGGGAATTTGATGTTACCGGCGACGGATATTCGAAGCCTATCGCAAAAGCTGACGAAGTTGCTGCTGAATGTGAATATAGAGAGAAGTTTAGGGCCAGTGCACGTTATTATGGCGCCAGATAATACGGTGAGGGATTTGATAAAGGCGGCGATTGAGATTTACGTGAAGGAGAAGAGACGACCTCTTTTGAAAGATACTAATCCCGATGGTTTTCAGCTCCACTACTCCCAGTTTAGCTTGGAAAGTAAGTCGGTCCTGTTTTTTCTTAGTATTTTTCTTTTAATACAGAAAATAGTCACAATTTAAAATACGTCATATTATTTCTGGTTTCCCTGTGATTTTGATTTGGAATCTGTGGCTGCATTAGAGGAGAGAGACTTAAACCAGATCATAAATGGTTGATTTCTCACAATTTCAGTCTCAATTCTAGTTTGAGGATGAGTTCTCTGCATAAGTTATTAAAAAAAAAAAAAAGAAGAAAATACTATTCAAACCTGATATATAATTGATTTAAAAAACTGTTCAAAACTGATATATAATTGATTTCAACTTGGTTCAATTAAAATTCAAGAGTGAATAATCGAAATCGACTCTTTCTGTAATTGTTTTTGTTCAATTCGGACTCATAAATCGATAACTGATTCCAATCTTAAATTTAATCAAATTGATTTCAATTTGACTATATTGATTCCAAACTAAAAATTAAAAAAATATTGGGGCCTACGCCACATTGTCTTCTTCTTCTTCTTTTTTACGTCACATTGTCTTCTTCTTCTTCTTCTTTTTCAAAGTCTTCTTAATAACAATTATGTTTGTGGTGGGTGCAGGTTTGAAGGCAGAGGAGAAGTTGATAAACTTGGGATCTAGGAATTTCTTCATGTGCTCAAAGCCTTCAACAGTGAAATGCTGGTGCTCCAAGGAAGCAAAAGTAGTGGCCATCAAATCTGCATTCCCATATATAAAGTTGATGGACTTCTTGCTATAGTCCTAGATGCTCTTTCTCCGTCTTCTCCTTCTCTTTCTCCTTCTCCTTCTCCTGTTAGTAGGAAACTGGGTTAGCAGTTGCATGATTTGTACATATTATTATTATTATTATTTGATAGCAAAAACATGTCTTATCTGCCATAAAATTATAAAATGAAATTTTTTAAATTATGATAATTTATTTTTTTTTAAATTATAATTTATTTTTTTTAAAAATTAAAAAATTATGAAAAACCTATCATGATGAAACTTAAAATATGAAAGTTACATGTGTGATGATAATAATTATAATAATATTTAATATTTATTTGTATATATCTATAAGAATATATTTATTAGTTGGGGTTTATAAGGATTTTCTTAAATTAAAATTATTATTTCTTATTTTAAAAGTTTATAAATTAATATTGTGAACTCCGCCTGAGTAGCTTGCGCTTAGTCGGTCCCAAGCCCAGACAAAGGAGGAGGGTTGCGGTAGATGACAACCAGCGTAAAAATTTCTTCACACCTTATGATATGGATTCAAATGATATAAACGTTGGAGTGTCTTCTACTCACGACGCGCTACATCGGAGCCCGGGTGTAGTAAGAAATATACAAGGGTGTAGGGCGTTCACCGAAAGTGAAGCGCCATGCCGGCGCCCAGGTGTGGTGTTAAGTGAGCAAGGGTTCCCACATCATGGACGGGTATGGGTAAAGAAATTATTCCATAGGACAGATAGTAGAACATATAGTGGAACAGAACACAAGATAGACATAGAAAACAATAGAAGATATCATAAAAGGAGACCAATTAGGAAGGAGTAGGATAGGAGGAGGATCAGGGTTAGTACTTGAAATGTTGGATCACTTACAGGAAAATTAATAGAGCTTGTGGATACCTTGGAAAGGAGAAGGGTGAACATTGCTTGCATTTAGGAGACTAAATGGATATGAGAGAAAAGTAAGGAAGTGGGTAATTCAGGGTACAAACTATGATTTATCGGAAAGGAGAGAAACAAGAACGGAGTGGGCATAATCATAGACGGGACATTGAAAGACGCAGTAATAGCTGTGAAAAGAGTAGGAGATAGAATTATACTAGTAAAGCTAGTACTAGAAGGAGAAACAATAAATATAGTTAGTGCTTATGCCCCACAAATAGGACTAGACAGTGAGAGTAAACAAAGGTTTTGGGAAGATATGGATGATTTAATGCAAAGCATACTGAATGATGAGAATATTTTCATTAGTGGAGATTTGAATGGACATGTAGGAAGTGATAGACAAGGTTATGAGAATGTTCATGGAGGTTTTGGTTTTGGAAGTCGAAATGAGGAGGGAAAAAGCATCCTAAATTTTGCTATGGCATACGACCTAATACTAGCAAATACCTACTTTATAAAAAGAGAGTCACATTTAGTGACTTTCAAAAGTGGGCAACATAGAAGCCAAATCGACTTCCTCTTAACCAGGAAGAAAAATAGAGCTCTATGTAAGGACTGCAAGGTCATTCCAGGAGAGGCTTTAACAAGTCAGCATCGGTTGGTGGTCTTGGATGTCAAGTTTAGGAACAATTCAAATAAGGTCAGAAGAAATAGTATAGCTCGAACAAAGTGGTGGGAGTTCAAAGGAGTAAAGCAAGTGAAGTTCAAAAATGAGCTTCTCGAGTCCGAAGTATGGAAGCTGGAAATGGAGGCCAATGATATGTGGATACAGATGGCATCAAAGATTAGAGAAGTAGCTAGAAAAGTACTTGGAGAGTCTAAAGGACATGGACCACCCGCAAAAGAGAGATGGTGGTGGAATGAGGAAGTGCAAAAGGTAGTGAAGAGAAAAAGGGAATGAAGAGAAAAAGGGAATTGTATAAGAAATTACCTAAATGTGATAATAATGAGGCATATGAACAGTACAAGATAGCAAAGAAAGAGGCAAAAAAGGCAATTAGTCAAGCAAGAGCACAGGCCTTTGAAAAGTTATATGAGAAACTTTGAACTAAAGAAGGGGAGAAAGATATTTATAGATTAGTAAGGAGGAGAGAAAGGAAATATCAAGATCTGAATCAAGTTAGGTGCATTAAGGATAAAGAAGGAAAAGTGTTAGTGAAAGATGAGGATATTAAAGAAAGATGGAGAAATTATTTTAATGATCTCTTTAATAATAGTCAAAATGGTAATAGGGTGAATATAGACTATAGAATAATAGAAAAGAATGTGAATTATACTAGAAGGATTAGATCTTTAGAAGTAAAGAAGCACTTAAGAGAATGAAAGTGGGTAAAGCCTGTGGACCTGATGAAATACCAATTGAAGTGTGCAATTATTTGGGAGATATGGGAGTGGCATGGTTAACTAAATTATTTAATAAAATTCTAAACTCAAAGAAAATGTCTGATGAATAGAGGAGGAGTATTTTAGTACCTATTTTTAAAAATAAAAGAGACATACAGAGTTGCTCAAACTATAGGGGAATTAAACTTATGAGCCATACTATGAAGTTGTGGGAGAGAGTTATGGAGCATTGACTACATCATGATACTTCTATCTCTCTCAATCAATTTGGTTTTATGCCCGGTCGTTCAACTATGGAAGCGATCTTTCTTATTAGAAGCTTGATGGAGAAATATAGAGATGTGAAGAAAGATCTACACATGGTTTTTATTGATTTTGAGAAGGCTTATGATAGTGTTCCAAGAGATGTCTTATGGAATGTGTTAGAACAAAAGATGGTATCTATTAGGTACATACAAGTATTGAAATATATGTATGAAGGAGCAATTACTATTGTGCGCACAGTGGGAGGGGACACAAGAGATTTTCCGATCTCAATTGGATTACACCTGTAACAACCCTTAAAAAAAAAAAAGTTTCAAAAATAGGGAGGAGGAAACCCCCCCCCCCCCATTTCTCTTCTTTCCCTCTCCTTCCCTCTTTTCTTCTTCTTCCTTTCTCCGGTGACCGGCCGGCGACGTCCCAAGCAGTTCCCCAACAGGCCGGCGACCCTCCGGCGACGGCCAGACCACCAGAAACGGCTGCAAGAGAGGGAGAAGAGAGAGAAAATGCGCGCCGATGGGCGGCGCTTTCCGCGCGATTCGGCCGTCCGACGTCCGATCGAGGTGATTCCGGTGGCGTTGGAAAGCTTGTTCCGAGAGCTTTCTTTTGACACTAATTTTGAAGCAAATGGAGGTCGGATGAGTGAGATATGGAGGAGAGAAGTTTCAGGTTTTTCAAGCTTTTTCGTCAGATCTACGACGATCCGACCGTTTGATCGACGATCCGAGACCACATATGGACTGAGGAAGAGGAGAGGAACATGGTGGTATGATCAGATCCGGCAAATGTCGCCGGCGATCGACGGCCGGCCACCGTTCGCGGTGGTTCCGGTGGTGGCTCCGGTGGGCTATGGAGGTGATTCAATTTCCAGAGGCTTCCTCGTAAATTTTTGAAATTTTTGAGACATAGATAAACTTCGGGTAAGACAATTTCTATTATTTCTCTGTTTGTGGAGCATAAATACAGTGTTTCTTAAACAGGAAAAATTGGAGAAAAATTCTAAGAAAAATATATGATGAAAGTAAAATTATTTGGAGATATTCTATGGTGTTAGTTGAATTTTTAAGTGATTATAGAATATTTTTGAAAAATATAGATGGATTTTAGTTAGATTTTTAGCATATGGGCATATAAGATTATTTGAAATTAAGATAATTAAATTTTATATAATTGGTTGAAGCTTGAGGATGGAGGTTTAAATATGTAAATATTTAATTAGGTCGAATTAAGAATATGTTAGATGTTGGAATCTTATGGAATCGAGTAAAATTCTTGAATAAAATATTTATGGGTGATTAGAAAATTTCAATTCATTTTGCAATAGCCTTATAATATTATTAAGGACCGTAGGGCAAAATTTTAGAATTTTTAGAGCTTGTTTAAGTGGATTTTTGAAAAATGTCAATTATAGGGACTAAAACGTAATTTTTGAGATTTTGAGTATTGTCTGATTTGGAGGGCCCAGGAGGGGCCATGAGATATTGATGAGATGTGGTTGTGGAAATTGAGAATTTAGAAGTGTTATTTAAGCCTTTTTGCAGGTTGGGTAGGTCCCAGGTATAGGGGAAACTCTGCCGAATTTCCGGCATGAATTAGGCTATCTATTGCTTCTTTAGAGTTTTGTCTTAACTTAGTACTAATAAATTTATAATTTAATTATTAGGTGATCGAGGTCAGCTATTTTCCTACATCCAGCAGCCACAATAGTCATCGGTGTACTGTGAGTAAAATAATAATTTTAATTGTAATTTCACTATTATTATATGTTCAAGCATGCCCATGCATCACTTATATGCATATATCTATGTAGATAAACTTTAGGCACGATTTATGTTGCATTCATAACTGTGAAAGTGCCATGTATGTTGCTGTGGTAATTTGGAGCAGTGTGTGTGTGTTGGCGTGCGTGTGATGTGGTGTGGACTATGGATAGGACGGGTAGACACGGCTTGAGATCTTCGCTGGGACCCGGTCCTTCGGGGTAAACACGGCTTGAGTTCTTCGCTGGGACCTCGATTTGGTTATTAAGTGGAAGTCCGAGCTGAGTTCTTCGCTGGCACTATTGGAATTAAGAGAGCTGTATAGGGGATCAGCTCCCATATATATTATGATTGATGTTACTGGGTGTGTGAGTGCTCCAAATTACCTTTTTGATGTTATGATGTGAATTTATTGCTAATGCTGCATTTCACTCTCTGAGTGCACTAGTTCTAGATAGTTATAGAGATTATGGTTAAAATTGATATTTTACTCTGAGTCGAACGCTCACTCTGTTCAACATATTTTTTTCAGACTGAGGAGGAGACATTTTTTTTAATAACCTGTCCCTTTTCTCTCAGGTTATGAAAAGACTACTTAATTGTATTATTATTCTCTAAATTTGTAATTTAGGACTCCGCATGTGCTAGTAGTAGCATTAAGCCTGTCAGGGACTGTATGAATTCAAGTTTTCGTATTAATAAATGAAAAGAAAAAAAAAATTTATGAGTTTTAAATGGTTATAAATGAGGTAACAGGGTTGAGCTGGGCTCCCCAAATTTTTATTTCTGATAATTTCTGGGTTAAGTTGGCCCGAAATATAATTTTAACAGTGTAATTTAAATTATTTTATGTGCATATTGGGCTTAAATTGTGGGCCTGGTTATGGATTTGAGGAATAGTTAGGCTTACTACGGGCCTCGGGGGCTTTAAGCTGGCCCAGGTCCTAGTGCCGGTCCGGCCCATAGGTTGGGTCGTGACGAATGTGGTATCAGAGCTTAGGCTCTAGATTCATGGGAAATAATATAATTGGGAGTGTAAAAGGAGTCTTATTAGGATGTTACATGCGGAGTGTAGGATTCTGTTTCGTCTTTTTCTGTAATTCCTTGTTTCTAGATTCTGCGTTATATCTCGGGAACTATAAAAGTGCCTCAGTTAGTGTCTTGATTTTCGTGGAGTACATAGAAAGGTGAAATAGAGTTAGCAGACATGTTGAGGTCTATCATGAGGATATGTATTCCAATAAATACTATATTTTTGTCAGTATGGGTTTAAATGGTGTGCCTATTTCGTGCAAGGCACGAGTACATAAAAGTGAGTCTTGAAAGTACAGTTGCCCTAGATAAGGATGAGAATACCACTACTGGCAGTCATCAATGGATGACCCAGTCAGAATAAGTTTGTGATAATAGAAGATTCAGGAGAGATAAGAAATTAGGAGACCTCGTCTGCCAGGACGTATCGTAGTAACTATACAATGTTCTCGATGTCTGCTCTGTAAGCTGCAGATTACAGTACCGACATGAGATTATTGTGTAGAGCTGCGTGCATCCCCGTGGTGCTCCATAATGAGGGTGTTTACGGATGGCTTCTGTTTTGGTACAGTTATGCCAGAACAGAGTTCTATATCTGCAGAGGAGTTGGAAACTCCTAGTTAGGGGTCTAGAGTTAGAATATTGAAAGGTCACAGTTGGGTGATAACTAGAGTCAGTGACTCAGTTACCCTAGCATGAGCTAGAGCTGCATTAAGAGTTGCCATCAGACCAGAGGTTTCGGATTAGTTGCAAAGTAAACGTGACACTTATAGAGTGAGATCATCTAGTCTTCAGTATGGAATTTTGGATCATTTTTGTAGTACGATAAACATTTTGCTTAGAACTTAGTGAGAATAGTATACCCGTTGTGTATCAGCAAGGTGTAAAGTACAACCCTACTACCTAGGGAAAGTCAAAACTATAAATTGATGATTCGCAGAGCTATGATATGATAGGAGAGTCATTAATTTAACATGGTTTGGGCAAGGTGGTAAATGTAGTACCTTTGTTGCAGTAAGTTAGGGTATAGTCCTATCTTTTTAGAAGGGATCGAAGGTTATTATTAATAATGGTGACGAACAAAATAGTGCCCCAGATGGGACTGTAAAGTGTGGTAGAAAGTAGTTGGCTCGGGTATCTAGCAGATGATGCAAGTTCCATTATAGGAATCATATATAATTAGATCACGATGGATGTAAATCCTTTGAATTGGATGATGGGTTTGGGTGCCCGGAATCTTAAGTTTTGGCTAATTGAGTAAACATGGAAAATAATAATAATAAAAATAATAATAATAGCAAATAAATAAAATTACTGCAGAATCAGTTTTCGAGGTAGTAAGGGTATTATGTAAACTAAAGGATAAGAATAGAAATCATACGAAAAAGGTATGACTGCAAATTCCTGAGTTCCTTTCTAACTTCATATTGTTCAAAATAATAGTATAATCTAATTATAACAGTATTAAGAGTAATAAATTAGCAAAGATAAATCATAGAAGGCCAATGGATAGAGAAAGTGCAGAATGAAAGTTTGGACAATTGATTGCAGATGCAATATAATCTAAATGCCAGTGGAAATACTAGCTAGAGTGGTCAAAAGACCAAATCTGTGTAGCACAGACATATGATAACGCGATAAAGACTCTGAAAGATATAGTTAGCAAGTACAGTTGTCATGTTAGGAAGAAGAATGGAACCAGGGATAGAATAGTCAAGTTCTATGTTGGGCAAGACAAAGGAAATAAATAAAAGGACAACCTGAAGGGCGCGTAACAAAAGGAACAAAGTTAAGATATAGGGTAGGCTAAGTGTTATTATTGGCAAGGTGAATGACAAGGATGAAGAAACCGAAATGGGACCATATTAGTGAGAATAGTGATGGAGGTATAGAATCTAGTAATGTGATACTCATAGCATGATGTAGTTGAGATTGTGACAGGGGCTAAAATATAGAGCTTGGAGTTACATGATTGGATCATATTTTATCTATTCCCTATTCCTAAGGTGAAGTGAATAGCAATGGGACAAGATTCTTTGAACTTGTTAACAGTATCAAGAAGATTAAGCGAGGAATACAATAATAATGAGTAAAAGCTAGAAGTGTGCGAGGGTATTGCGGACTATCTAATTAGGCAGAGACAAAGAAGTTATTAAGTAGTAAGTTGAATAAAAGTCAATCTAAGGGATCAAAAAGGTATGATGAGAGGAAAAGAATGATAGACAATGACACAGAGGCTTTAGGTTAGACTTTTGAGATAGTGAGAAGGTAGTTAGAGGTTCATTATGAATGTCAGGCAAGCATTTTTAGTGTGACCAACAGAATCACTTTGCAGTGAAGCAATAATGACAGAACAACAGTAGGGGTAGAACGAGAAGTGACAAGTTTAGGTGGTTATAAATCACTAGAAAGTTCAAAGATCAAATTAATGACCATAGATAAGGGTGGAATTAATGTTGGAAGAATCTATTAGCGAGAGAAATCTTTCAGGAATCAACAAAAGTTAAGGGCACAATATAAACGATGATAGATATGAATCATAGGTTGAGTATAAGTAAAGTTAATAAATTATAAAATATTATGTCAGAAAAAACAATGGTACAGTAAAGGATTCATGCAGATGATACCTTATAGGTAGAGCACAACTGTGCTAGGAGATGATGAAATTTGAAGAGAAAGACCAAGAAATATAGGTTAAACATTATTATATGGACAATCGAGCATAGTTGAATATAAGAGTATTTTTCTTTCTTTTCAAGTTTAGTTTGTGCTTTTGGTTCTAGAAGATTATATAAGGAACAGAGACTGAGTCAAGGAGACCTAGTTATTTGAGAGTTTGGTAGGCACCAATTCATACATAATTTCCTGATATGAGAATGACAGTAAGTACATACCTAGTGTTAAGTATGAAAGGACGATCAGAATAGTGACAGGAGTCAAATGGAGTTAGCTACCAAGGCTTACAACCGTTTTAAATTATGAGCTAGAGGAAGTACTATTTATGGATGAATTTCAATAGATGAAATTGTTACTAATGGGAAAAGTTGAGGTTGAAATTTGGAAAGTTATAGGCAGTATATGTGATTATATTAAGGAGAATAAACACGTAAAGTATCTTGTTTAGAATTAAGGCATGGCACACATTTCTCATAGCCGTATTAGTTCAGATGGAACTACAGTTTCAAGGGCTCATATTCATCCAGGATAAGCAATCTCCTACTAAGGCTGGTAGGGAATGATAATGTTCTGATAGTTAAGTTGAAAAAAAAAAAAAGGGGGATACAAGAAAAATTTTCTATGGGTAATTATAAGTGTTACATAAGGTGAAGAATGTGCTGGTAGGAGTAAATCATAGGGTTAGAATTCTCGAAGTAATGGAACTAGTAATCAAGATAAGACTAAGAAATAAAAAGAAAGTTAAAGTTGATGATGGGATAGAAATCTTTGAAGGAAAAGGGGTAAGGGTGAGATAGGACAAAAATTAAGGAATAAGTACAGCAGGTTGAAAAGATATCAATAATATTAGAAATAGAAAAAGGGAAGTGGATAAGATGTAAAGGACAAGAAGAAAGCTCGATAGAGCCAGTTATAATGATGAGGATAAGAAGGAATAGGTATGCTAGGAACACACTAAGAGATGTTTAAAACAAGTTATTATGAGATGATAGATTAAAGGAGTAGTAGAGCCTCGATCTAAGTGCCAATATGTCAGAAGTAGGCCACATACTAAGAAGCTATAGGAAGAAGTCTAGATATTTCCATTCTAGAGAAGGAGTGAGAATTGATAAAGTCGCATGGATTGAGTTGTCAGGGAATATAAACATTTTTGTTACCTAGAAGGAGAGATCCAGTTTACTTTCCAATGTTGATAAATGATACACTTGGCCCTTGGAGGAGACTCTACCTGACTAGTTACATAAGATGGATAGAGGTTGGTCTAAGTACCTTAGTAATGACACAAAAGAGATTAAAAATTTAAAATATCATGGGAGTGAGAAGATTTATAGGTATTGACCACTGAGGTCATAAGAAGAGTGAAGATCTCAAACAAGATACCTAGATTAGGTGCTACAGGAAAGCTACTCATAGGATACCATGGAATAAGGAACATAAGTTATGTCATTGGGGAAAACAGAGATTATTGAAACAAAAGGGATGAGGACTGAAATCATCAAGAGACACGTTGGGGCGTAATAAAAGGGAGGTAAGCACCAAAGTTGATTGAAGTTATGAGACATCAAGTCAAGAACAGTGAAGTGTAGCAAATACTTGAAATGTCAGAAAAATGGTCAATGAATAGTTATAAGATAAAAGCCCTCTAGAAAGAGATGATGATAAATAGGACACTATAGTAGAATCAGAGAGCGATAAATGTCATATATAATGTACAAAGAGTTTGAAGAATAAATGTTTTACCAATCTCTGCATAGCTGGAGGAGTAATGATTGCACTTGTTCTGATAATCTTCTTTTCCATATCTCTTGTTTCTTCGAAAATTCGAGGACGAATTTTTCTTAAGGGGGGGAGAATGTAACAACCCTTAAAAAAAAAAAAGTTTCAAAAATCGGGAGGAGGAAAACCCCCCCCCCTCCATTTCTCTTCTTTCCCTCTCCTTCCCTCTCTTCTTCTTCTTCCTTTCTCCGGTGACCGGCCGGCGACGTCCCAAGCAGTTCCCCAACAGGCCGGCGACCCTCCGGCGACGGCCAGACCACCAGAAACGGCGGCAAGAGAGGGAGAAGAGAGAGAAAATGAGCGCACAGTGGGCAGCGGCTTTTCGGCGCAATTCCGGCTTCGTCCGACGTCCGATCGAGGCAATTCCGGTGGCGTTGGAAAGCTTGTTCCGAGAGCTTTCTTTTGACACCAATTTTGAAGCAAATGGAGGTCGGATGAGTGAGATATGGAGGAGAGAAGTTTCGGGTTTTTCAAGCTTTTTCGTCAGATCTACGACGATCCGACCGTTGGATCGACGATCCGAGACCACATATGGACTAAGGAAGAGGAGAGGAACATGGTGGTATGATCAGATCCGGCAAATGTCGCCGGCAACCGGCGGCCGGCCACCGTGCGCGGTGGTTCCGGCGGTGGCTCCGGTGGGCTATGGAGGTGATTCAACTTCCAGAGGCTTCCTCGTAAATTTTTGAAATTTTTGAGACATAGATAAACTTCGGGTAAGACAATTTCTATTATTTCTCTGTCTGTAGAGCATAAATACAGTGTTTCTTAAACAGGAAAAATTGGAGAAAAATTCTAAGAAAAATATATGATGAAAGTAAAATTATTTGGAGATATTCTATGGTGTTAGTTGAATTTTTGAGTGATTGTAGAATATTTTTGAAAAAATATAGATGGATTTTAGTTAGATTTTTAGCATATGGGCATATAAGATTATTTGAAATTAAGATAATTAAATTTTATATAATTGGTTGAAGCTTGAGGATGGAGGTTTAAATATGTAAATATTTAATTAGGTCGAATTAAGAATATGTTAGATGTTGGAATCTTATGGAATCGAGTAAAATTCTTGAATAAAATATTCATGGGTGATTAGAAAATTTCAATTCATTTTGCAATAGCCTTATAATATTATTAAGGACCGCAGGGCAAAATTTTAGAATTTTTAGAGCTTGTTTAAGTGGATTTTTGAAAAATGTCAATTATAGGGACTAAAACGTAATTTTTGAGATTTTGAGTATTGTCTGATTTGGAGGGCCCAGGAGGGGCCATGAGATATTGATGAGATGTGGTTGTGGAAATTGAGAATTTAGAAGTGTTATTTGAGCCTTTTTGCAGGTTGGGTAGGTCCCAGGTATAGGGGAAACTCTGCCGAATTTCCGGCATGAATTAGGCTATCTATTGCTTCTTTAGAGTTTTGTCTTAACTTAGTACTAATAAATTTATAATTTAATTATTAGGTGATCGATGTCAGCTATTTTCCTGCATCCAGCAGCCACAATAGTCATCGGTGTACTGTGAGTAAAATATTAATTTTAATTGTAATTTCACTATTATTATATGTTCAAACATGCCCATGCATCACTTATATGCATATATCTATGTAGATAAACTTTAGGCACGATTTATGTTGCATTCATAACTGTGAAAGTGCCATGTATGTTGCTGTGGTAATTTGGAGCAGTGTGTGTGTGTTGGCGTGCGTGTGATGTGGTGTGGACTATGGATAGGACGGGTAGACACGGCTTGAGATCTTCGCTGGGACCCGGTCCTTCGGGGTAGACACGGCTTGAGTTCTTCGCTGGGACCCCGTTTTGGTTATTAAGTGGAAGTCCGAGCTGAGTTCTTCGCTGGCACTGTTGGAATTAAGAGAGCTGTATAGGGGATCAGCTCCCATATATATTATGATTGATGTTACTGGGTGTGTGAGTGCTCCAAATTACCTTTTTGATGTTATAATGTGAATTTATTGCTAATGCTGCATTTCACTCTACAGGGTGCACTAGTTCTAGATAGTTATAGAGATTATGGTTAAAATTGATATTTTACTCTCTGAGTCGAACGCTCACTCCTGTTCAACATATTTTTTTTCAGGCTACAGGAGGAGACATTTTTTTTAATAACCTGTCCCTTTTCTCTCAGGTTATGAAAAGACTACTTAATTGTATTATTATTCTCTAAATTTGTAATTTAGGACTCCGCATGTGCTAGTAGTAGCATTAAGCTGTCGAAATTGTGAATTCAAGTTTTCGTATTAATAAATGAAAAGAAAAAAAATTATGAGTTTTAAATGGTTATAAATGAGGTACTTGAGGTTGGTGGGCTCCCCAAATTTTTATTTCTGATAATTTCTGGGTTAAGTTGGCCCGAAATATAATTTTACCAGTTTAATTTAAATTATTTTATGTGCATATTGGGCTTAAATTGTGGGCCTGGTTATGGATTTGAGGAATAGTTAGGCTTACTACTGGCCTCGGGGGCTTTAAGCTGGCCCAGGTCCTAGTGCCGGTCCGACCCATAGGTTGGGTCTTGACAACACCAAATATCAGTCATAAGCCCTTACCTTTTTACATTAGTTTTAGATGAATTGACGAAACATATACAAGAGAGTATTCCTTGGTGCATGTTGTTTACGGATGATATTGTTCTGATAGATGAGACACGAGAAGGAGTTAATAGGAAGCTAGAGCTTTGGAGAAGTACTCTAGAGTCAAAGGGTTTTAAGTTAAGTAGAACGAAGACAGAATACATGCATTGCAAGTTCAGTGAAGGCCAAACTGGTGATAGGGAATGAGTTAGTTTGAATGGAGTGGTACTGTCCCAAAGTAATCACTTTAAATATCTAGGCTCAGTCCTTCAAGTAGATGGGGGATGTGAGGAGGATGTTAGTCATAGGATTAAAGCCAGATGGTTGAAGTGGATATGTACCACGGGAGTTTTATGTGATCATAAAATTCCTAATAAGTTGAAAGGAAAATTTTACCGTACAGCCATATGACCTGCTATGTTATATGGTAGTGAGTGTTGGGCACTGAAAGAGTCATATGCGTCTAAGATAAGAGTTGCAGAGATGAGAATGTTAAGGTGGATGAGTGGCTATACTAGACTAGATAAAGTTCGTAATGAGAGTATTAGAGAAAATGTAGGAGTGGTGTCAATTGAAGATAAGTTGAGAGAAGGGAGATTGAAATGGTTTGGTCATGTGAAGCATAGACATACGGAAGGTCCAGTTATATAAGTAGAGCACATTAGGTTAGAGGATAGAAAGAAAAAAAGGGGTAGACCTAAATTGAATTGGATGAGAGTATTACAACATGACCTAGAAGTATTACACATTTCTGAGGATTTAACAAAAAATCGTTTAAAGTGGAGAAAGTGAATCTATATAGCCGACCCCAAATCTTTGGGATAAAAGCTTAGTTGAGTTGAGTATAAATTAATATTGTGATTATAGATAATTTTTTTTTGAAAATTATAAATACTAATTTTAATAGTATTTTAACTAATCTTTTCAATATGAATATTTAATTAAAAAAAATTTATATTAGAAATTAGTAATTCAGCAAATTAAGATTACATAGTTTTCAAATATTGTGATTATTTACTTTTTAAATACATTTCATACGTAAATAGTATCTTTTATTATTAATTAGTATGTAAATTGAGCTTATGCATTTTCAGAAAGGATATATTTGAGAATTTTTTAATCAGTAAGGAATTTTATAAATTTTAATAGAAATAATTAATTTTGAAATGCAAATTTAGTATTATAGCTATTTTTTAATATCATAAATAACATTAAAATTTTACAACTATATATTAATTATTTAAATTACTTTTAAACTTTATATAAATTGAAAATTTTTTATCCTATTTATACTTAATTTCAATTAAATATAAAATTTTATAAGAAATAATTAACTAAAATAAAAAATTAATAAATAAAAAAATAAGAAAATTATTAATTTATCTATTATTTATAAAAATATAAAAAAAATATTTATAGAGACAAATAAATAATTTATCACTAATAATGTATATTATACACTAATACGTATAAATGTGTTGTTGATACTATTTAGCGACAAACAAATACATCACTAATAATATGAGTAATGGGTGCCTTCCAAATATTATAGTCGCTAATCTTTTAGGGACAGAAAATTTATCACCAAATGCCAATTTTACAATTTGTTATATTAGTACTAAAAACTTTTAGTGATGAAATATTTGTCACTAAATATCTAATAATTTATTTTTTAATATTATAATAATTAATATAAATTAAAATTTTAGTATTACATTAATAATAATTCTACTTAACTAATATATTATATTGTAATAATGAATATAGTAATTTTATAATTATAATTCCATAAGTATTATTAATTTATTAAAAATTATTTAATATTATATGAAAATATTTTTTCATAAATAATTATAATTAAGATAGAGATAAAAATCTATTAAGATTCATTAAAAAAGTTATTCATATAAATAAAATATTTTTTAATTTTTTTAATAATATAAATCATGAAATTTTTTTTATAAAATTTTGTTTTAAATTATATTATAATAAAAACTTAATTTAGTAAAATTTAGATAAAGTAGGATTAAAAATTTTAGATTTATATAAATTATAAAATTATATAAATAATTAAATTTTAAGTTATAAGAAATTTAAATTTATATTGTAATAACCCAAAAAAAAAAATATATATATATATAAATTAATTAATTAATTAAAAATTAAATTAAACATTTAAATTTTAAAATTTTTCCAGGAATGAATCTAGACAACATGTCTATCCAAGTTCATTCATAGAAATTTAAAAAAAAAAAAAAACTAGTAGCCCCCTCCCCTTTAAACTATATCTCCCGTCACTCTTCCTCCCCATCCCTTTTTCTTTCGACCGAGGAGCCTCCAGTCACCATGGCCGGCCGGCGAGGCGTCCCCCCACCCTAGGCGATGCCGGCGAGCTGCCAGCTGGCCGGAGCAATGACGGCAGCGGCGCAAATGGAGGAGTTTTCCCCATCAACGCGCGCACAGTGGGAAACTCTGTCGGATTTTCGGCATGAATTAGACTATCTGTTGTCTCTTTAGAGTTTTATTTTGACTTAGTACTAATAAATTTATAATATAATTATTTAGGTGATCGATATCAGCTATTTTCCTCCATCCAACAGCCATAATAGTCCTCGGTGTACTGTGAGTGAAATGTTAATTTTAATTGTAATTTTGATATTATTATATGTTTAAGCATGCCCATGCATCATTATAAATATATATCTATGTAGTTAAATATTAGGCATGATTTATGTTGCATTTTAAATTGATGAAGTGCTATGGATGTTGTTTGTGGTAATTTGAAGCAGTGTGTGTGCATTGGCATGTGTGTGGTATGGTATTGGATATGGACAGGATGGGTAGACACGGTTTGAGAGACACTTGCTGGGACTCGATCCTTTATGGATAAGTCGGGGTAGACACGGCTTGAGAGATACTCGCCGGGACCCCGCACTTGGTTTCTTAAGCGAAAGTCCGGCTTGAGAGACACTTGCTGGCAGATGTTGGATTAAGAGAGCTTAATAGGGGATTAGCTCCCATATATGTATTGCTTGACAGTGTTGGGTGTGTGAGTGCTCCAAATTACCTTTTTGCTGTTATGATATGAATTGTATGAAAATTATGAGGATGTTGCATATCACTCCACATGGTGCATTAGCTTTAGATAGCTATAGAGATTATGATTAAAATTGGTATTTTACTCTCTGAGTCGAACGCTCACTCCTGTTCATCTTTTTTCCAAGCTACAGAAGGATTATTTGTTGTGGCTAACCTTCTCTTCTCCTTCGCAGGTTCATTAATAGTATTTTATGTATTTTGTACAATTGAGTTAAATTTTAGACTCTGCATATGTTAAAATCACTTATTTTTATTTTGGGCCTGTATTATAAAAGTTATGTTGGACCTGTAAAATTATTAACTGTATGCATGATGAGATTGGATGAGGGAGCTGAGCTCCCATTTGAGTTATGACATTTTGATTATGTGGAGGGTGAGCTGAGCTTCTCAATTTATTAAATATTGTGTTTACAGGTCGGGCGAGTCAAAAACTCCATGTTGAATGGTCTATTTTATGGCCGGACTCTGTCCGATTGAATTCTTGAAATTGGGCCCAAATAGGCCTTAGATTTGGGTTGAGAAATAGTTAGGCTTATTACGGGCCTCGGGGGCTTTATGCTGGCTTAGGTCCTAGTGCCGATCCGGCCCATAGGTTAGGTCATGACAAGAGTGGTATCAGAGCTTAGGCTCCAGATTCATGGGAAGTACATGTCTAAAGCTTTAAGAAGAGTCCAATTAGGAGTTCACATGCGGAGTATAGGATTTTGTTTCGTTTCCTTTTGTAAATCCTTGTTTCTAGACTTTGTGTTATTCCTCGGTTAGTATAAGAGTGCTTCAATTTAGCACCTCGATTTTGTGAAGTACATGGTGATGTGAAATAGATTTAGCAGACGTATTGAGGTCTACCATAGAAATACGTACTCCAATAAATATTATATTTTTATCAGTATGGGTTTAAATGGTGTGCCCATTTCGTGCAAGGCACGAGTACATAAAGGTGAGTCTTGAAAGTACAGTTGCCCTAGATAAGGATGAGGATGCCACTGCTGGCAGTCATCAGTGGATGAGCCAATCAGAATAAGTTTATGATAATAGTAGATTCGAGAGAGATAAGAAATTAGGAGACCTAGTCTGTCAGAACGTATCGTAGTAACTATGCAATATTCTCGATGTCCACTCTGTAAGCTACAGATTACAGTACCGATATGAGATTATTGTGTAGGGCTGCGTGCATCCTCATGGTGCTCCATAATGAGGGTGTTTGCGAATGGCCTCTGTTTTGATACAATTATGCCAGAATAGAGTTTTATATCTACAGAGGAGTTGGGAACTCTTAGTTAGGGATCTAGAGATAGAATATCGAAAGGTCATAGTTGGGTGGTAACTAGAGTCAGTGACTTGGTTACCTTAGCATGAGCTAGAGTTACATCAAGAGTTGCCATCAAACCAGAGGTTTCGGATTAGTTGTAAAGTAAAGGTGACACCTATAAAGTGAAACAATCTAGTCTTCGGTATGGAATTTTGGATGGTTTTTGCAGTATGACAGACGTTTTGCTTAGAGCTTAATGAGAATAGTATACTCTGTGCGTATCAGCAAGGTGTAAAGTACAACCCTATTACCTAGAGAAGGCCGAAACTGTGAATTTATGATTTACAGAGCTATGATATGATAAGAGAGTCATTAATTTGACATGGTTTTGGCAAGGGGGTAAATGTAGTACCTTTATTGTAGTAAGTTAGGGTATAGTCTTATCTTTTCAGAAGAGATAGAAGGTTATTACTGATAATGATGACTTGTAGAATAGTTTCCCAGATGGGACTGTTGCGTGAGATAGAGAGTTGTTAGCTCAGGTGTTCTAGAGAGGGTACAAGTTCCATGTAGGATTCATAAGATATAAGATCAAGATGTACGTAAGCCTTTAAATTGAATGAAGAATTTGGATACCTAGTATTTTAAGTTTCAGCTAATTAAATGGACATGAGAAATTAGAGTTGCTACAGATCCCCTCCTTACGGTAGTAGGGGGTAGTATATAGTCCAAAAAGGGTAAGAACATAGATCACGTAGGAGAAGTATGACTGCTATTCCCTAAGTTTATCCTTAGCTTCTTAATGCTTAAGACAAAAGTATACTCCAAATAAAGTAAAAGAAAAAGGAGAAAAGTTGGCGAAGATAAATCATAGAAGACCAGTAGATAGAGAAAGTGCAGAATAAAATTTGGACAATTGATTGCAGATGCAACATAATTTAAATGCCAGTGGAAGTACTAGCTAGAGTGGTCAAAGGACCAAATCTTAGTAGCACAGATATGTGATAACCTGGTAGAGACTCTAAAAGATATAGTTAGCAAGTACAGTTATCATGTTAGGAAGAAGAATGGAATCAGGGATAGAATAGTCAAGTTCTATTTTGGGTAAGACAAAGGAAATAAATAAAAGGACAACCTGAAGGGTGTAGAATAAAAGGAATAAGGTTAAGATATAGGGTAGGCTAAGCGTTATTCTTGGCAAGGTGAATGACAAGGATAGAGAACCCAAAATGGAACCACATTAGTGAGAATAATGATGGAGGTATGAAATCTAGTAATATGATACTCATAACATGATGTAGTCGAGGTAGTGCCAAGGGCTAGAATATAGAGCTTGGAGTTACATGATTAAATCATACTCTATCTATTCCCTATTCCTAAAGTGAAGTGGATAGCAATGGGGCAAGATTCTTTTAACTTGTTAACAGTATCAAAAAGATTAGGCGAGGAATACAATAATAATGAGCAAAGGCTAAAAGGTGTGTGTTGGTATTGCGGACTGTCTAATTAGGCAGAGAAAAAGAAGTTAGTAAGTAGTAAGTTAAATAAAAGTCAATCTAAGGGATAAAATAGGTATGATGAGAGGAAAAAAATGATAGATAATGACACATAGGCTTTAGGTTAGACTTTTGAGATAGTGAGAAGGTAGTTAGAGGTTCATTATGAATGTCAGGCAAACATTTTTAGTGTGATCAACATAATCACTTTGCAGTGAAGCAATAATGACAGAACAACAGTAGGGGTAGATCGAAAAGCGACAAGTATGGATGGTTATAAATCACTAGAAAGTTCAAGGATCAAATTAATGACCATAGATAAGGGTGGAATTAGTGCAGGAAGAATCTATTAGTGAGAGAAATCTTTCAGGATTCAACAAAAGTTAAGGGCACAATATAAACGATGATAGATATGAATCACAGGTCGAGTATAAGTAAAGTTAATAAATTATAAATATTATGTCAAGAAGGACAATGGTACGGTAAAGGGTTCATGCAGATGATACCTTATAGGTAGAGCATAACTGTGCTAGGAAATGATGAAATTTGAAGAGAAAGACCAAGAAACATAGGTTAAACGTTATTATATGGATAATCAGGCGTAGTTGAATACAAGAGGATATTTTTCTTTCTTTTCAAGTTTAGCTCGTGCTTTTGATTTTAGAGGGTTATATAAGGAACAGAGACTAAGTCAAGGAGACCTAGTTATTTGAGAGTTTGGTAGGCACCAATTCATACACAATTTCCTTATATGAGAATAATAGTAAGTGCATACCTAATGTTAAGTATGAAAGGACGATTAGAGTAGTGACAGGAGTTAAATTGAGTTAGCTACTAAGACTTGCAACTGTTTTAAACTATGAGCTGGAGGAAATACTAATTGTGGATGAGTTTCAATAGATGAAATTGTTGCTAATGGGAAAAGTTGAGGCTGAAGTTTGGAAAGCTGTGGGCAGTATATGTGATTATATCAAGGAGAATGAACTAAGTATCTAGTTGGGAATTGTGGCAGAACACACATTTACTACTACCTCGTCATTCAGGTGGAACTTATAGGCTCAAGGATTGTAGGAAATAATAATATTTTGATGGTCATGTTAGGAAGGAAGTACAGGGAGAATCATCTATGCTGAATATCCTAGTGGTAACCAATCGCAGAGTTAAAATTCTAGAAGTAACAGAGTTAGTAATCAAGTTGAGAATAAAAAGTATAAAGGGTACAATTAATGCTAATGGGATGAATATCGTTAAGGGAAAGACACAAGGCAAGGAAAGATAAAGAGGAATAGTATGAGAAGAACACTAAAGAATGTCTAGGGCAAGTTATTGTAAAATGGCAGGTTAAGGGAATAGTGGAGCCTCGATCTAAGTACCAATGTTTCAGGAAAATACCTCAAATAATAAGAAGTTTCAAGCATAAAACAAGAAACTCCCTTTTCGGGAAAAGATGGTAGGATATGATAAGTTGTTTTAACTGGGTGGCTTAGGAATACATAAACTTTTGTTAGGTCAGAGAAGAGACCCAATCCACTTTCTAATATTGATAAATAGAATATGAACACTCAACGCTTAAATGGAGCTCTACATAACTAGTTACATAAGATGGACATGAGTTGATTTGAGAACCTTAGTAATGACACAAAGGAGATTGAAAATTCGAAGTATCATGGAAGTGAAAAGATGTATAGGTACTAACCATTGAAGTCAAAGGACAAGTAATGATTTAGAATAAGATGGCTATGATAGGTGCTACAGGGAACATCTTATAGAATATTATAGGATAAGAAACATAAGTCATGTCCTTGGGAAGTAGAAGGTTGAGGGGTAAACGCCAAGGTTGATTGAAGTTAAGAGACATAAAGTCAAGTACAGAGAGGTATAGTGAATACTTGATATGTCAGAAAAATGGTCAATAAATAGTTAAGAGATAAGAGCATCTCTAGTAAAAAAAAAATGATGACAGTTAGGGCATTACAGTAAAAAAAAAATCCGAAAGCGAGGGAATGCGATCTATATTGCACGAAGAGTTTGGAGAATAAAGCATTTTAACCATCTTTGATTAGCTGGAGGAGTAAATGCTCGCACCTATCCCAATAGCCCTCTTTTCTTATCCCTTGTTTATTTGAAAATTCGAGGACGAATTTTTCTTGAGGGGGGAAGAATGTAACAATACAAAAATTAAAAATACATATATAAATTAATTAATTAATTAATTAATTAAAAATTAAATTAAAGATTTAAAATTTTTCCAGTAATGAATCTGGACAACATGTCTGTCCAGGTTCATTCATAGAAATTTAAAAAAAAAAAAAGAAAACCTAGCAGCCCCCCCCCCTAAACTCTATCTCCCGTCACTCTCCTTCCCCCTCCCTTTTTCTTCCAACCGACGAGCCTCCAGCCACCATAGCCGGCCAGCGAGGCATCCCCCCACCCTAAGCGACGCTGGCGAGTTGCCAGCTAGCCGGAACAGCGCCGGCAGCGGCGCAAATGGAGGAGTTTTCCCCATCAACGTGCGCATAGTGGGCAGCAACTTTCTGACGCGATTCTGGCTTCATCCGATGTCCGATCGAGGTGATTCAGGTGGCGTTGGAAAGCTTGTTCCGAGAGCTTTATTTTGATACCAATTTTGCAACAAATGGGGGTTGGATGAGTAAGATATGGAGGAAAGAAGTTTCGAGTTTTTCAAGCTTTTAGCTCAGATCTAGGATGATCCGACCGTTGGATTGACGATCCGAAACCACCTATGGACTGAGGGAGAGGAGAGGAACATGATGGTATAATCAGATCAGGCAGATGCTGTCAGCAACCGGCGACCGACCACCGTGCGCGGTGGTTTCAGCGGTGGCTTCAGCGGTGGCTTCGGTGAGCTTTGGAGATGATTTAACTTTTAGAGGCTTCCTCATAAATTTTTAGAATTTTTGAGATACAGGTAAACTTCGGGTAAGATTATTTTCATTATTTATCTGTCTGTGGAGCATAAATGCAGTGTTTCTTAAATATGAAAAATTAGAGAAAAATTCTAAAAAAAATATATGATGAAAGTAAAATTATTTGGAGATATTCTATGGTGTTTGTTAAATTTTTGAGTAATTGTAGAATATTTTTGAAAAATATAGATAGATTTTAGTTAGATTTTTAGCATATGGACATATAAGATTACTTGAAATTATGATATTTAAATTTTATATGATTGCTTGAAGCTTGAGGATGGAGGTTTAAATATGTGAATATTGAATTGGGTTGAATTATGAACATGTTAGCTGTTGGAAACTTATGGAATTGAGTAATATTCTTGAATAAAATATTCATGGGTGATTAGAAAATTACAATTACTTTTACGATAGCTTTATAACTCTATTAAGGACCAAGGGGCGAAATTTTAGAATTTTTAAAGCTTGTTTGAGTGGATTTTTACAAAATATTAATTATAAGGACTAAAATGTAATTTTTAAGATTTTGAGTATTGCTTAGTTTGGAGGGCCCAGGAGGGGCCATATAATGATGATGAGATATGGGTTGAGTTTAAAAGTGCTATTTGAACCATTTTTGGCAGGTTGGGTAGGTCCCAGGTATAAGGGAAACTCTACTGGATTTTCGACATGAATTAGGCTGTCTGTTGTCTCTTTAGAGTTTTATTTTGACTTTGTACTAATAAATTTATAATATAATTATTTAGGTGATCGATGTCAGCTATTTTCCTCCATCCAGTAGCCATAATAGTCATCGGTGTACTGTGAGTAAAATATTAATTTTAATTGTAATTTCGATATTATTATATGTTTAAACATGCCCATGCATCACTTATAAATATATATATATTTAGTTAAATATTAGACATGATTTATGTTGCATTTTAAATTGATGAAGTGCTATAGATGTTGTTTGTGACAATTTGGAGTAGTGTGTGTGCATTGGCGTGTGTGTAGTATGGTATTGGATATGGACAAGAAGGGTAGACACAGCTTGAGAGACACTCGTTGGGACCCGGTCCTTTATAGATAAGTCGGGGTAGACACGGCTTGAGAGACACTCGCTAGAACACCGCACTTGGTTTATTAAGCGAAAATTCGACTTGAGAGATACTTGCTAGCATATGTTGGATTAAAAGAGCTGTATAGGGGATCAGCTCCCATATATGTATTGCTTGACAGTGTTGGGTGTGTGAGTGTTCGAAATTACCTTTTTGCTGTTATGATATGAATTGTTTGAAAATTATGAAGATGTTGCATATCACTCCACATGGTGTATTAGCTTTAGATAGCTATAGAGATTATGATTAAAATTGGTATTTTACTCTCTGAGTCGAACGCTCATTCCTGTTCATCTATTTTTTCGGGCTACAGGAGGATTATTTGTTGTGGCTAACTTGCTCTTCTTATTCGCAGGTTCATTAATAGTATTTAATGTATTTTGTATAATTGAATTAAATTTTAGACTCCGCATGTATTAGAAGCACTTATTTTTATTTTGGGCCTGTATTATAAAAGTTATGTTGGACCTGTAAAATTATTAACTGTATGCATGATGGGATTGGATGAGGGAGCTAAGCTCCCATTTGAGTTATGACATTTTGATTATGTGGAGGGTGAGCTGAGCTTCCCAATTTATATTATATAATGTGTTTACAGGTCGGGCGAGTCAAAAACTCCCTGTTAAATGGTCCATTTTATAGTCGGACTCTGTCCGGTTGAATTCTTGAAATTGGGCCCAAATGGGCCTTAGAGTTGGGTTGAGGAATAGTTAGGCTTACTACAGGCCTCAAGAGCTTTAGGCTGGCCCAGGTCCTAGTGTCGGTCCGACCCATAGGTTAAATTGTGACATATATAAACTTTAAATAATAATTGTAAATAACAAAAAATATAATTATAAATACTATAAATAATAAATGACAATTCGAGCAAAAACAATATTCGCCCTCTTCCTTTATATATATATATATATATATGTAATAGAGAGATATTCAGAAGGAAGTGACACGTGATACCTTTTTTTAAAATGTTTACCACGTGTCACATTCTATAAATACTTTATTTTATATTAATTATTATTTATTTATTTTTCTTCTAATTATCATTAATTTTTACAATACTACCCTAATATTTATTATTTAAGTTATTATTTTCTTTAAAATTTAATTTTTTAAAAATTAATATATTTTGTAATTAAATATAATATTTAAAAATTATTTATATTATTTTTTTTATAAATTCACTTATGTAGAAATATTATTTGCTACATCTTATCCTCCATAATAATAATAATAATAATAAAAGGACATTAGTGGTCATTAATTTAAAGAAAATTAATCATTAATTTATGATCTCATCATAAATATTCTTTTTTATACTAATTATTATTATTTTTTCTTTTAATTATATTATTATTTATAATCCTACCTTAATATTTATTATTTAAATTATTATTTTATTTAAATTTTGATTTTTAAAAATTAAAACATTTTGTAATTAAATATAATATTTAAAGGTTATTTATATTATTTTATAAATACTAATTATTATTTAATTTTTTTTATTTATATTTTAATTATCATTATTATTTATAATACTACCTTAACATTTATTTTTTAAATTATTATTTTTTAAAATTTATTTTTTAAAAATTAAGACATTTTATGATTAAATGTAATATTTAAATTTATTTATATTATTTTTTATAAATTCATTTATGCAAAAAATATTTTTGCTATATGTTATACTCAATAATAATAATAATAATAATAATAATTTAAAATAAAAATAATTTAAAAGTTAATAATAATAATAATAATAATAATAATAATAACAATAATAATAATAATAATAAAATGTCATTGATGACCTTTAGTTTAAATAAAATTAATTATTAATTTAAGATCTTCTAATAAGCTTTCATATAATTTAATTAATTTTAAATTATTTCATATCTTTAATAAATATTTTTATTAGATTGCATATTT